>NC_092339.1:14367500-14967500 GCF_046630445.1 Rutidosis leptorrhynchoides
TCTTTTTCACAAAACAACATGATCAAAGTAAAAAGAACTTAGACCTAACAAAAAGATATGAAGATTCAAGCTAGAAAGCTTGCATCTTGATTGTTCTTGAAGATCTTGAAGCATAAAGCTTGGATCTTGAAGATGCATGAAGATTACAAACAAAAGTTTGAATCTTTATCATAAAAAGAAAGATTAAAGTATAAAAGAAGTAGATCTACAAAAGATATGAAAATTCAAGCTAAAAAGCTTGAATCTTCCATGTTCTTGAAATATTCATGCTTGAATCAACCAGATATAAGTAAGATCAAAGCTAAAAGGAACTTTGATATCCATAAAATGATGATGATGATCATGAATTTGAAAAGAAAAAGAAGAAGGAAAAGAAGACTTACAAGTGATGCTAGAAAGGAAAGAAAGAAAGAAAGAAAGAACAAGTGTGTGAAAAACCAAAATGATCAAATGTGGAAATGAGGGACTAAAGGCTAGTATTTATAGGCATAATTTCACTTGGATTGATGACATGGCAAGGCCATTTGGCCGAAATTTTGAGGAGGGGAGGGGGAGACACCATGTTGCTTTATGGATCATGGTTGTCTAAAGTGTGTCCTTTTGCTAGAATCCCATGTGACAATTAGATAAACCTTATCCATTATGCTATTATGAATCATAATTAATTAATTATTTATTTATTTATTAATATGAGTTACTAGTAATAATACTTGGGCTAATTAATTGGGTCACTAGCTAGAGTAGGGTGGGCTTGAGCCCAACAAGGTAGAAAGTCCAACAAGACAAACTATTGGGCTTTAGCAATTAAATAAATAAAATTAAGCATCCAAAAGCCCAGGTAATTATTATTAGAAAATAATAATTAATATTTCGCAGTCCAAAAGTTCCGGTTCCGACAAAAGTCAAACGTGCGCGCAATCCGCGGTTTATTCGTAACAGCAAGTAACACAAACGGTTATAAAGCATTGAATGGACAAGTTAAGCATTCTACATATCCCAGGGCACGTTTTTAAGTATATATGAATATAAAACACGTGTGCCAAGGTTTCAGAGTAATGAAGTAACACATTACGCACAAATACGCAGTTTCGCTAAAATACAAGGCATAAAAGCAAGTCAAAAAAGTCGGGTCGTTACATTACCCACCCGTTATTGGAAATTTCGTCCCGAAATTTAAGCTGATGGTGATGGAGTCAGAAAAAGGTGAGGATACTTCTGCTTCATTTGATCCTCTCGCTCCCAGGTAAACTCAGGTCCACGCTTGGCATTCCATCGAACTCGGACAATTGGAATCTTATTGCGTTTCAAGGTTTTGACCTCACGGTCCATAATTTCGACAGGTTCTTCCACGAAGTGGAGTTGGTCATCAATGGTAAGTTCTTCTAATGGTATGATAAGTTCCGGTGGAGCAAGACATTTCTTTAAATTTGATACATGAAAGGTAGGATGAACGGCACTCAACTGAGTCGGAAGATCCAAACGTTAAGCAACGGGTCCAACACGTTCCAAAATTTCAAAAGGACCGATATATCACGGGTTTAACTTTCCGCGCTTTCCAAAACGGATTACACCCTTCCAAGGTGCGACCTTCAACATTACTCGGTCACCCACGTTGAATTCGAAGTCTTTACGTTTAAGATCAGCATAACTCTTTTGGCGATCGCGAGCCGTCTTAAGTCTTACCTAAATCTGAGAAATCTTCTCCATCGTTTCATGGACTATCTCGGGTCCGGTGATTTGCACTTCGCCTATCTCAGCCCAACAAATGGGAGAACGGCACTTGCGGCCATACAACGCTTCAAAAGGCGCGGCTTTAATACTCGAATGATAACTGTTATTGTAAGAGAATTCGGCTAGCGGAAGATGCCTTTCCCAAGACTTTCTGAAGTCAATAACACAGGCACGCAACATGTACTCCAATGTCTGAATCGTTCGTTCACTCTGGCCGTCGGTCTGGGGGTGATACGCGGTGCTCATGTCGAGACGGGTTCCTAAGGCTTCTTGCAAGGAACGCCAAAATCCAGAAGCAAAACGGGGATCGCAATCGGATATAATTGATAGAGGCACACCATGACGAGATACAACTTCTTTGATGTACAGTTGAGCAAGTTTCTCCATTGTGTCTGTTTCTTTCATCGCTAGAAAATGAGCAGATTTGGTAAGACGGTCAACGATAACCCGGATTGTATCGTATCCGCCTACCGTCTTTGGTAGCTTCGTGATGAAATCCATTGTAATTGCTTTCCATTTCCATTGTGGGATTTCTGGTTGCTGAAGTAATCCAGATAGCCTTTGATGTTCAACCTTAACCTTCGAACAAGTTAAACACCTTCCAGCATAAGTTGCAACATCCTTCTTAAGATTTGGCCACCAATACTGTTCCTTGAGATCGTGGTACATTTTTTTGGCTCCTGGATGAATCGAATATCTTGACTTGTGGGCTTCATCAAGTATAAGGTTCCGTAGATCTCCATAACGAGGTACCCGAATTCTTCCGGCATAACATCGGAGTCTAGACTCCTTAACCTCGAATTTAGAGATGAGAATGTCCAGGTATTCGCGATATATGTTCTCCTCCTTGAGAGCCTCTTCTTGGGCTACTCGAATCTGACTGTGGAGGTTCGAATGGATGGTGATGTTCAGAGCCCGAACGCGAAGAGGTACCATCCTCTCCTTTCGACTTAAGGCATCAGCTACAACATTGGCTTTGCCCGGATGGTAGCGAAGTTCACAATCGTAGTCGTTTAGCATCTCAATCCATCGACGCTATCTCATGTTCAGTTGCTTCTGATCGAAGATGTGTTGGAGACTCTTGTGATCGGTAAAGATAGTACTCTTTGTTCCATAAAGATAGTGTCTCCACAGCTTCAATGCGAAGACAACGGCTCCAAGTTCGAGATCGTGAGTAGTGTAGTTTCGCTCATGAATCTTCAGCTGATGAGATGCATAAGCAATGACCTTCGTTCTTTGCATCAATACACAACCAAAACCATTCTTCGAAGCATCGCAGTACACAACGAAGTCGTCACTACCTTCGGGAAGAGATAAGATAGGTGCGGTGGTTAACTTCTGCTTCAGGGTTTGAAATGCTGCTTCTTGTTCTTTTTCCCAAACAAACTTCTTCCCTTTATGAGTTAACGCAGTCAAAGGGCGCGAAATCAAAAAGAAACCTTCAATGAACCTTCGGTAATAACCGGCAAGACCTAGAAATTAGCGGATGTGAGTCGGAGTAGTGGGGGTTTCCCACATGATGATAGCCTTGATCTTGGCGGGATCAACTTTGATACCTTGATCACTCACAATATGACCCAAAAATTGGACTTCCTTCAACCAAAATTCACACTTGGAGAATTTGGCATAAAGCTGCTCTTGTCTCAAGAGTTCGAGCACTAACCGAAGGTGTTGCTCATGTTCTTCTTCGCTCTTGGAGTAGATGAGGATATCAGCTATGAAGACGATAACGAATTTATCCAGGTATGGCTTGCAGACACGATTCATGAGGTCCATGAATACAGCGGGTGCGTTGGTTAAACCGAATGGCATCACGAGAAACTCATAATGACCATAGCGGGTTCTAAACGCAGTCTTCATCACATCACTCTCCTTCACCCTCAATTGGTGATAACCTGATCGCAAATCGATCTTAGAATAAATGCTTGATCCTTGCAGCTGATCAAAAAGATCGTCAATTCGGGGAAGAGGATATCGATTCTTGATCGTCATCTTGTTCAACTCATGATAATCGATACACATGCGGAAGGATCCATCCTTCTTCTTCACAAATAAAACAGGTGCGCCCCAAGGCGACGAGCTCGATTGGATAAACCCTCGGTCGAGCAATTCCTGCAGTTGACTCTGTAACTCTTGCAGTTCTGAAGGTGCCAGACGATACGGCGCACGAGCTACGAGTGCAGCTCCTGGCACTAGATCGATTTGGAACTCCACTGCTCTGGGTGGCGGTAATCCAGGCAACTCTTCTGGAAAGATGTCAGGGAATTCATTCACGATTCGCACGTCATTCACACTCTTCTCCTCTGATTCTAAAGCCTTCATGTGTGCTAAAACGGCAAGTCGTCCTTTCTTTATGATCTTCTGTGCTTTCATACAACTAATGAGATTCAGTTTCGAACTACATCTCTCTCCGTATATAACCAGTGGCTCACCATTTCCTTGTGGTATACAAAGAGCTTTATCTCCACAGATAACATTGGCCCTTACTTTAGTCAACCAGTTCATGCCGACAATCACGTCAAAGCTTCTCAATTTGATGGGTATCAAGTCAATTTCGAAATCCACACCTGCTATGTTAATAATAGCTCCTCGGCCAATTTGGTCATCCTTTTCAAGTTTACCGTTGGCTACCTCGACAAGCATACTTTCTTTTAAAGGAACTAATGACCAATTTATCTTATCACAAAAGTGTCTACATACATAACTTCTATCGGCACCGGTATCAAATAGGACAGAAGCTAAAATATTGTTGATAGTGAATATACCTGTCACCAAGTCGGGGTTCTCACGTGCATCCCTTGCATTAACATTAAAAGCTCTACCACGCGGTGGTCTGCCGTCCTTCTTCTTATTGGGGCAATCATTCCTAAAGTGGCCCTGCTGTCCACACTCATAGCATTTCCTTGGCCCGTTTTGGTTTGTCCTTGCAGCTGGGACGGGAATCTTGCAGCTCTTACCAACATGTCCGATCCTGTTGCACTTTTCACAAACCGCATTACAGTACCCAGTGTGGTGTTTGTAACACCTCTTGCACTACGGTAGAGTGCCCTTGTAGTTCGGGTTTGAACTTGTGCCGGGGTTGGGGTTTCCACCATTGTTGTGTCTCTTAGTGGGGGTTTGATCATAGGTCCTCCCCTTATTGTTATCCCACTTTCGCTTGTCACTACTACCCGCTTCAGACTTGGACTTCTCCGGTTCATCGATGAGAATCTGATTCATGAGTGTATGCGCCATGCGCATTGCTTCGGGAACATTCGGTGGCTTGGACGAGGTGACATTACCCTTGATGGACTTAGGGAGTCCCCAAAAGTATCTCTCCATACGCTTGAATTCCGAGGTGACCATGGTAGGACACATAAGAGCTAACTCAAGAAACCTCCGATTGTAACCAACAAGATCGTTGCCAACAGCTTTCAATTGCATAAACTCTATTTCCATCTTTTGTATCTCGGTTCTCGGACAATACTCATCAATCATAGTCGCTTTGAACTCCTCCCATGGCGTAGCATACGCCTCATCAATACCTTATGCCTGAGCCATGGTGTTCCACCACGTGAGGGCACCATCAGATAGCGTGCAGGAAGAAAATTTGGTTTTGTTGGACTCGGAACAGTTGCTGACTCAGAATACTGATTCAAGCTTTTCAAACCATCTTGTGAGACCAACAGGCCCCTCAGTTCTGCTGAAGTTATGTGGTTTACAGCTCTGGAATTCTTTGTAGGTGCACTCTTTTCGAACGGGTTGGATAACCGACGGTGGTTCATCTTGAGGGTTCATTTCTGTCAAGGCTGTGGCGACTCGTTCATTAATCATCTCTTCGATTTGAGCTGCTGTGGGTGTTGTTCGTGTGTTTGCCATTGCCCTTTGAAACATAAATTTTGACTTAAGTCAAAATCCAGCATTTAATATATAATAATATTGTATATAGTAAACAGAGAAACAACACAACGCATGCCAATATAGTAACGCAACCAGGTATAAAAACCGCAAAACCAATATACAGTAACGTAAATAGAACACTATGCAAGGATTAAACAACGCAAAGTTCCATTAATAAGGAGTTGCATACATAAATTCGTACATTACATAAGGAAAAAATGGAACTACAAACGAGATTACAAAATGAAACCTACTACAAAGCTCTATGGTGATGGTGGGTAAAGGATGTCCAGCACATGGGACATCTGCTCCTCGAGCTCAGTCACCCGAGCACGGAGGATCTCCACCTCCCTTGCCAGTTCCTCGACGGGGGGAGGGGCTGGCAGAGCAGGTGGTGCTGGTGGTGCAGATGGTCCGGCTCCAGAGGTAGATGTTGCACGGCGGTAAGGCTTACGCACGAACGGATCAGCCGGGTAAGGCACGACCCGCTTACGGGCGGTAACCCTACGATGTTGGCCATGTGCGTCAGTGAATGCTCGACCTCCGTTGATCCCCGGAATAACGGTGCCATCGAAACGGCACCGCTTCTTCGGCGGGGTGGAGGGTGGCTGCACATGTGCATCATCAAGGTTCTCCTCGTCGGAGTTATCGTCACTAGTGTCGTCTGTGGATGAGTCGTCGGATGATGAATCAGCTGGGGGTGGCGATGATCGGTGACCGGTAGTCATGATCCGGTATCTGAAAGGTGGGATCGGTATGACACGTCCATCAGGAAGGCGTCGGCACCAATGGTTACGCTCATTACGGAACGGGACATCCCCGTATTCCCCGGGAATCACAACACCACCGGGGCGGGGCTGTGGCTCCTGAGGTACCGGGGCAACTAGAGCTGGAATCTCCGGAGGGTCCTGGGTTCCGACTGCGGTAACCACTGGTACAGGTGTATGGCTGCTGGTTTCGGAGGATGAAGCGCCTGGATCACTGGTTAACGGGATCTGTGTGTCGGTAGCAGCAGTAGGTGAGGTGGCTAACGAGTCTGAATCGCTGCCCAAAATAATGACATGTGGAATATCCGACATCTGAACAAGGAAAATAAATTTTCCATATCAGTAAGTCATAAGCAAGCAAGTATTAGGCACTATAGCAACCTAGCATGGCAATCAGTACTAATCAGAGATAACATGTGAAAGCATATAGTAGTCATGCCAAGGCAGAAATAGGCATATAGCAAGTTCGCATGGCAGTAAAGATAAGCAATAGCATGCAGTAAGATCATACAGCAGAAAGTAGGCAAAGCATGCAGTAAGTCTCGCAGAAACAAGTAAACTAGCAAGTTGTAGATTAGTCCTATTAGTGAATCCTACTTAGGTCCGGTCTAGACTCACTAATGCAACCTAATTCCCTATAACCAATGCTCTGATACCAACTGTGACGCCCCGTACAAAACCATCGTGTACGATTCGTCAACAACAGGATCTTTACACGGTTGAATACTACATGTTGTTTGAAAACCGATTCGCATTCATTAAAAAGATAACGTTTTACAAAGGTAACATGTCATAAGACTTATTACAAACCATTGTTCCAAAATAACATGAGTTTACGAATGCAAAACATAGGTTTCATAATTTGAGACATCTCTAGTAATGTAGCGGATAACTAGTACAGTAGGTCCATAACAGCAATTCAATAACAGCATGACAGCAAGTGTAACAGTGGAAGCAATAAACCTCTAGGCACCTGAGAAATACACGCTTAAAAAGTCAACATGAATGTTGGTGAGCTATAGTTTAAGTTGTAACAGTAACGCAAGATAGGCCACGAGATTTCAGTGCTGCAACAGCGTATCAAAACAGTATGAAAAGTATATGCATAACCGTGGGCACCCGGTAACTAGACTTAACGTTTATAACCCCCTGAAAGTACACTTGGCGAGTGCGTATGTTCACGAAGTATTAAACACCCGTTAAATGCTAGCGCGACTAGCCCGAGTGGGGATGTCAAACCCTATGGATCCATATCTAAGATTCGCGTTCACCGGTTCAAAGACCAATGACTAAAACCGTGCTAAAGGGAATGTTTATGCCGTTGTATAACCCACACACATATAAAGTTTAAGTACTCGTGCCTAGTATGTAAAATGTAAAAAGCGCATGTATTCTCAGTCCCAAAAATAGTAAAAGTGGTAAAAAGGGATACTATAACTCACAGTGATAAAAGCGGTAAAGTCGGTAATGAAAGTACGCAAGTAGTAAGTCGGTCCAAAAGGTCGTCAACCTAAATCAAATGTTACTAGGTCAGTAGGTTGTCTTTATAAATTCTAATAGTGCATAAAATAAGTTTAAGTGTCATCATCATCATCATTGATCATCATAAAAGCTAAGCAAGTTTGACGAGAATAGAGATCGAAACAATAGGCTGACTTCGGTCAGCTGCTACGACCTCTACGTAAATCTAAAATATGCATGGTCAGTGGCTATGGCTCCGTATATGAGTCCCCTAACAGCTGTCCAATTTTAAGAACCTAACTCGTCTTCGTTTGACCGTGGCGATGGTTTAAGTGTGAGTAGGTCAGAAATTTCAGCACAACGTTAATAGGGTGTAGTGACTATCGGAGGGCCATAAATCCTAAACCGTAACTCGGATTAAGACGAGGCCTAAACGGAAAATCATCTACTCGAATCAAACTAACTGAAAATAAACTTTACAGTAGCCCAGGTGGTCTGATCAGATACGAAAATCAGTGGACAAGTGCTCCGGTGGGTTCTTGGTGCTTGATGCTCATCACGGTTCTCATCCTTGATGCTCTTAGCTTCAAGTGTACAACTCATTGATGGTTTAGCATCACTTTTGACCAAGATTCACCATAAATACACAATATGTTAAGACCAAGTAAGAACACAACTCATTCATGAGTCTTAGATGGATGATGAACCAAGGTTACATCATATCCTTAGTCTTAACATAATTTCAATTCACAATAACAACTAAAGTTACAAACTTTACATTAATTCAACAAGTAATAGCACAATCCAAGTCAAATGAGGTGATGGAACCCTAAGCTAGAGAGCTTGGATCCATTTCACACAAGTTACAAGGTTGCAAAGCTAGAAAGCTTGAACCTTTAAGTGTTCTTGAAGATCTTGAAGCATAAAGCTTGGATCTTTTAGATATATGAAGATAACAAACACAAGTTTGAATCTTTTTCACAAAACAACATGATCAAAGCAAAAGGAACTTAGATCTAACAAAAAGATATGAAGATTCAAGCTAGAAAGCTTGCATCTTGATTGTTCTTGAAGATCTTGAAGCATAAAGCTTGGATCTTGAAGATGCATGAAGATTACAAACAAAAGTTTGAATCTTTATCATAAAATAGAAAGATTAAAGTATAAAAGAAGTAGATCTATAAAAGATATGAAGATTCAAGCTAAAAAGCTTGAATCTTCCATGTTCTTGAAAGATTCATGCTTGAATCAACCAGATATAAGTAAGATCAAAGCTAAAAGTAACTTTGATCTACATAAAATGATGATGATGATCATGAATTTGAAAAGAAAAAGAAGAAGGAAAAGAAGACTTACAAGTAATGCTAGAAAGGAAAGAAAGAAAGAAAGAACAAGTGTGTAAAAAACCAAAATGATCAAGTGTGGAAATGAGGGACTAAAGGCTAGTATTTATAGGCATAATTTCACTTGGATTGATGACATGGCAAGGCCATTTGGCCGAAATTTTGAGGAGGGGAGGGGGAGACACCATGTTGCTTTATGGATCATGGTTGTCTAAAGTGTGTCCTTTTGCTAGAATCCCATGTGACAATTAGATAAACCTTATCCATTATGCTAGTATGACTCATAATTAATTAATTATTTATTTATTTATTATTATGAGTTACTAGTAATAATACTTGGGCTAATTAATTGGGTCACTAGCTAGAGTAGGGTGAGCTTGAGCCCAACAAGGTAGAAAGTCCAACAAGACTAACTATTGGGCTTTAGCAATTAAATAAATAAAATTAAGTATCCAAAAGCCCAGGTAATTATTATTAGAAAATAATAATTAATATTTCGCAGTCCAAAAGTTCCGGTTTCCGACAAAAGTCAAACGTGCGCGCAGTCCGCGGTTTATTCGTAACGGCAAGTCACAAACAGTTATAAAGCATCTAATGGATAAGTTAAGCATTCTACATACCCCAGGGCACGTTTTTAAGTATATATGAATATAAAACACGTGTGCCAAGGTTCTGGAGTAATAAAGTAACACAGTACGCACAAATACGCAGTTTCGCTAAAATACAAGGCATAAAAGCAAGTCAAAAAAGTCGGATCGTTACATTTGAATTATGTGGACATGATAATTGCCACCATTGAATTATGTGGACATGATAATTGCCACCATTGAATTATGTGGACATGATAATTACCACCATTGAATTATGTAGACATGATAATTGCCACCATTGAATGTTATGTATCGAGAGAATGAACTTTATACACAGGTTATGTGTATTATATTTTGTACATGAGATATGTGTACGGTTACTAAGATTTATGAAAAAGGATTTCGTACACGAGAAAGGTGCACTGTATATAAAAGATATCGTATGTACATTACAGGTGGGTATAGGATTCGGGCCCATTTGTATCATGCAGCATTTAAATCTTGTGGTCTATCAAAATGATGAATTTTATTGTTTTATGACAAACCTATGAACTCACCAACCTTTTAGTTGACACTTTAAAGCATGTTTATTCTCAGGTATGAAAGAAATCTTTCGCTATGCATTTGATCATTTAAGATTCATTACTTGGAGTCATTCATGGCATATAGAGGTCCGTTCATCACAATGGTACCAGATGTTATTGTATTTGTTCAGGAAGATTTTGAACGGGGTATGACATGTGGTATCAGAGCGGTGGTCTTAGCGAACCAGGTCTTTCATTAGTGTGTCTAACATGTAGTTGTTAGGATGCATTAATGAGTCTGGACTTCGACCTAGTAGTTGTTAGGATACATTAATAAGTCTGGACTTGAACCTGGTATGCATGTTAGAAACTTTGCATATCATTCCTTGTCAAAAAATATCTACTTATCATTTTCAGTCTCGACACGTCTTATTACAAATAATGTATAGATGATGTACAGGCAAATTCATATTCCATCACATTAGACCTTGTCTAACACGTTTCTTTAATTTCCTCCGTAATCTACGGGATCTTCTGTACTATATATGGGTATTCTATGTAGATAGAATATCATCCGATATCCGAGAATCATTTCATATCGAAAATCCTTTATCTAACTGCGCAAGATGAATTTTGCAACCAGTTCAAGTTCCTCGGATTCCGATATGGATTTCCACTCGAGCTCCGAAAGCAGTGTAACCGGAATGGATCAACCAATCAGCCATCATCAATTCTGGATGTATTGGGGATGGGTTCGTAGTCGACTTAATCAATGAAGACGAGAATAAGTCGATCCTTTCCACCAACCGGATTCACCTCTTGACAAAGAACCTGAAACACTTACCGGCGAACCAGTTCGAAACACCATTTTCTCTCTCATTTCCAGAGTATCTCGACACGACTATATACTATCTTAAATTCTAGATCTTATTCATCCACTCGTTCCGACCGAAAATCATCCCGGAATAATGGAAGAAGTCAACGAGCTTCGCACCCAAATTGTAGCCTTGAAAAATATGGTGCAAAACGTACCAGCTTCAGCAACATCACTGGCACTAACAGTACCACCATCAGCAACATTAACAGTACCATCACCACCACCAACAGCAACATCCGCATCTCACACCTCAACATCACAATCTGTCCCACGAACATCAACATCATACGCACCATAGATACCAAGGAGTACCAACAACAATGAACGATGAAGTATTGATCCATAACTTCATTGAAGAAATATTCTGCGAAGGATATATGGTTTCTAAAAGTTTTAGAGATTACTTATTTTAGCTCAACCCGAAAAGCAAATGAGATTAATATCATATTAACTCATTAAACCCATGATTACATCTGAAGAAAATATATATGTATATATGTTTTCATAAAGATTGTAATTAAAAGTCCTTTTGTACAAACTGTTACTGGTGAAAATATTTTAACGGGTAGGTAAGACCCGAGGAATATTTAGTTTTCACATTAATAAGTTACATTGTACATTCTTCAAATCCGATTCAACAGTCATTGAACTATCCTACCTACAGCCACATATATATTCGTTCATCGAAGAACAACCATTTTCATTCAAATTTAATTTTATATTCGGATTTTGACCGATCAAAATTTAAGTCAAGATTTAACAGAAGACATCACTTTTAGATTCCTACATCTTTCAAAGCCATACTTTGAATTCAAAAATGTGCCAGATCCATTGGAATGTTATTACCGAAAATAACTTTACAATACCTTTCCAAAATTAGCCAATTTTTCACAGCTCCAGCAAATCAACTTCGACTTTCATTTGGATTAGCCCTATTATAACTTTGATATATAAGTTTCCCACTTGATTTCATCCTAAACAATCATTCATATCTTGACGATTACCATCAGCGTTTAATCATCTAAAAACACAATTCTCTTGAAACCACCTCGGATTGATAACCGATGATTCAGATATGGTAGCATTAAATGCAGAGGAAACAACAAAATTATAGATGGTCTAAATGGCCATGAGTTTGATGATAAAGAATGGAGTGTTAGGAACGCTCGATAAAAAAAATTGATACTGAAAAACGGATTGAGCTAACCTTGAAGGAGACCAAGGTAAAATACAAGGACCATACCATATATACAAAGAATCCAGGTAATTTCGGATCCGATGAAACCTTCAACGAATACCTTGCTCCGAAGTCATGTTAGAATCTTGCGAAAAATCTTTCTTCATCAACCTACGAACTTAGAAATTCCAAAATATCATCATAAATATCTCTGATATTTCTGAGAATATTTTCATAAATATTCTTGTCCGAAATTATCTACCTCTTCGTTCTATTTGTATTACATTATGTTGGAAACTTCTGTAAAACTTAAGTATAAATTATGAATGAATTGTGGAGAAGTGTTGGGAATTGAAGCATGGGTTAGTATAATATAATGACGTTTGGCCAACGTGATTATTTTACAGTAAGTTATGCTGAAAGTTCTATTGGAACATGATGATTCACAGATCCTACCGTCATCATGTGCCATGTTACATAACTCTTTTATTCTACTTAACCTCCGAACATATCAAGAAAATATATTCTTGATAGTTCTATCCTCTGTGACTCTGGTAATTTACCAAATCAAATCGTGCTATTACGTTCCTTCCTGCTTAGAACATTATGATCAATCGAAACTTCATACCTACAAATTCTGGACCATTATTGCTTGACTTAAAGTAAGGAAGAGAAAACAAAAGCATAGAGCTCTGAAAAATAAGGAAGAAAGTATAGGAGTAGTGAGAATAATGGGACGGAAGAGTTTAATTTATAATGGAAATATCAAACAGAGTAATCGAGGCAGAACACTGTATTTAATTATAGAGATCTTAATTTCCTTACTCGCCGAAGAATCAAATCTTTTAGATTTCGAAGATTTTCTTTTAAATCCCTTGAATTTCGGAATTCAACCATGACAACGTCAAGAGTTAAGACGCACCTTATTTTCTAAATTCAAATGTGACTACGTTAAAAGCTAAGGCGAATCTTTATTTTTTCCATTTCACTCTTTTGTGACAGCTTCACTCGTACGCTTCACATAATCGAATCATTTTATCTATATTACTCAATAATGATGAAATTCTATTTATCAACTCATATTCGTCATGAAATTTCTTTTATTGTTAGTCATGACGACCTCGATCAAATTTCCGGACAAAATTTCTTTAACGGGTAGGTACTGTGACGACCCAAAAATTTTCGACCAAATTTAAACTTGATCTTTAAATGATTTCGACACGATAAGCAAAGTTTGTTAAACCGAGTCTTAAAATTTTTGAACTGTTTACATGAATTCATTTAACCTTTGACTATTCTCTATGATTCACGAACATTTGTGTGTAGATAACATGGATATATATATAAACATAAATATAAATATAGATATATATTATGAATCGAAATAATAAAAATATAATATAGTTATTTGGATTTAAAATGTAAAATAATAAGTAGAATAAATAAGTTACTATTAAAATGAATATATTTATATATAACTACATATATATTATTATAAATATATGTATAATTTCTATTAATAGATATTAACATATTGTGATATATAAATATTAAATAATCAATAAATATTATTATATAGTTTAAAGTTAAAATATTATATGTAAGTATAAGATAAAATATAAATGTTATTATCACCACTTCCATTATTATTATTATTAATGTTAATATTAATATTGGTACTATTAATATTATTGATTCTAATATAAGAGATATATATATATATATATATATATATATATATATATATATATATATAATTTGATAATTATAAGTTGTTATATTATTATTATTAGTATTATTATTATTATTACTAATATAAATATTATTATATTATTGTTAGTATCAATAATAATAGTATTATTATCATTATTTTTAATTATTATTAGACTTATCAAAATCCTTATTATTAGTATCATTATATTAATATTATTACTCTTATTAATATTATTATTAATAGTATTATTATTAATATTAGTAATTCTGATTATTAATAATAATTATAATTATTAATTAATAGAATAAATTCTATAAAATCATATAGATATGAATTAGATTACTGAATCTGTTTCATGTTGTTATCATACTGTGATTGATTCCAAAATTCATACAAATCACTATTAATCACATGAACAAATCCAAAATCTGTTGTAAATCAACATACGATCATACTGTGTCTAATTTTGTTCCTTGCCACTAAAATTGTACAAATCAACATACGAACATAAGAATCAAACAAATTCCGTTGGATGTTAATTTCACTTTTCTTGATTTTCTTCTGACAGAATAAAAATTTGTCGAGCCAATCAAGCTTTATAACTTTTCTTCTTCCTGGATTGATTCTATTTGTCGACATCTTCTTGAATATAAAACAATCGATCGTACCTCAACTTCTATTTCAATCAATCAATTGCACAATAATATTCGCTACAACAATTGTAAAAATAAAAACGAGAATATTAAGATATTAAGATACACATATATGTATTACTTACACAAGCACTTGCAGGGAGATACTTAGGATTCATAAACAAACATAAATCACCATCGACAAACCAAGAGCAAAACTCACCACCAAAATAAACAATCACCACCACTCTTTGCGATCAAACCATCACCAAGAACTAATACTTTTAATTACCCACATTACCACCATCACATGAAAACGTTTTCTGTCATATTCAAACTGAAACCCACTTATAATTACTGCTGCAACTTCTACTAGTCACCACTCCACCACCTTAAACCACCGGCTACACCCACCATCGCCTATCACCATCTTCAACAAATCCATTTTCATTTTCGTGTTCTTGCTCGATGAAACAAAACCACCATCAACCACCTTCTTCGTGTTCATTCGAACCATCTCGAACCACCACCGTAAATACCACTTTTATTATTATATTTTTTTGCAACAAAGGCAGCTGCAGCGGTAATCGTTATAGCTAAAAAAAATTTTGTGTCTTCTTTTGCTCGATAACTGCACTTAGATATTTATTTCGGTTGAAACCTATACAATTACAACTAGACCACTAAATGCTTTATTTAAAGAAAATGATGATGTTGGATGGACAAGCGTATGACTACTACTGCCTCCACTACGTTTTTATTATTTTAAATCAATAACTTTTTGACTTAGTTTGTGGACTTTGTTTCTAAGTGAACCATAAAAGTTATTTAATATTCGGATGGACGGTTTGCATGAAGTCGAGAACTAGCTAAGTTGATGGGCCGTGAGGATTAAAGAATTAAGGGTGGTCGAATAAGTTATGTTTGTAGGACAGACCATACATTACTTTGCCGACCAATATCATCTTTATAGGATAGTGGGCATTATTTATTTGGAAGATTCAAATACAAATTCATAATGTGAAATCTTGCTGGACGTATGACGTGTATATGATGATGATTAGCCGAAAGATAAAGCAACATGGGACCAGTTTACGTTTTGCAATTGGAGCTTAACGATATTAAAATGAAAAAGATGATATTAGGATCATACTTAATTAGTTATTTAATCCTACAAAGTATCATTATTGAGGTTGCCAGCAAGCTATCTTTTATGATTAAGATATTGGGATGTGATGTGAGGATGACGAATTGTTGAGATGAGGAGAATGCACACGTTATAATTTTTTTTTCGCTTTAACAGTTCGAAAACTCCTTGTATCACCTGCTCAAACCATTTAATTTTTCATTGGGCCGAAAGGATCCAATACAAGTTGGGCCGTGAACTGAATTTTAGATTGGGCTGTTTCTTTGTTATTGCTTGGGCCGTGATCTTGGGCCAATAACAGGTTCAAAGTTCTGTTGTTATAACAATAACAACTTTTGATATTAATCATGATACAACGATACAATAAGGGTGGTGGATTGATAATCGAAGAGGAAATGAAGCGAATTTGATTGATAGAAAGATTAGACGATGAATATGTTGGTGATGATAATAAAATGAGTTCAATGATGGTCACGGGTGTGATTAGGACTATGATCAATATTACGATAAGATGATACGGTTAATGACGATATGAGAAAGTAATAGATAGAGGGTTGGATTAGGGATGTTGTGTTTAACTGAGGGGTCTCGGGTTCGAGCCCGGGCAAAGGCAGTTATTTTCCTTTTTGGAGCTTTTTCTTGTGAGGTAGTATTGTTATTACTCTTATTATTATTATTTATATTATTATTATTATTATTATTATTATTATTATTATTATTATTATTATTATTATTACTATTACTATTATTATTATTATTATTATTATTATTTTTATTTTTATTTTTATTATTAAGTACTAATTATTAAGTATTGTATTAGTAAGTATTAAGTACTATTATTATTATATAAGTATTATTATTAATACCATTATTATTATCATTAGAAAAATCATTATTTTTATAAATATTATAATTATTAGTATTATTATTAACATTATTATCATTTTTAATCAAAATTTATAAAATTATCATTTAGGTTATTATTAGTATCGATATTATTATTAATACTATTATTATTATTATTATTACTTTCATATTAACAATATTATTATAACAAATAAATATTTTCTATATAAGAGTATATTAGTTACAACTACCTCAATACATCAAATTATATATATTAATATTATTTATATAAATATTTACCTATAACAAATTGTTGATTCTTGATATAATATTAATCATATGTATATATAAAAACTAAAAAACATTAACTATATTAAATATATACGAGTTAAATATATAAGATATATAATTTAAGATATAATATATAAATTTATTCGAATATGATTATATGTATTAATATACATATAAATGATATAGGTTCGTGAATCCGAAGTCAACCCTACATTATTCAGTTCTGTCATATGCATATTTTTACTACAAAATATCGTACGGTGAGTTTATTTGATTCCCTTTTACTCTTTACACTTTTGGGACTGAGAATACATGCGCTGTTTTTACAACTGCTTTATTAAATGTTTTTGAAATATATTTTGAACTGAGAATACATGAAATGCTTTTATAAATGTTTGACGAGATAGACACAAGCAAAATATTCCTCGAATGAATTATGTGGAGATGATAATTGCCACCATTGAATTATGTGGACACGATAATTGCCACCATTGAATTATGTGGACATGATAATTGTCACCATTGAATTATGTGGACATGATAATTGCCACCATTGAATTATGTGGACATGATAATTGCCATCATTGAATTATGTGGACATGATAATTGCCACCATTGAATGTTATGTATCGAGAGAATGATTTTTATACACAGGTTATGTGTATTATATTTTGTACACGAGATATGTGTACGGTTACTAAGATTTTTGAAAAAGGATTTCGTACACGAGAAAGGTGTACTGTATTTAAAAGATATCGCATGTACATTACAGGTGGGTATAGGATTCGGACCCATTTGTACCATGCAACATTTAAATCTTGTGGTCTATCAAAATGACGAATTTTATTGTTTTATGACAAACGTATGAACTCACCAACCTTTTGGTTGACACTTTAAAGCATGTTTTTTCTCAGGTATGAAAGAAATCTTCCGCCGTGCATTTGCTCATTTAAAAGACATTACTTGGAGTCATTCATGGCATATAGAGGTCCATTCATCGCAATGGTACCAGATGTTATTGTATTCGTTCAGGAAGATTTTGGACGGGGTATGACACAAAAGATTTGAGGACATCTCAATGATGTCATTTCACTTATTTTTAAATGCTTGACAAACATATATGGCATCATACTATACACTAATTGACGTATAACGGATGTAACCTTTTGAATAGTAGTTAGCCCCTGCCGACCAAGTGTATCATTTTGTTGCTTAAAATATTAAAGTGAGAAAGAAAGTTTTCGGTTGAAAAATACATGAAATTCGTCATTTAAACACGTTTTTTTGGTGGATACTTTGGCGTTTTCGAAACAAGCTAGGTAAATTTTCTACCCTTAGGCTGCTCCAATTGGTTGTGTCTTGCTCTACGCCCACATCTTATCCCAACAGGACGCCATTGGCAGCGGCTAGTTCTCCTGTTAGTCCTTGTGTTAGTCTTCCTGTTGGTACTTGTGTTAGCTTTTTTGTGAAATTTTTGAAGGCAGAGCATATGTATTTATTTATTGTACTAGTAGTGTGATGACCCGGAATTTTCTAACCAAATTTAAACTTAATCTTTGTATAATTAACGTTTCCGACACGATAAGCAAAGTCTGTAAAACTGAATCTCAATAATTTTGAACTACTTTCATATGTTCAATTACCCATCGACTGTTCTCGACGATTCGCAAACAATTATATGTAAATAGATACATATATATACTATAACTTGATAACGTAACAAAGTATTAAGTATATGATACTGTGCATTAACCTTATTGGTTTAAATATCTATTTGAATATTTATGATAAGTTGGAATATTAATTGTTAAGAATTAATATGAATAACTTGCGACGTGTATTTAAAACGTGGTTATGAATATTGAAAATATATATTAACTTGGTTACAAAACGTTTTGATTTAAAACAATATTATTAAATATACTTTGTTAGATAACGAGCCATTGATTTATAGAAGTAAATGACTGATGTCAAAGCTAAGGGATACGAAATAGTTTATATTTTACTAGGAAAAAACTATTAAATACGATAAAATTTTACACAAGATATTTATTTATTTATAGAATGGATATACTTAAACCTTGCTACAACACTTATAGGCAGTGTACCTAATCGTACAGTAGTGTAGTTTTTAGTAAGTCCGGTTCGTTCCACAGGGAATCTTTTTTTAAACAAAGCTCAATGCTATATTAATTTACTTTTATAAAAATACAAACATATATATAAGTAATATTATTATTATAAAGGGGGGTTTTTACCGTTTAATGACCGGTTTGTCGATTTTAAAACTTTAGTCGCAGTTAAAACCTAATGTAAAATATTAAATAAATAAAAGACTTAATTTAAAGCGTAAAATAAATAACTATAATGAAATTTCGAATAATAAAAGTGCGATAAAATAAACTTGCGATAATTAAAAAGGACGATAATTAAAAGTGCGATTAAATACAATAACAATAAAAATGCGATAATTAGAAGTGCAATTAAATATAAAATAAAGGAAATTAAATATGAAATAAAAGAATTATGCTTATTTAAACTTCCGTAATCATGATGTTTGACGTGTTGATTTTAGTTTTATGCCCATGGGTTAATTGTCCTTTGTCCTGGATTATTTAATATGTCCGTCTGGTTTTTGTCCATAACAGTCCATCAGTCATAAATATAAAGTGCGAGTGTCCTCTTCAAATTATCCTTATACCCGAAGTTAAATATTCCAACTAATTGGGGATTCGAATTGTAACAAGGTTTTAATACTTTGTTTAATGAATACACCAGGTTATCAACTGCGTGTAAACCAAGGTTTTACTACTTTGTTAGCAATTACACCAATTACCCTTGAATGTAATTTCACCCCTGTTTTAATTATTCTAGTGGCTATTAATCCATTCCCGTGTCCAGTTAAATGAACGATTATTCGTACATATAAATACCCCGCCCATCGTGTCCGATCGAGTGTATATGGTAATTTATAGGGACGCCCAATTGTAAATCTTTATATTAACATTAACAAACTTTCATTTAGTTAAACAAATATAAAGCCCATTAATAGCCCATAGTCTAATTTCCACAAGTGTCGTTCTTTTGTCCAAACCCCAATTATGGTACAAAGCCCAATTACCCAATTTTAGTAATTAGCCCAACATCATGATTACTTCATTTTAAATAAGCATAATAATAACTTAGCTACGAGACATTAATATAAAAAGGTTGAACATAACTTACAATGATTAAAAATAGCGTAGCGTTACACGGACAGAATTTCGACTTACACCCTTACAACATTTGCTAACATACCCTTATTATTAGAATTATAATTAAAATTAAAATTAAAATATAAATTATATATATATATATATATATATATATATCGTATGAATGAGGAGAAAAAAGATGGATAAAAATGATCAGAATTCGGTTTGCTTTATAGGGAGTTTTAAAACTGGGGGCTCCGCGACTCGCGGCCTTTTTGGCCTTCAAACTCCGCGAGTCGCGGAGAATGAATTTACAGCTCAGTCCCTTTGGAGTCTTTCTCTGCCGACGGTTTTTATTTATAAATATAATATATATATAATTAATATAATTAATTATATATTATATTATATTTATATACATAGTTAACTTGTAATTTTTAGTCCGTTGCGTAAAGCGTTAAGAGTTGACTCTGGTCCCGGTTCCGGATTTTCGAACGTCCTTGCGTACAATTTAATATCTTGTACTTTGCGTTTTGAATCTTGTACTCTTGTAATTTCGAGACGTTTCTTATCAATAATTGGAACCTTTTTGATTGTCTTTTGTACTTTTGAGCTTTTTGGTCGTTTGCGTCTTCAATTCGTCGAATCTGTCTTTTGTCTTCACCTTTTATTATTTAAACGAATATCACTTGTAAATAGAACAATTGCAACTAAAAGCTTGTCTTTCTTGAGAAATAATGCTATGAAATATATGTTCGTTTTTAGCATTATCAAATATTCCCACACTTGAGCGTTGCTTGTCCTCAAGCAATATCGTCTTGAAATACTAGAATCACTTCTTTATTCTTCACACTTTGTACATCAGTGATTTATATACGGCGGTATAAACAATGGTAGTAACGATATGGTTTACAGTCCCACATGACTATAAAAATTTAGATCCATTAAGGAAATTGGATCTTTATGAAAACATTTGATCTTTTGAAAATTAAATCTAGTTTTTACCCTAGATAAGTTTTCCGGGATAACCCTTTACCGGTGTTTGCAAAATATTTTTGTGGGTTTGGTGGGTTTCAGATTTGAAAATTTTAGCTCAAACTTGCGGTTTTGTGTCACCCACTTGCTAACCTTGTATTTGGAAAGCAACACGTCCAGTTTACTTGTCCCGTATATTACCTTTCGGTAAACTACCGTCCGGTTGAAAGGAAAGCGTTGAACAAGCAACTGTTAAGGCAATGTCCCCTGACATGCTTTTAATTATGGTCTATAACGTGTCGGACGCAATTACTATCCTTGGTAGGAGCAATAGTAAAGCTCACCCTTATAATTTTTCGGTATGGCACAAGGTCCTGTCTTTGACCACTATGCAACCACCGTTCTTACGATTGACACCCGATTTAGTTCAGGTGACCTAATGAATTCCAGGTGAATTCCTAGGATTTTACGTTCAATGGTAATGAACGCATTGAAAATAGGGTTTTCAGAAAACAAATCGGTTTATAATTTTGATCAAAATATTTTCTCGTTCAAGCTCGAGTTTAGATATCATTGAATTCCATGAGTTTGAATTCTCAATCTTTAAGGTCAATCTCTAGGATTGAGTAATATCAGTCTTAAAAGCTGATTTTTAATCTTTAAGGAGATCATCCTTTCTGGGGATCTGATTCATTAGTCTTATCCAGCTAATTTGCATGGTGCCCCCCCCATTTTACAAGATAAATCCTTCTCATGGTTAGGATAAATCTGACCACATGGAGACCCTGTTTTATGCTGAGGTCCGTGGATTTCCAACCGATTTTAGTGATGACTTTTCTAGATTTTTCGTCAACCTACAGCTGGTCTGGACGACAACTTCATGACCTAAATCAAGAAGCGCGTTTCTTTTTTGGAAGACTTTACTTCCTTTTAATGATGGAATTGATTCATCTTGTAGATCCATCTCTTCTTTTCTTTCATTGGGTAAAACAGTTTAGTTTAGTCCAAAGCAAAAGTATTTTCAGTTATTTGTTACAGATATATGTGACATATGTTTAAGATAACTTGGTAAATTTTCCCACACTTGGCTTTTATTTTCCTTTTTATCGTCCTCTATTCCATTTTAAATGAATTTTAACATTTTGGTTTGTTTCTCAATTTATGTCCTTTCCGAGGTAACAATAATTTCGGTGTTAAAACCTAGTTTTATCGTTCATAAATATGTATAAACATGATTTTGAGTTCATTTAATTGAAAATTTTTAAAAATTTTACTAGAATTGGGTAGTCAGTATATAAGACTAGGGCTGTTCTTTATTATCAGAGAGCACTAGATTCTAATACAACTACTGCTTTACTAGTATTTTTAATGGTAACCAAGTGTATAAAGTAAAAAATTTTAAAATCCGAAAGAATTTAACCCTTCCCACACTTAAGATCTTGCAATGCCCTCATTTGCAAGAAATCAGGAATAATTTAAATTATTGAGGGTGATTTGTGTGAAAATGATTAAATTTTTACCAAAGTTTCCAAATATATGTAACATCCCGCCTTTTCCATTACTTTTCCGTTATACTAATATAAAGTCCGTTATATGTTTATAACATCTCCCGTTGATACGCGTTTTAAATTATCTCGTTTAGGTAATTCCCGCACCCGAACGAAAGTTGAGGGACTAAACTTGACAAGGGATCAAACCCTTGACTAGGTCAAAGGGTCAACCCCTTTCACCCATTCATTTCCACCTCCATCTCTCTCTCTTTCTCTCTAGCAAGAACACACACTCAAAACCAAATTCATTCAATCATCATCTAAATCCGATCTAGGAGGCTTACAACAAAATAAATTACATATTCGTGATCCTCTCTTCATCCTCTTCATTTTGGTACCAACTTCATCTCGTTTGGGTAACATTTCTAAAACTCTAGATTTCTCTAAATTCGTGTTTTTGACTTGAAATGGTGTTAGTTAGTGTCTATGGCTCATTGTGATGTCGTGTATGTAATTTGTATGCTCGATCTCGTGGTTTTAGTGTAACTAGCATGAACTTGAATTTTGGTGTGTTGTTCTTGAATTTTGGATGATCATATGTTGTTAGATGTTAAAAGTTGATGTTTTAATTGTGTTACTAGCATCACTAGCTTCAATTTGATGTGTAGGTTGCCTTAGAAAACTTCATGAACTTGATTAGTGATTTTGGTGAATTTGGGTTAGGGTTTGATGAACTTGAAATGGACTTGTGATGCATTGAATGCCATGGATTATTGTTGGTAAGTGTTTAGTTGGATTGTATGCTTGATTACCTTCGAAACGGCATATCATTCATGTAAATTGGTTGCCCGAATCATTGAATTGCATTTATGAACTTGTATGCGGTTAATGTTAAGCATTAGATGCGGTTTTGGTTGTTGTAATAGGTAGATTGATTGATGAAATGTGTTTAGTTGTTTTCCTCGTCAAATTACCTTCCCAACGGTATAAGGTACTTGTCTTGATTGTTTGCGGATCATAAATGGTGATTGTTTGAAGTTAGGTTCGTGCATAAAACTTAAAAACTGCCAGGATTCTCTGCACAGGTACCCGCGCGGCGCGCCATATACCCGCGCGGCGCGCCGATTGGGTCTGTCCAACTTGGTCAAATTTCGATTAATGTTTGCTATGCTACGCACCTCCGATTCGCATGTAACTTGTCCTAGCATGCTCATACATGATTAAAAACCTCAGAAAAATAGTTCGGGACACGACCCGAACGTGTTGACTTTTTCGTTGACTTTGACCGACCAAAGTTTGACTTTTTGTCAAACTTAACCAAATGATTTTGCAACCTTCCTAACTTGTTTTTATACTTGTATCTTGCATGAAACATGACAACTTGATTCACATGCTACATTATTGAGTCGTAACGAGCCATAGGACTAATTGAACATCTTTGACCTATCGTGTTTACCGTTATTGATACAACCTATTGTTTAGGTCAAGACTAGCATTGTTCTTTGCACACGTTTACTTGTCGAAGTACTTTACTACTCGTGCACTCAAGGTGAGATCATAGTCCCACTTTTACTCTTTTTGAACTTACATTTGGGATGAGAAAACATAAACATTTCTTTTACTAAGTGAACACAAGTACAGGAAAACAAACATTCTACATACGAGTTTAGAACAAAATCCTCAATTCGATTATCATTAGTTACACTTGCCGGGTGTAAGCGAGAACTTATGTTGTATGGATCCATATGGGTTTGACAAACCCTCATTCAAACGGTTCGCTACCGTTTACGAATGAAATATATTTTCGAGAAACAGTGTATGTTCTAGCACTAAGTGATGGGGTTCAATGGAAGGAAATGTTAAGCATTGATAATTGGGTGCTCGTGAAACAAACTTTTGGAATGTATTACTATTATTTCATTGATGCAAATCTTGTGGTTCACTTGTACTTACTTACTTAAACCTATGATTTCACCAATGTTTTCGTTGACAGATTTCTATGTTTTCTCAGGTCCTTGAACGATACATGATACATGCTTCCGCTCATTATTTTGATACTTGCATTGGATGTCAAGTATATATGCATACATGGAGCGTCTTTTGGATACCTTTAAATTGTGTCGCATAAGTTTCAATTGTACTTAAAACTTTGTATCGTAACTTGTGGTGGAACTATTCTTGTAAACTTGAACAACCTTTACATTTGAAATGAATGCGGCATATCTTTTGGTCAAACGTTGTATTAAAGACTTATGACCACGTGACGGGACCTAAGTAGACGGCGCCGTCAATGACGATTTGGTCGGGTCGCTACAGATGGTATCAGAGCGTTTGTTGTAGGGATTTAGAGTTCATTAGTGTCAACCCCGAGTCATAGGGTACATTGGTGAGTCTAGACTACAACCGGCATATAGACTTGAAGTAGGAATTACCTGACTACTTGTGCATTTATACTCGAACGCTTCTACTCATATCTACTCTTAGTTCATCTTAATCCCACGTTGTTTAATTTGATTGACACGCCACCTTGACTATATGAAATGATGTCGAATGCACATATGAATCAGGGTAATATAATTTCCGGGATTATATTACGGTGACCCATATGAACGTTCCGACATTATGACATAAAGAATTTAAGGCGAGTCGAGGAAAAACTTCTCTTTATCTTTATTCTATATCACGGTTAGTATTATTGAGAATACTAATCAATGATATTCTTGTGTCTTGAAGGAACAATGGCTCCTCGTCGTGTACGCCGCAATGAAACTCCCGAACAAGCTCTCGAACGGATGATAGCTACCGCCGTAGATGCGGCCATGGCCGGTCACTCATCCAACAACAATAATAATAACAACCACAACAACAACAACAACAACAACAACAATGGAGCCGGAAACTCAAACGAGGGATGCTCCTATAAAGCTTTCATGGGGTGCAAACCTCACACTTTTGATGGAACCGGGGGACCGGTCGTGCTCACCCGATGGTTTGAGCAAACGGAAGCCGTCTTTAGCATAAGCGGTTGTCGGGACCAAGACAAGGTCAAATACTCCACTCACACCTTCGCCGGTGTCGCTCTTACATGGTGGAATACTTATGTACAATCGGTGGGTACTGATGAAGCTCATGCCCTCTCTTGGGCCGATCTAAAGGAAAAGATGATTGTTGAATATTTTCCGCGCGAAGAAACCCGAAAGCTTGAGGAAGAACTAAGAGCTTTGAAAGCGGTCGGAAACGATCTTAAAGCTTATAATCAACGCTTCGCCGAACTATCCTTGATGTGTCCTAATCTTGTTAACCCCGAATCTCAAAGGATTGAGCTCTACATGCTCGGTCTTCCAAAAAGCATCAAACAAGGGGTGATGTCATCCAAACCCACTACTCATCAAGCCGCTATGAACATGGCTCGCCAACTAATTGAAACGGTTGACGAAATCGTAGTTCCGGCACCTAAGGCCGAGGATAAATCGGGCGGCAACAAAAGAAAGTGGGAACCCTCCCAATCAAGCAACAACAACTTTGCCAAGAAATCTTTCACTTTCGACGGCAAGAAGGGTTATGCCGGGAACCTACCTCTTTGCAACAAATGCAACAAACATCACTTTGGTGAATGTGGCAAGTTAATTTGCCACCGGTGCCAAGGAGTTGGTCATAAGGCCAACGATTGTAAAAGTGCCACTCCCGTTACTCGAAAGTGGCCCAATGCACCAAAGACGGGCACTTGTTACGAATGTGGTCAAACAGGTCATTATAGAAATGCATGCCCAAAGAAGAAAGATAACCCCAACACGCGCGGCCGAGCTTTCAACATCAACACCGAGGAAGCCCGGGATGACACTGAACTAGTCACGGGTACGTTTCTTCTCGACAAATCTTATGTCTCTTGCTTATTCGATTCAGGTGCCGATAAATGCTTTGTATCCAAGACTTTGACTCATTCTTTTAGCACTCCACCTCTTCCATTAGATACCACTTATACCATTGAAGTGGCTAACGGGAAACTATTAAGTGCCAACACATATTACCGGGGGTGTACGTTAAACATTTTGGGTAAGGAATTTGAAATTGACTTGATACCCATGGAACTAGGAAGCTTTGATGTAATAATCGGTATGAATTGGTTAGTCAAAACGAAATCTCACATTCTTTGTGATCTTAACGCAATCCGAATTCCTATCGAGAATGGTGAACCTTTGATAGTCTATGGCGATAAGAGTTGCACCGGACTCAACCTCGTTTCGTGTATTAAAGTTAGAAAACTACTCCGTAAGGGTTGTTTTGCGATCCTTGCTCACGTTAAGAAAGTCGAGTCCGATGAGAAGCACATCGATGATGTGCCAATTGTTAGTGACTATTCCGATGTATTTCCCGACGAATTGCCGGGTCTTCCGCCTCATCGACCGGTTGAATTCCAAATCGATCTTATTCCGGGAGCCGCACCCGTAGCACGTGCACCATATAGACTCGCTCCATCTGAAATGCAAGAATTGCAAAGTCAAATCCAAGAACTACTTGATCGTGGTTTTATCCAACCTAGCCATTCACCTTGGGGCGCTCCGATTTTGTTTGTTAAAAAGAAAGACGGATCCCTACGAATGTGCATTGATTATCGCGAACTAAATAAATTGACGGTTAAGAACCGATATCCTCTTCCTCGCATCGATGACCTCTTTGATCAACTACAAGGGTCTTGTGTATATTCGAAAATCGATCTCCGCTCGGGTTATCATCAATTAAGGGTTAAGGGGGAAGATGTCTCCAAAACCGCTTTCCGAACTCGTTATGGTAGTTATGAATTTCTTGTAATGCCATTTGGTCTCACTAACGCACCGGCGGTGTTCATGGATCTTATGAACCGCGTGTGCAAACCGTATCTCGATAAATTCGTTATTGTGTTCATCGATGATATATTGATCTATTCTAAAAATGAAGAAGAGCACGAACAACATCTCCGACTTGTGCTCGAACTCTTGAGACAAGAACGACTTTATGCCAAATTCTCCAAGTGTGAATTTTGGTTAAAGGAAGTTCAATTTCTTGGTCATGTTGTAAGTGATCAAGGAATTAAAGTCGATCCAACGAAAATCGAAGCCATTAGCAAATGGGAGACTCCTACTACTCCTACTCACATTCGTCAATTTTTGGGTCTCGCCGGGTACTATCGTAGATTCATCGAAAATTTCTCTTTGGTTGCACGTCCTCTAACCGCATTGACTCACAAGGGAAAGAAATTCATTTGGGCGACCGAACATGAATCCGCATTCCAAATCTTGAAAACGAAGCTAACCACCGCTCCTATCTTGTCACTTCCCGAAGGCAATGATGACTTTGTTGTATATTGCGATGCCTCAAAACATGGTTTTGGGTGTGTATTGATGCAACGAACGAAAGTCATTGCTTATGCTTCTCGACAACTCAAAATTCATGAACGAAACTACACAACGCATGATCTCGAACTCGGAGCCGTCGTCTTTGCACTTAAAATGTGGAGACACTACCTTTATGGAACCAAGAGTACTATCTTTACCGACCACAAAAGTCTCCAACACATTTTCGATCAAAAGCAACTAAACATGAGACAACGACGGTGGATTGAAACTTTGAACGATTACGATTGCGAGCTTCGTTACCATCCCGGGAAGGCAAATGTAGTAGCCGATGCCTTAAGTCGAAAAGAAAGAGCGGTGCCTCTCCGTGTCCGAGCTTTAAACATCACCATTCACACCAACCTTAATAGCCAAATTCGGGTAGCCCAAGATGAGGCTCTCAAGGATGAAAACATCTCTCTCGAACACTTGAACGTCCTCACCTCTCGATTCGAAGTTAAAGAAACCGGACTCCGATATTTCGCCGGAAGAATTTGGGTGCCTAGTTATGGGGATCTACGAAGCCTTATTTTAGATGAAGCCCATAAGTCACGATACTCGATTCACCCCGGTGCCAATAAGATGTACCACGACCTTAAACAACTATATTGGTGGCCGAACATCAAAAGGGACGTAGCTACTTATGTTTCCAAGTGTTTGACCTGTTCCAAAGTCAAAGCCGAACACCAAAGACCGTCCGGACTACTTCGACAACCCGAGATCCCGCAATGGAAGTGGGAAAGGATAACGATGGATTTTATCACCAAGCTACCAAAAACGACGGGCGGTTATGATACCATTTGGGTTATTGTTGACCGTCTCACCAAATCCGCACACTTCCTTGCCATGAAAGAAACGGACAAAATGGAGAAACTTGCACAACTTTACATTAAGGAGATCGTAGCCCGACACGGTGTACCTTTATCGATTATCTCCGACCGAGATGGCCGTTTCGTTTCTAGATTTTGGCGTACATTACAAGAGGCGTTGGGAACGCGTTTAGACATGAGCACCGCATATCATCCTCAAACCGATGGACAAAGCGAACGTACAATTAAAACCTTAGAAGACATGTTACGAGCTTGCGTGGTTGATTTCGGAAAAGCTTGGGACAAGCACTTACCTCTCGCCGAGTTCTCTTACAATAATAGTTATCACGCGAGTATTAAAGCCGCACCTTTTGAAGCACTATATGGCCGCAAATGTCGTTCACCTCTTTGTTGGGCCGAAGTAGGCGACGTACAAATCACCGGACCCGAACTCATTCACGAAACCACCGAGAAGATCGTTCAAATCCGAGATAGGCTTCGGACGGCCCGAAGTCGTCAAAAGAGCTATACCGACAAACGACGCCACGACCTTGAATTTCAAGTCGGTGACCGAGTAATGTTAAAAGTCGCGCCTTGGAAAGGTGTAATCCGTTTTGGAAAACGCGGGAAGCTAAACCCGCGGTATATTGGTCCTTTCGAAATCTTGAAGCGTATTGGAACCGTTGCTTATCGTTTAGATCTTCCGCCTCAATTGAACTCCGTTCATCCTACCTTCCATGTATCTAACTTGAAAAAGTGTCTTGCCGAACCCGATACCGCCATCCCTCTCGAAGAACTTACTATTGATGACAAACTTCATTTTGTGGAGGAACCGGTTGAAATTGTGGACACCTCCGTCAAGACATTGAAACAAAGCCGAATCCCGATTGTCAAGGTTCGTTGGAATGCCAAAAGAGGACCCGAGTTTACTTGGGAAAGACAAGATCAAATGCAAAGGAAGTATCCTCATCTATTCGTGAATTCGGAAACGCAAGATCTCGAGGAAGAAACAACGACTACTACGCCTACTTAAATTTCGGGACGAAATTTCTTTTAAGGAGTAGGTAATGTAACATCCCGCCTTTTCCATTACTTTTCCGTTATACTAATATAAAGTCCGTTATATGTTTATAACATCTCCCGTTGATACGCATTTTAAATTATCTCGTTTAGGTAATTCCCGCACCCGAACGAAAGTTGAGGGACTAAACTTGACAAGGGATCAAACCCTTGACTAGGTCAAAGGGTCAACCCCTTTCACCCATTCATTTCCACCTCCATCTCTCTCTCTTTCTCTCTAGCAAGAACACACACTCAAAACCAAATTCATTCAATCATCATCTAAATCCGATCTAGGAGGCTTACAACAAAATAAATTACATATTCGTGATCCTCTCTTCATCCTCTTCATTTTGGTACCAACTTCATCTCGTTTGGGTAACATTTCTAAAACTCTAGATTTCTCTAAATTCGTGTTTTTGACTTGAAATGGTGTTAGTTAGTGTCTATGGCTCATTGTGATGTCGTGTATGTAATTTGTATGCTCGATCTCGTGGTTTTAGTGTAACTAGCATGAACTTGAATTTTGGTGTGTTGTTCTTGAATTTTGGATGATCATATGTTGTTAGATGTTAAAAGTTGATGTTTTAATTGTGTTACTAGCATCACTAGCTTCAATTTGATGTGTAGGTTGCCTTAGAAAACTTCATGAACTTGATTAGTGATTTTGGTGAATTTGGGTTAGGGTTTGATGAACTTGAAATGGACTTGTGATGCATTGAATGCCATGGATTATTGTTGGTAAGTGTTTAGTTGGATTGTATGCTTGATTACCTTCGAAACGGCATATCATTCATGTAAATTGGTTGCCCGAATCATTGAATTGCATTTATGAACTTGTATGCGGTTAATGTTAAGCATTAGATGCGGTTTTGGTTGTTGTAATAGGTAGATTGATTGATGAAATGTGTTTAGTTGTTTTCCTCGTCAAATTACCTTCCCAACGGTATAAGGTACTTGTCTTGATTGTTTGCGGATCATAAATGGTGATTGTTTGAAGTTAGGTTCGTGCATAAAACTTAAAAACTGCCAGGATTCTCTGCACAGGTACCCGCGCGGCGCGCCATATACCCGCGCGGCGCGCCGATTGGGTCTGTCCAACTTGGTCAAATTTCGATTAATGTTTGCTATGCTACGCACCTCCGATTCGCATGTAACTTGTCCTAGCATGCTCATACATGATTAAAAACCTCAGAAAAATAGTTCGGGACACGACCCGAACGTGTTGACTTTTTCGTTGACTTTGACCGACCAAAGTTTGACTTTTTGTCAAACTTAACCAAATGATTTTGCAACCTTCCTAACTTGTTTTTATACTTGTATCTTGCATGAAACATGACAACTTGATTCACATGCTACATTATTGAGTCGTAACGAGCCATAGGACTAATTGAACATCTTTGACCTATCGTGTTTACCGTTATTGATACAACCTATTGTTTAGGTCAAGACTAGCATTGTTCTTTGCACACGTTTACTTGTCGAAGTACTTTACTACTCGTGCACTCAAGGTGAGATCATAGTCCCACTTTTACTCTTTTTGAACTTACATTTGGGATGAGAAAACATAAACATTTCTTTTACTAAGTGAACACAAGTACAGGAAAACAAACATTCTACATACGAGTTTAGAACAAAATCCTCAATTCGATTATCATTAGTTACACTTGCCGGGTGTAAGCGAGAACTTATGTTGTATGGATCCATATGGGTTTGACAAACCCTCATTCAAACGGTTCGCTACCGTTTACGAATGAAATATATTTTCGAGAAACAGTGTATGTTCTAGCACTAAGTGATGGGGTTCAATGGAAGGAAATGTTAAGCATTGATAATTGGGTGCTCGTGAAACAAACTTTTGGAATGTATTACTATTATTTCATTGATGCAAATCTTGTGGTTCACTTGTACTTACTTACTTAAACCTATGATTTCACCAACGTTTTCGTTGACAGATTTCTATGTTTTCTCAGGTCCTTGAACGATACATGATACATGCTTCCGCTCATTATTTTGATACTTGCATTGGATGTCAAGTATATATGCATACATGGAGCGTCTTTTGGATACCTTTAAATTGTGTCGCATAAGTTTCAATTGTACTTAAAACTTTGTATCGTAACTTGTGGTGGAACTATTCTTGTAAACTTGAACAACCTTTACATTTGAAATGAATGCGACATATCTTTTGGTCAAACGTTGTATTAAAGACTTATGACCACGTGACGGGACCTAAGTAGACGGCGCCGTCAATGACGATTTGGTCGGGTCGCTACAATATATTGGCGTTTGTTTGCTGAATGATAAATGGTGCACATCATTTGTTCATTCCGTCTTGTTGTTATTTCACATATATTTTGCATCTTGTCGTCAAAATTAGTTGCTTTTGCTGAACCTAATGCCAGTCTTTGAAAATGCGTTGTTTTACCCTGTTGTGTACATAAGATAAACTGCAAACATATATACATATTTTTGAAGTTTGGTATATTACCCCACATTCAAAAATTATTAAAATCTAAGAATAAAAGTTAGATAATTATAAAAATGATTACAATATTAACAAAAGTATTAAACGTATCAATAATTACAAATTACAAAATAAAAAAAAAAATAAGTAAACTAAGGATGATATTGGTACCAATAGGGGTTCCAGGCATAACCATAGGTACTATAGAATGCTTCGGCAGGGTCATACGTAGGATATGGTGGCTGCATCTCTATAGACCAAGGAGGGAAGATGGGTTTCGGTGTAGGAATATAGTTTCTACCTATATGTTGGCAATCAGCTATGATTTGGTTCTGATGAACTTGCCAATCTTCAAATGCTCTCTGTCTAGCATTTTCGTATTCCTGAGAAGCTATAAACCTTTGCATTTCTTGCATTTCATTCCCCCCTCCTACATTACCTTGCTGCTGGTTTCTCTCCACCTGTGGATGTCTACCATGGTATCGTACTGCGGCGTTATTTCGCCTCTTCAAAACTTTCGCACCATGGTATACATTTAAACCTATAGTATCGCGGGGTTCCGGTTCTTCTACTAATAATCCCCCCCGACTTATATCCACACCGAGATATTCACCAATCAAAGTAATAAAAATACCACCTCCTATTATGCTATGCGGTCGCATCCCCCGAACCATAGCTGATAAATAATAACCCACACAATACGGTATACTTACAGCGCTTTGTGGGTCTCGAATACACATATGGTAAAACAAATCCTGTTCATTTACTTTTTCCTTGTTCTTACCCCTTTGTGTAATCGAATTAGCTAAAAACCTATGTATCACTCTTAATTCGGCTCTATCTATATCCAAATAAGAGTAATTTCCCCCTTTGAAACGGTGATGGCTTGTCATTTGACTCCACACACCGTGTGTATCAAAATTTTCATCTATCTTTCTACCGTTTAGTATCAATCCTCTACAATCGGCAGACGCTAACTCGTCAGGCGTATATATACGTAAAGCCTGAGCCATGTCCAGTAAAGACATGTGGCGCATCGAACCGCCTAACAAAAATCTAATAAAAGAACGATCGGTTAAACTAGCTACCCGATCATTCAACTCTATACTACATAACAATTCTTCACACCATACTTTATATACAGGTCTACGTATGGTGAATAAACGTACCCAGTCATTAAAAGAAGAATTACCATACCTCTGTACAAGTAATTCCCTAATTGGCCCGGCCAATTCTACAGCTTCTAAGGGTCCCCATTCTATGACCCTTGGTACCTCAACAACCTTAGAATGAAGAGTATGCAAACCCCTTTGATATTTTAGATAATCTATCCAAAGTCTGTCAAATCTCAGGTTCGGGTGCAATTCTTCCAAGTGTATATCAGAAAAGGTCATGACTGGATGAGGTATATCCTGCTTGTAGTAGTTATCCACCTCCTGTTGTTCCAAATTCTCAGCAGGAGCATTGCGGGCTTGGGATGAAGATTCACCCATTTCAGTCTGCAAAACACATCAAACACAAATTTTGTGCATCCAAATATGCATTAGTGTCAGCAAAATCATCAATCAAAATAATTACAATGACATTATCAATTTATATCAAACTTAAGCTCATTTTCATATTTTCATCAAATCTACACTTTTTCAAATAAGCATATACGAAAATGTTCGCCAAGTTCATAAGCATTCAACTCAAATAACATGTCAAAATAATCATTACTAGCAATTAAACAAGTCTCAAATGGCATTATCCTTCAAAAATCAAGTTCATGAATTTTAGACTTGAAAAAGTCCACTTTAATTCTCAAAATCATGTTTAGGCTCAAAGTTTGGATCATTTAACTACCTAGACATGTTACACTACTCAATTTAGCAACAATTCATGACAAAAATCGGCCATAACCTGTTTATATCAAAAAGCCCCAAATTGCTCAAGAACACAAACCCTAGATTATTCAAAATTTGAAGTTTAAGGCTTCTAATCATGTTAAACAGCATCAATCTAGGTTATACAAGCATAATACATAAACAATTTAAGCCTAATTACACTAAAAAGCATCAAAATCAAATTGGGGAAAAAAATTGCTCAAGAACACAAAATTTCGGATTAAATGGTGTTTAGGTGTAGAAATTTACCGTTTTTCTTGAGTAATTCCTAGATAGCATCCTTCTAAACATGATTTTAGCAAAAGATTTGGTGATTAACGGTTAAAAATTGTGATTTTGGGGGTTTTTTTCGGGTATTTTCGTGGGTTTTCGCAGTTTATTTTCTGTTGTGGGGAGTGAAACTGAGCTGTTGCAGCTCTTTATTTTTTTTCTGTAATCCGACTCCTCCGCGACTCGCGGTGAATAACTCTTCAAACTCCGCGAGTCGCGGAGTTTGATATATATATATATATATATATATATATATATTTTTTTTAGCATAATAATTAATAACTTATAAAACAATTAAGTACTTAATTTTAAAATTTTGTTTCCTTTGTTATTTAGGACGAGGTTGTTTCGGATCGATGTCCTAGTCCGTCCTTCGACAAAATTTTAAAATTTGTCTTTTTGTAGTGATTGTTTTAAAAGCTAAGATTTTTTTTTGTTTTTTAATGTTTTTGGCATACTTTAATTCAATAAGATTAAAAATAATGATAATAAAAGTTCTCGTCCCTCTCTCGGGTAAAGCAATTTCGGTTCAAAGACCTAGTCTTCAACTTACGACGAATTTTAAAAATCATATTTTCACTTAATGAGATAAAGTAAATTTTTGTTTTTAAATTCACACAATTTAAATATAAAATTCAAAATTAATATTAAAAATTCACACCAAACTTAAAATTTGAAATGCATAAAATTAAAAATTCATATTTTAAAAATTAAAAATTCACACCAAACTTAATTTAAAAATTCATATTATAAATTCATACCAAACTTATATTAATTTTTCAAATATTTACAATTTTAAAAATATTGTTTTTACAAAGTTTACAATATTAATTTAAAATTTATATATTAATTTTAAAAACATGGTAAAAATAAAATAAAAAAAATCTTTTTGTCTTTTTATCCCACTTTAATCAATCAAATATTATCAAAAATATGCGCCCCTCTTTTCGGTAAAGTAATTTCGGTTCCAAGACCTAATTTAACTCATGACGAATTTTTGAAATATTTTGGGTTGATTGTTTAAAGATATTTATACCTTAAGAATAAACGTTAAATTTCGCAGTGATGTAATAAATTTTTGAATGATATCAATAATTTCGGTCGCCAAACCTAATTTTATTTAATACCAATTTAATACTTTTTAGCGAACAAATTAGCGTTTATTATCAAAAGGTTAAAAATAAAAATAAAAATAAAAACTGTACAGACATACATGTGGAATAGATTTCTTAGTTATATGATCTATCCCATTCATAAGATAGTCGGTTTAATTGATTTTCCATGGCTACATAGGCGTAACCTCGAGCATTCAGTGTCTTTTCTTCTAAACATATGAACGGTCCGTCTCTGCATAAAGTTACAAATTCGGTATTTGAATAGGTTTGATTATTTGAACATTTACCTCCATGTGACCATTTTCCGCATTTGTGACATCGTTCTAGGTGTCGTGCTCTTCTTTTCGCTGCGGATTTTGATTTTCCTTTACCAAATTGTAACTTATTATCTTCGCATCTGGATTCTTTTCTAACTCCGTCCATTCTTTCTCTGATTACTGATACTAGTTCACTCGGTAGTATGTCATTATTACGTTTAGTGATCAAAGCGTGTAGCATTAGACCATGGTTTAGTTCACAGGCAGTCTTCATTTCGTAAAAACCTAAAAAAAAATTAAAATTCAGAATGGGGGGAGAAGACTAGTTCTTTAGGGTCTGCTAGGAAAAGACCATTCGGGTTCCATTTTCGAGAACTACACGAAAACAGATAATCTAACTCTAACAGAAATACATATTATCCTTTAAAGACTTGATTCTCCCCACACTTAGTTAGCTGTGGTGTCGAAATTGTGATTAACTTCGTTGTCGACTTCCATCGGACCATGTATGTAATGTTTAACTCTGTGACCATTAACTTTAAATTCAATCCCATTTGAATTTATCAATTCTATCGTTCCGTATGGGAAAACTCTTTTGACTATGAATGGTCCAGACCATCTTGATTTCAATTTTCCAGGAAATAGCTTGAATCGTGAATTGAAAAGAAGAACTCTGTCTCCTTCTTTAAATTCTTTTGAACTTCTGATTCTTTTATCATGCCATTTCTTCATTCTTTCTTTATAGATTAACGAATTTTCGTATGCTTCATGTCTTAATTCTTCTAATTCGTTTAGTTGACTTAATCGTAGACGTCCGGCTTCATGTAAATCAAGATTACATGTCTTCAAAGCCCAAAATGCTTTGTGTTCAATTTCTACTGGAAGATGACATGCTTTTCCATAAACAAGTCTAAAAGGTGTGGTTCCAATAGGAGTTTTGTAGGCTGTTCTAAAAGCCCAGAGTGCATCCTCCAATTTAATGGACCATTCCTTCGGATTTGATCCTACGGTTTTCTCTAGAATACGTTTTAAAGCTCGGTTGGTATTTTCAACTTGTCCACTTGTTTGTGGATGATATGCGGTGGAGATTTTATGAGTTACTCCATATCTTTTAAGAACTTTCTCAAGTTGATTATTACAGAAATGAGTACCCCGATCACTTATTAAAGCTTTCGGTGTTCCAAACCTTGCAAAAAGACGTTTTAAAAAGTTGACTACAACTCGTGCATCGTTAGTTGGGAGAGCTTGTGCTTCCGCCCATTTAGATACATAATCAATGGCTACGAGTATATATAGATTATTATGAGATTTTGGAAATGGACCCATAAAGTCAATACCCCAAATGTCAAATACTTCACATACTTGGATGACATTTTGTGGCATTTCATCACGTTGACTTATTTTTCCGGCCCTTTGACATGCATCATAGGATTTGCAAAGAAGGTGTGCGTCTTTGTAAATTGTAGGCCAATAGAATCCAGCATCATAAACTTTTCTTGCTGTTAGTTGAGGCCCATAATGCCCTCCTGTTGGTCCTGTGTGACAATGGTTTAATATTTTACTAGCTTCATCTCCAAATACACATCGGCGTATTACTCCATCGGGACAACTTTTAAACAGATGTGGATCTTCCCAGAAATAGTGTTTTATATCACTGAAGAATTTCTTTCGTCTTTGGTACGATAATCCGTTTTCAAGGAATCCACAAACTAAGTAGTTTGCATAGTCTGCAAACCATGGGATTTCTTTATAATCTATCTTCAATAGATATTCATCAGGAAAGTTGTCTTGTATGGCTGATTCATTTAGAACTTCTAATTCGGGATTTTCAAGACGAGAAAGATGATCAGCGGCGAGATTTTCTGCTCCTCTTTTATCTCGAATTTCAATATCAAACTCTTGTAAGAGTAAGATCCAACGGATTAATCTTGGTTTAGCATCTTGTTTCGAAAATAGGTATCTAAGAGCAGAATGGTCGGTATAGACCACCGTTTTTGCTAGAATGAGATATGATCGAAATTTGTCAAAAGCAAAGACAATAGCAAGGAGTTCTTTTTCAGTAGTTGTATAGTTCGTTTGTGCTCCTTGTAACGTCTTACTAGCATAATATATAGGTTGAAATCGTTTTTCAATCCTTTGTCCTAAAACGGCTCCCATTGCAAAATCACTTGCATCGTACATTAGTTCAAATGGTAGATTCCAATTTGGTGTTATCATGATCGGCGCATTAGTGAGTTTCTCTTTAAGAATATTAAAAGATTTGATACACTCATCTGAAAAGATGAATGGCGCATCCTTTTCTAGGAGTTTATTCATAGGAGTGGCAATTTTAGAAAAATCTTTTATGAAACGTCAGTAAAAACCGGCATGCCCTAGAAAACTCCTAACTCCTCTAACATTTGTGGGATGTGGAAGTTTAGCAATTACATCTACTTTAGCTCTATCCACTTCAATTTCTTCTTTTGAAATTTTATGTCCAAGAACGATGCCTTCTTTAACCATGAAATGGCATTTCTCCCAATTAAGTACTAGATTTGATTTTTCGCATCTAATTAGCATTCGTTCCAGATTAACTAGACATGATTTAAATGTATCACCGAAGACTGAAAAGTCATCCATGAATACTTCCATGCATTCTTCTATCATGTCGTGAAAAATCGCCATCATACACCTTTGAAAGGTTGCAGGGGCGTTACAAAGTCCAAATGGCATGCGTTTGTAAGCAAAAGTACCATAAGGGCACGTAAATGTGGTTTTCTCTTGATCTTCGGGTGGTATTGGAATTTGAAAATATCCGGAAAATCCATCTAGAAAACAATAGTAACTATTTCCGGCTAATCTTTCCAACATTTGATCTATGAAAGGTAAGGGAAAGTGATCTTTTCTGGTGGCGTCATTTAATTTTCTATAATCAATACACACACGCCATCCTGTTACAGTCCTAGTAGGAATAAGCTCATTTTTCTCATTTGTAATGACAGTCATGCCACCCTTCTTAGGCACGCATTGAACTGGGCTTACCCATGGACTATCAGAGATTGGATAAATTAAACCTGCATCTAACAGTTTAATAATCTCTTTCTTAACTACATCTTGCATATTAGGATTTAGTCTTCGTTGGCGTTGCACATACGTTTTATGACCTTCTTCCATAAGGATTTTATGTGTGCAATACGAAGGACTTATTCCTTTAATATCATGAATCTTCCATGCAATGGCTGGTTTATGAGCTTTCAACACAGAAATGAGTTGTGATTTCTCATTTTCAGTAAGAGAAGACGATATTATTACAGGTAATTCAGATTCACCATGTAAATAAGCGTATTCCAAATGGTTTGGAAGTGGCTTTAACTCTAATTTCGGAGGTTCTTCTATCGATGATTTGTATCGATATCTGTCTTCTTCTTTTAGCATTTGAATTTCTTCTGTTGTTGGTTCATATCCATTAGCTATAAGTGTAGCTAACATTTCAGCTTCATCAATTGGTTCATTACCTTCTCCTAAAGAACATTCTCCCGTTCCTTGTAATTCTGGAAATTCTTCTAATAATTCTGCATGTGCATCTATAGTTTGAATATAATAACATGTATCACCTGCAGATTGTGGTTGTTGCATTGCTCTATCAACTGAAAAGGTAACACTCTCATCCTCTATACTTAGGGTCAGTTTCTTACCGAACACGTCTATCATTGCTTTAGCCGTGTTTAAGAATGGTCTTCCTAATATGAGAGGAACTTGAGAATCTTCTTCCATGTCCAAAACAACAAAATCTACTGGGAATACTAAAGTACCAACTTTAACTAGCATGTTTTCCATTATCCCTCTAGGATATTTTATTGATCTATCGGCTAGTTGTATGCTTATTCTGGTTGGTTTTAATTCTCCAAGGTCTAGTTTAGTGTATAGTGAATACGTCATTAGATTTATACTAGCACCTAAATCTGCTAATGCTTCTATTGAACTAAGACTACCCAGAAAACATGGAATTGTGAAACTTCCTGGATCAGATAGTTTTTCTGGTATCTTATTCAACAGCACTGCTGAACAATTAGCATTCATAGTAACAGCCGAGAGTTCTTCCATTTTCTTTCTATTTGAGATTAGATCTTTCAAGAATTTAGCATATCTAGGCATTCCTGAAATCACATCAATGAAAGGAAGATTTACATTTATCTGTTTAAACATATCCAAGAATTTGGATTGCTCGGCTTCAAGTTTTTCTTTCTTCATTTTACTCGGGTAAGGAAGTGGTGGTTGGTATGGTTTAACATAAGGTTTATCCTTAACTGTGTTATCTTCATTAACCTTTTCAACTACCGGTTCTTTTTCCTTATCTTGATCAGGTTGTGGTTCTTGTGGAGTAGGAATGGCTTCATCAGAAGTTACAGGTATTTCAGGTGGTTTAAGTTTTGTACCACTTCTTGTGGTAATGGCTTTAGCTGTTTCATTCCGGGGGTTAGCATTTGTATCACTAGGTAGACTTCCCGGTTTTCTTTCACCTATTAACCTTGCTAGGTTACTTACTTCTTGTTCCAGATTTTGAATAGAAGTTTGTTGATTTCTAAATGCTTGAGCATTTTATTCATTGGTTTGTTTCTGAGAGGTGAAAAACTGCGTTTGAGTTTCAACTAGCTTCGTCATCATATCTTCTAAATTCGGCTTTTTATCATCGGTTTGTTGTGGTGGTTTGTTTTGAAAATTTGGTCTTTGCTGATTGTAATTATTATTGGATACTTGTTGATTGCTAGGACCTTGTTGGTTGTTGTATGGAATATTCCGGTTATAATTTTGGTTTTGATTGTAAATCGGTCTTGGCGGTTGATAATTATTCTAATAATTATTTCCAGGCCTTTGGTTTATGTATGAAATATTCTCTCTTTGTTCCATTGTTAATTCAATACTGAGACAATCTTTTGTCAAATGTGGTCCTCCACACTGCTCACAACTAATTCGTATTGAGTGAATATCCTTAGTCATCTTTTCCATTCGTCTCTCCACAGCATCTATCTTTGCGGAAATGGAATCTAAGTCATGGCTAGAATCGGCTCTAGCTGCTTTAGATGATCTAATGATATCTTTTTCTTGGTGCCACTCATGTGAGTGGGAAGCAGTGTTATCAATAATTTTGTAAGCATCAGTTTCGGTTTTCTTCATAATAGAACCACCAGCTGCTATATCTATGTCTTTCCTTGTAGTGATGTCGCATCCTTGGTAGAATATTTGTACTATTTGACAGGTGTCTAAACCATGTTGCGGACATCCTCTTAATAACTTTCCATATCTTGTCCATGCCTCATATAGAGTTTCATTTGGTTTCTGTGTGAACGTAACAATTTCTGCTTGAAGTCTTACGGCTTTAGATGCAGGAAAGAATTGTTTAAGAAATTTGTCAACTAAAACATCCCATGTATCAATCGCCCCTTCAGGTAACGATTCCAACCAATCTTTGGCTTCTCCCTTTAAAGTCCAAGGAAATAACATGAGATATATCTGTTCATCCTCCACTTCTCGGATTTTAAATAGTGTGCAGATCCTATTAAAGGTACGTAGATGTTCATTTGGATCTTCCTTCGGCGCACCACTAAATTGGCATTGATTAGTCACCATGTGTAGAATTTGTCCTTTGATTTCATAATCTGGCGCATTAATGTCTGGATGAGTAATTGCGTGACCTTGGCCAGTGCGTTTAGCTCTCATTTGGTCTTCCATACTTAAAGGTTCCAGATTCTCCATAATTGAATTTGTTGAATCGGTATCACTAGATGATTCTGATTTAATGGTTCGTTCCTCAACAATCTCTGTTTGAATAATTGGTGGCTCCGGAGGAAAGTTTAGTGGTTCAGGATCTACGAACCGTTCCTGAATATTCTCCGGATTCTCAATTGTGAGGTCGGGTTCAAAAAATGGATTATCGAAAATTTGAACTGAAGTACTTGGTCGACTGGATGACGATTCTAAAGAAAAATCAACGGCGGTTATATTTGCTAAATGTCTTGATCTAGTTACAGGTGGTGAACGTACAAAAGGTGGTGATCGTCATGCTCGGTGCATTCACTGAATATCCTATTAGTTTTAAAAAGGAAAGAAAAATTATAATAAGTTATCCAATTAATAGACTTTTCTGATTTTGCCCACGTTTTGAATAGCCAAAAGATGCAGCAGAGGGGCAGGATTCGTTTGGTCTCAATATAATTGAGGACTGTTTGGCTCCAATAACCCGGCCCACGTACAAATCCAACTATTACTACGAACCAGAAAATTTTGATGTCTATCAATTTAACCACTTAAAATAAATTTTCGTAATTTTAAAAAAATTTAGATAAGAAGTAGAAAAAATTCTAAGTCCTAAAAACTAGAATGGCGAGAAATAAGAGAGAAAAAGAGTTCGTCGCAAAAGGTCGAAAAATGGTTGAAAAATAAAAGGTGACGAAAAAAAATAAAAGAAACTTATAAAACTTAAAAATACTTGACTAACCTAATCTTATTACTACAACTAACTTAAAATTATAATCGCAAATTGAAATTACTAATTGGAATGATAATTGATACATAGTAAAAGGTGTCTAAAAATATTAAAACTTACAGGAAAAACTAAATCCCAAATGGAAATAACTTAAAAAGAAACTAAAACTTAAAAAGGCGTCGCAAAATTCTAAAGCACCTAAATCTTAGTCTAAAGAAAAAGCACTTAAGGAATTCTACGGCAAAGCCTAAAAATCTAGGAGTAAAAATAACTATAGCAAAAACTAAGTTTAAAATTAAATATGAGCTAAAAATACAAATATTACGCTAAAACGATTAAAAAGGGACAAAATATAAAAATATACAAAAAGTTGTAAAAAGTACAATTTTTATAAAAATATTATTTTTATATTATTTATTTAATAAAACTACTAATTTTACAATTTAATAAAACTAATTAATACTAAATACATAAATTAAATAAAAAGTTAAAGTTAAAATAAAATTAATTATAATAATAATAATAATTAGGGTTAATAATAATAATAATTATTAAATAACCCGTAATTAATGCTGAATTAGGGTTCTGTCGCGTGTCAGAGTCACTCCGCGAGTCGCGGTAATTAATGCAGAAAACCCCGCGAGTCGCGGGGTTCAGAAATTCAGATGACAGCTTATTAAATTCGACGCGTTTTTTCTTTATTTATTTTTTTTTATTTTCTGTTTTCTGTTTTTAAATAAATAAAAGATATTTAAATAAAACTTATATTTTTATAAACTAAAATAAAAATAAAGAAACTTATAAAACTTAAATATTTAACAAAATCTTAAAAATACTTATATTTTTGTTTTTCTTTTTATATTTTTGAATAATTAAAACGTATTTTTACAAAAACGAATTTTAATAAAAGTTAACTAAAAATCTCTTCTTTTTTTTTTAATATTAGCGTTGCGCTTCTGGCGTTTAGAAAGTTCCCCGGCAGCGGCGCCAAAAATACTTGATGTCAAAGCTAAGGGATACGAAATAGTTTATATTTTACTAGGAAAAAACTATTAAATACGATAAAATTTTACACAAGATATTTATTTATTTATAGAATGGATATACTTAAACCTTGCTACAACACTTATAGGCAGTGTACCTAATCGTACAGTAGTGTAGTTTTTAGTAAGTCCGGTTCGTTCCACAGGGAATCTTTTTTTAAACAAAGCTCAATGCTATATTAATTTACTTTTATAAAAATACAAACATATATATAAGTAATATTATTATTATAAAGGGGGGTTTTTACCGTTTAATGACCGGTTTGTCGATTTTAAAACTTTAGTCGCAGTTAAAACCTAATGTAAAATATTAAATAAATAAAAGACTTAATTTAAAGCGTAAAATAAATAACGATAATGAAATTTCGAATAATAAAAGTGCGATAAAATAAACTTGCGATAATTAAAAAGGACGATAATTAAAAGTGCGATTAAATACAATAACAATAAAAATGCGATAATTAGAAGTGCAATTAAATATAAAATAAAGGAAATTAAATATGAAATAAAAGAATTATGCTTATTTAAACTTCCGTAATCATGATGTTTGACGTGTTGATTTTAGTTTTATGCCCATGGGTTAATTGTCCTTTGTCCTGGATTATTTAATATGTCCGTCTGGTTTTTGTCCATAACAGTCCATCAGTCATAAATATAAAGTGCGAGTGTCCTCGTCAAATTATCCTTATACCCGAAGTTAAATATTCCAACTAATTGGGGATTCGAATTGTAACAAGGTTTTAATACTTTGTTTAATGAATACACCAGGTTATCAACTGCGTGTAAACTAAGGTTTTACTACCTTGTTAGCAATTACACCAATTACCCTTGAATGTAATTTCACCCCTGTTTTAATTATTCTAGTGGCTATTAATCCATTCCCGTATCCGGTTAAATGAACGATTATTCGTACATATAAATACCCCGCCCATCGTGTCCGATCGAGTGTATATGGTAATTTATAGGGACGCCCAATTGTAAATCTTTATATTAACATTAACAAACTTTCATTTAGTTAAACAAATATAAAGCCCATTAATAGCCCATAGTCTAATTTCCACAAGTGTCGTTCTTTTGTCCAAACCCCAATTATGGTACAAAGCCCAATTACCCAATTTTAGTAATTAGCCCAACATCATGATTACTTCATTTTAAATAAGCATAATAATAACTTAGCTACGAGACATTAATATAAAAAGGTTGAACATAACTTACAATGATTAAAAATAGCGTAGCGTTACACGGGCAGAATTTCGACTTACACCCTTACAACATTTGCTAACATACCCTTATTATTAGAATTATAATTAAAATTAAAATTAAAATATAAATTATATATATATATATATATATATATATATATCGTATGAATGAGGAGAAAAAAGATGGATAAAAATGATCAGAATTCGGTTTGCTTTATAGGGAGTTTTAAAACTGGGGGCTCCGCGACTCGCGGCCTTTTTGGCCTTCAAACTCCGCGAGTCGCGGAGAATGAATTTACAGCTCAGTCCCTTTGGAGTCTTTCTCTGCCGACGGTTTTTATTTATAAATATAATATATATATATAATTAATATAATTAATTATATATTATATTATATTTATATACATAGTTAACTTGTAATTTTTAGTCCGTTGCGTCGAGCGTTAAGAGTTGACTCTGGTCCCGGTTTCGGATTTTCGAACGTCCTTGCGTACAATTTAATATCTTGTACTTTGCGTTTTGAATCTTGTACTCTTGTAATTTCGAGACGTTTCTTATCAATAATTGGAACCTTTTTGATTTTCTTTTGTACTTTTGAGCTTTTTGGTCGTTTGCGTCTTCAATTCGTCGAATCTGTCTTTTGTCTTCACCTTTTATTATTTAAACGAATATCACTTGTAAATAGAACAATTGCAACTAAAAGCTTGTCTTTCTTGAGAAATAATGCTATGAAATATATGTTCGTTTTTAGCATTATCAATGACCTAAACACTCAAATGTATAAGTTATATCTCGAGTGGTATATTTTATGGATAATTTAAGACTATATTTTGACAAAAGTACGATTCGCGAAACGAAAAGTATTAGTTTTCTAAGCGTACGAAAATGCGTTCGAGAAACCGAAAGCGGGACATAAGTCGAACGTAAACGTACAAGACATCGGAACAAAAATTACAAGTCAACTAGACAAGAGAATATAATATATTATATAATTAATTAATTAATTTAAATTATATATATATATATATTATATTTAATTATGTCGACAAGTAAAACCACAAAAGTTTGTGAGCTGTCAGGGCATCCCATGCGATTGCATGGGAATTGCACTGAGAATCCATGCGATCGCATGGCAGTCAGGTTTCAGAAACATTCTATAAATTGGCCAGTTTGCTCGACGTACATACACACACATATTCTATATCTTACTCCCTCTGTTATATTTTATTATTATTATTATTATTATTATTATTATTATTATTATTATTATTAAGATTATTATTATTATTAATCTTAATATTATTAGTAGTATTATTATTAATTAGTATTATACATAAAATACTATGACGAGGTCATGAGCGTGTCACTTTCAAAACGAGTTCTTAAATTGGTTATAGCTATGGAGGTTATGGGTAATGTTCGTGGGTATTGTTCGCAAGGCAAACCTAGTGTTTATCATCTCTGTTGCGTCTAAGTACTTTCCGGCAATATTGAATCACAATATTGATACGTGAGCATTCATATCTTATCTTTTATATATTAATATTGTATCCATGTCTAGTGCTCGAGTATATATGTTTATGCATGCTGGTATGCTTTAATTTTGTCATTTGATAGTTTATGATGAAACACGAATTTGATACATATGCTACTGATAAAAAGTATATGATATGCATGTTTTTGGAAAGCTGACGAAAAATCAATAACTTTTCATTTAGAAATCGCGTAATTTCGATGAATGAATTTAAAGATATGGTCAACTGAATTATGATTGACGTTAATTGAATTGCTTTTAAATCTGCATTGATATTTAAACAACTTGTTTATGAGATTTATAAATTGGATTTTAAATATTACCAGCCGAGTAAATGAATTCTTATATAAGGCACGTCTCGTTTTGTTGAACAATTGTCAAAACTGATTATTTTATCATATTTTAAAGCCTTATAAAAACTATAGTTTAATTTTACAAGAATTGAGAAACTATGTGAAATGTTAAAATGTTTCAATTGCCATGATCATTCAACTATTGTATTGAGTCAGATTGACTTTTTGAAATGACTTTTGATAACTTTTGTATGTCGATCTCAAGCATTAGGATTGTGATACACTATGACCCGACCTAGCTTGATAGACATTTATTGACCAACATATGTTCTCTAGGTTGAGATCTACGATTATTTGGTATTCCGAGTTTCGGTCAAATTTCGGTGAACGACTTTATCTGCTGCTAAGGTGAGTTTCATTTGCTCCCTTTTTAATTGCTTTTGCAATCTATATTTTTGGGCTGAGAATACATGCACTTTATTTTAAACGCAATGGATACAAGTACATACTAAATTCTACACCGAGTTTGAACCGATAATCCCTTAGCTTTGGTAACTAGTAACTGCCGGTTATAAGAACTGGTGGGTGCGAGTAGTAGTATATGGATCCATAGGGCTTGATATCCCCGTCCGAGCTAGACACTAGCCTTTTAATGAACGTATGCTATTTGAGAAGCGTACACGTTGGTTTGCGTGTATTATTAAGATGATTATACAAAGGGTATAAATTATATATACGTTAAGTTTAGTTACCAGGGTGCTCAATTTCGTAGAATCTTTTGATAAACGTTTCGGATGAAATAACTGAAATCTTGTGATCCACCTTTATATACAGATTATGCGAAACATTAAAACTATGAACTCACCAACCTTTGTGTTGACACTTATTAGCATGTTTATTCTCAGGTTCCTAGAAGTCTTCCGTTGTTTGCTTATATGTTAGACAAGCTATGTGCATGGATTCTTACATGGTATATTTTTCAAGGAAACATTGCATTCACCAAATCATCACCATGTATCTTATTTTGACTGCATTATCAACGGAAGTACTATTGTAAACTATTATTTAGGGTGTTTGTCTATATGTAGAAATCATCAGATGTCAAAAACCTTTGATTTAAATATTCATTTATGGTGTGCCTTTTCAAAAGAATGCAATGTTTACAAAACGTATCATATAGAGGTCAAATACCTCGCAATGAAATCGATGAATGACGTGTTCGTCCATATGGATTTAGAGCGATCGTCACAGTTGGTATCACAGCGTTGGTCCTAGAGAACCAGGTCTTGCATGAGTGTGTCTAACTGATAGTTGTTAGGATGCATTAGTAAGTCTGGACTTCGACTGTGTCTGCATGTCAAAAGTTTTGCTTATCATTTCTTGTCGGAAATTACCTGTCTATCATCTTAAGTCTAAACGCGTCTTATTGCATTGATTGCATAGACAGTGTATAGACAAAATTCATATCTTGGCATATCGATTACAGTAAACTTTGCCTGACATCTTCCCTAAAATCCTCCGTAACTTATGGAATTCTGGTATTATAAATACATATGTAAACTATGTATTGAGGAGTACCAAATTAGTCCTATAATCTATTTCATTCCAAAAATCTTTTCCCTAATTATACAAGATGGATCCCGTATCTAGTACAAATTCCTTAAACTCCGACAGCTATTCCGATATGGATATTCACCTGAATTCTGAAGACAGTGTAACTGGAATGGATCAACCAATCAGCTATTACCTATTCTGGATGAATTGGGGATGGGTTCGTAGTCTGCTTAGTCATTGGAAACAAGAAGAAGGTGATCCCTTCCATCCACCACATTTCCCTCTTGGCGAAGAACCTGAAGCACTTACCGGCGAACCTGTTCGAGACACCATTTTCTCTCTCATTTCCAGAGTATCTCGTCACGATAATATACTATCTCAAATTCTGAATCTTATTCATCCGCTCGTCCGAACCAACAATTATCCCGGTGTAATAGAAGAAGTCAACGAGCTTCGCACTCGGGTAGTAGCTTTGGAGAATATGGTGCAAAGGTTACAAGCACCAGCAGCATCACCGGCATCAACAGTACCACCGACAACAACACCAACAGTACCATTACCACCACCAACAACAACCGCATCGAAAACCTCAACTTCACAATCTGTCCCACGAGCATCAACGTCATCCGCCCTATAGATACCAAGGAATATCAACAACAACAAACGATGAAGTATTGATTCATAACTTCATCGAAGAAATATTCTGCAGAGAATATGTAGTTTCTAAAAGTCTTAAAGATTATATATTCTAATGCATATTGTAAATTAGAAGTAGGCGGATAGAAATAATAAAGTGAAACCCTGACAGGAATAGTGCGCGATTTACAAGCTAGACTTGTTATACTAGCAGTATCAACAGTGCCGTCAGCATCACCAACACGTCAGTACTATCAGCATCGTCAGCACTAGCAGCACCTATAACATCACGATTTTCACCAGTTACATAATCACCAACATCATCACAAATCAACAACGCATATATTGTATCAACGAGTTATGAAGTATTAACTCATTTCCCCTGAAGAAATTATATGTATATTTTATATATATATATGTGAAATTTGAAATCAAAATAAATCTTTTTGTACTAAGCTATTACATGTGAATCATAACTGGTAGGTACTACTCGGTTAGTTCATGTTACTAATATGCTATAGATCCTTCGTTAATGACTTAACAATCGTTAACTATAATCTCTGCTTTGACTTAATAGATTCCATTTCATAATAAATCAAGTGTATTATTCAAATACATGATTGATTTTACACTTTCATTTTCGATGTACTTGAAACTTTCCAGAAAACATCATTCGTACCTTGCGAATTTAGCAAGAGTTCCATAAGCACCAACATGATTCACTGAGGAAATATTAATAAAACTTAATAATGAAGTATTGATTACATTAGTGAAATACTCCACGAAGATTATGAAATCTTTAATGTTTTAGAGATTATTCATTTCTAATCCAGCCGAAAATTAAATGAGCTTAATATGATATTAACTCATTAAATCTGTATTACATCTGAAGAAAATATACATACATATATTTTCATGAAGACTGTAGTAAAATTCTTTTGTACAAAATATTACTTGTGAAATTTTTAACGGGTAGGTAATACCCGGGAAATATATAAGTTCACAATTAATATGTTACACTGTACATTCTTCAATTTTGATTCAAAAATTATTGACTATACCCACTACTTTCACAACGCTATACATTCGTTCATAGAAATCTGAACAACCACTTTTATTCAAATTCAATTACATATTCTGACAGAACAGAATCCAAGTCAAGATTTAACAAGTGACATCATTCTTAGATCTCTACATCTTTCAAAGCTATACTTTGACTTCAAAACTGTAAAAGATCCTTTAACATTGTTATTACCGAAAATAATCTTGCAATCCTTTTCAAAGTATCCAGTTTTATCACACTTTCAACCAGTCAACTTCGACTTTTCAGATTAGCCTTATTGTAACTTTGACATATACGTTCTTGTTACCGGGGAACCTATTTCATGTTCCACCACATTAGCAGTAAACTTACCAGCAACTTCATTACTCATTGGTTTAAGTCTCTCTGAAAAACCATTATAATTGTTCATTGAAACCCTATCATGTACTCATCCACATCTTGTAACAATAATTGCCATACCAACTATCGGGAATTAGCAATCAGTATTTCGAATTTTGTAGCAATTCTACGCCAACAGTTATATATATATATACATATAATGTCTATCTCCTAGACTTACTTACTTCGAATATGAAGTTTCTGAAAAACACCCCAAACTGCGAAACTAGTTCTCCAAATTTTGGAAAAATGCTGATGAAGCAGCAAAAACTGTAAACGACTTTAACAGTCGAAAGTTTGATGATCAAGAGTAGTGTGTTGAAAAAGCACAAAAAAAGAGAAAATTTGGTACTGGAAAACGAATTAAGCAAACCATGAAGGAGGCTGTGGACAAATCACAAAGACTAAACCTGCTTTCAAAGAATCCAAATGATTCAGTGTCTGCTGAAGTCATTAACGAATACCTTGCTCCTGACTCTAAACCTTTACGAACAAATCTTCTTCATCATCCTTCAATATTAGAAATTCTAAGATATCACCGTATCTTTCATTATAAATATCTACGATATTCCTGAAGATATTTTCACAACTATTCTTATCTGAAATCATTTATCTCTTTGCTCTATCTGTATTACGTCATAAAAGAAACTATTTTAGTTTCTAAATCCTGAAAATTTCGAAAAATGGATGTTTTTGAAGTAGTGTTGGGAATTGAAGCATGAGTTAGTTTAATATAATGACACTTGATCAACGTGATTATATTACAGTAAGTCATGCTGAATTTCTAATGGAACGTGATAAAGGTTCACAGATCATACCCTCATCATGAACCATGTTACATAACTTTTTCATTCTATTTAACCTCTAAACATATCAAGAAAATATTTTTCTTGATGATTCGGTCGTTTCCGGATATTCTGGTAATTTGACAAATCAAGATCATGCCATTACAATTTATTTCTTAGAACATTAACCATGTTTATTCCGAAATGTATAGCTACGAATTTTGGACCATTATTCGCTTGACTTAAGGTCGGGAAGAGAAAATGAAAGCATGAAGCTCCGAAATATAATGGAAAATATAAAGCCCGATAACAACCCCGAAATTACAAACCGTGTATATCGATGCGTATAGCAATATAAAGACACGAGAGAATGAAAAACACTATAACCCTAAGGTAATAGTAGAAGAAAATAACTTCCTCTGGTGGCAGATGAAAAAGAAGAATGAAGGATACGATAGCCAAGAAAATATCAAGAATCAGAACTGGATTAAGCATTTTCACAATCTTTTGGAAGTATGAAATAAGGAAGAAGATTATAGGAGTGGTGAAAATAAATGAAATGGAAGAAGTCCATTTATAGCGAAATATCAGACATAGCAATCGAGGCAGATTACGCATTCAATCAAAGGAAATCTTAATTTCCTTAAATTTCGAAGAATCAAATATTATTTAGATTATGAAGATTTTCTATTCCTTAAATTTCGAAAATCAGTCGTTACTACGTCAAGAGTTAAAACGAAGCTCTATTCTTCATTTCACTCTATTACGATAACTTCTCTCATACGCTTCGAGTAATCGGATAGTTTTATCCATATTATTCAACGGTGATAAAATTCTATTTATCAACTCATATTCGTCATGAAAACATTTTTATTGTTAGCCATGACGACCTCACTCAAATTTCGGGACGAAATTTCTTTAACGGATAGGTACTGTGATGACCCGGAAATTTCTGACCAAATTTAAACTTAATCTTTGTATAATTAACGTTTTCGACACGATAAGCAAAGTATGTAAAACTGAATCTCAATAATTTTGAACTACTTTCATATGTTCAATTACCCATCGACTGTTCTCGACGATTCGCGAACAACTATATGTAAATAGATACATATATATACTATAACTTAATAACGTAACAAAGTATTAAGTATATGATACTGTGCATTAACCTTATTGGTTTAAATATCTATTTGAATATTTATGATAAGTTGGAATATTAATTGTTAAGAATTAATATGAATAACTTGCGACGTGTATTTAAAACGTGGTTATGAATATTGAAAATATATATTAACTTGGTTACAAAATGTTTTGATTTAAAACAATATTATTAAATATACTTTGTTAGATAACGAGCCATTGATTTATAGAAGTAAATGACCTAAACACTCAAATGTATAAGTTATATCTCGAGTGGTATATTTTATGGATAATTTAAGAATATATTTTGACAAAAGTACGATTCGCGAAACGAAAAGTATTAGTTTTCTAAGCGTACGAAAATGCGCTCGAGAAACCGAAAGCAGGACATAAGTCGAACGTAAACGTACAAGACATCGGAACAAAAATTACAGGTCAACTAGACAAGAGAATATAATATATTATATAATTAATTAATTTAAATTATATATATTATATATATTATATTTAATTATGTCGACAAGCAAAACAACAAAAGTTTGTGAGCTGTCAGGGCATCCCATGCGATCGCATGGGAATTGCACTGAGAATCCATGTGATTGCATGGCAGTCAGGTTTCAGAAACATTCTATAAATTGGCCAGTTTGCTCGACGTACACACACACACATATTCTATATCTTACTCCCTCTGTTATTGATGATGTAGCGTGGGGGTACGAAATATACTTTATATTTTTATTACAAAATACGTTACGAATTACACAAGTTTTAATTATTTATTTACAGATGTGATATACCTAAACCTTGCTACAACACTATAGGCAGTGTACCTAATCGTATAGTATAGTTTTTAGTAAGTCCGGTTCGTTCCACAGGGAGACGACTTATTTTTACACTATATTTTTAAACAATTATATTTGTACAAAATATATTATATATAGTAATAATATATAAAAGGGGGTTTACCATTTAATGACCGGTTTGTCGATTTTAAAACTTAAGCGTAAATATAAATGACAATAATTAAAGTGCGTAAAATAAATAACAATATAATAATTATGCTTATTTAAACTTCCGTAACCATGATGTTTGACGTTTTGATTATTTATTACCCAGGGTTAATTGTCCTTTGTCCTGGATGTATTTGAAACCTATCTGGTTTTTGTCCATAATAGTTCATCGGTCATAATTATAAAATGCTCGGCAAATTTAACCTTATACCCGAAGTCAAATATTCCAACTAATTGGGGATTCGAACTGTAACAAGGTCTTAATACTTTGTTTAATGAATACACCAGGTTATCGACTGTGTGTAAACCAAGGTTTTAATACTTTGCTAACAATTACACCAATTACCCTTGAATGTAATCCACCCCTTTTTTAATGAGTCCATTGACTATTAATCCATCCCCGTGTCCGGTCAAATGAACAATAATTTGTATTTATAAATATCCCGCCCATCGTATCCGATTAAGCGTATGTGGTTATATATAGATACGTCAAATTGTAACCTTTATATTAAATTAACGAGGTATCATTAATTTAATATAAAGCCCATTAATAGCCCATAGTCTAATTTCCACAAGTGTCGTTCTTTTGTCCAAACCCCAATTATGGTCCAAAGCCCAATTACCCCGTCTTTAATATTTAGCCCAACATCACGATTACTTCGGCTCAAATAAGCATAATAATAACTTAAGTACGAGACATTAATTTAAAAAGGAGAACATAGCTTACATTGATTATTTATCGCGTAGTGTTACACGGACAGAGCTCCGACTTTAAAACCCGTAAAATAACCTTTGCATAACCCAAAACTAATCTAATATAAAACTACACTATATATATATATATATATATATATATATATATATAATATATTTATTATTATTACAGAGGAGTATTATTATTATTATGTTTTTAAACTCGATCAGAAGCCTGGTATTTATAGATGTGGCCTGAGTTTTGGCCCCATGCGATCGCATGAAAATCATGCTTCCAGGCCATGCGATCGCATGGCCAGCTGGATCCAGCCACATTGCTTTGTTTTCTTCTTTGTCGACGTATTATTTAAATATATATAATATATAAATAATTTATATAATTATTTAAATATTATATTATATTCTTGTGCATAGTAGACTTGTAATTTTTGGCCCGTTGAGTCTGGCGTTAATAGTTGGCTTAGGTCCCGGTTCCGGATTTTCGAACGTCCTTTCGTACGATTTAATATCTTGTACTTTGCGTTTTGCAATTTGTAATTTGCACAAAAAATTATTTTCCTTAACTACCAAAATCCGCGCAAGTCTTTTAACTCAATTTTTGGGACGCTTTTGAGTGCACTATGGCTTTAAGGACCCTTTTCCAGTTTTAGGACGCTTTTTCTTCAATTCTTTAATCTTCGTGCTTTTCGTTTCGTAACTTGTACTCTTGTCAATTTTAGACGTTTCTCATCATTAATTTGAACCACTTGAATTGTATCTTGTACATTTGAGCTTTTTGAACGTTTTTGTCTTCGAATCTTCGTTTTCGCCTTTATTTATTTAAACGATTACAACTTAAAAATAGAATAATTACAACTAAAAACTTTACATATTGGGATGATATTGCGACTAAATATATGTTCGTTTGGAGCACTATCAAATATCCCCACACTTGAGCGTTGCTTGTCCTCAAGTAATACAGAACTTGAAATTAAATCACATGAATCACTTCTTTATTCTTCACACTTTATACATTAGTGATTTTGATACGGCGGTATAAACAATGATAGTAACGTTGTGGTTTACAGTCCCACATGACTATGAAAATTTAGATCCTTTAAGAAAATTGGATCTTTATGAAAACATTTGATCTTTTGAAAATTCAAGCTAGATTTTACCCTAGACAGGTTTTCCGGAATAACCCTTCACCGGTGTTTGCAAATTGTTTTTGTGGGTTTTGTGGGTTTCAGATTTAAAAATTTTAGCTCAAAACTTATGGTTTTGTGTCACCCACTTGCTAACCTTGTATTAGGAAAGCAACACGTCCAGTATACTTGCTCTGTATATTACCTTTTAATAAACTACCGTCTGGTTGTAAAGGAAAGCGTTGAACAAGCAACTGTTAAGGCAATGTCCCCTGACATGTTTTTAATTATAGTCTATAACGTGTCGGATGCAATTACTATCCTTGGTAGGAGTAATAGTAAAGCTCACCCTTATGGTTTTTCGGTCTGGCACAAGGTCCTGTCTTTGACCATGCTATGCAACCACCGTTCATACGGTTGACACCCGATTTGGTTCAGGTGACCTAATGAATTTCAGGTGAATTTCTAGGATTTTACGTTCAATGGTAATGAACGCATTGAAAATAGGTTTTCAGAAAACAAATCGGTTTTAATTTTGATCAAAATATTTTCTCGTTCAAGCTCGAGTTTAGATATCATTGAATTCCATGAGTTTGTAATTCTCAATCTTTAAGGTCAATCTCAAGGATTGAGTAATATCAGGCTTAAAAGCTGATTTTTAATCTTTAAGGAGATTATCCTTTCTGGGGGTCTGATTCATTAGTCTTATCAAGCTAATTTGCACTGCGCTCTCCCCATTTTACGAGACAGATCCTCTCATGGTTAGGATAAGTCTGACCACTTGGCGACCCTGTTTGATGCTGAGGTCCGTGGATTTCCTGCTGATTTTAGAGATGACTTTTCTAGATTTTTCGTCAACCTACAGCTGGTCTGGACGACAACTTCTTGACCTAAATCAAGAAGCGCGTGTCTTTTTTGGAAGACTTTACTTCCTTTTAATGATGGAATTATTTCATCGTGCAGATCCATCTTTTCTTTCAAAAGTATTACAATAAATCGGGTAAAACAGTTCATTTAGTCCAAAACAAAAGCACCTGCAATAAACTTTACAGAAACATGTGATAGATAGTTTTTAATTGAATAACTTGGTACATTCTCCCCACACTTGGCTTTTTTCATGCGTCTTTTTATATCCTAATAAATAAATTCAAGCGTTTTAGTTGTTTCTCAATTTATGTCCTTTCCGAGGTAACAATAATTTCGGCATTAACACCTAGTTTTATCGTTCATAAATATGTATAAACATGATTTTGAATTCATTTAGTTGAAAAATTTTAAAATTTTCACAATATTTAAAAAATAAGCCAAGTATAAACCCGAGAGAATTTATAACCCTTCCCCACACTTGAGATCATGCAATGCCCTCATTTGCATGAAATCAGACTCTAATTATAAATTCATGAGGGTGATTAGTGTAGAAAAGTGATTGAAAATACCCAGTTTGTAATTACAAAGCTCGTCGAATGATAGATGGCGCGCCTCATCGTTCATTCTTTCTTGTTTTATCACACATGTTTTTTTTCAAAAATGGTTGCTTTTCTGAACTGTTTGCTAATATTTGAAAATGCGTCTTTTACCCTAACTCATCATGCATTTTTATTAACGAGTTATGCACTAACCCGAACCCCTAATTTAACGTTAAGTGGGGTTAGACTTCCCCACACTTAGCTGACGACATGTGAAGTCGGTAGAATAAGTTCCACGAATTAAAATAGTGAGCCAGTTATTTATATCTCGGGTGGTGTATGATATATCAATGGATTTAAAGTTTAGACTCAACCGATCGTTACTACTTAATTCTTTTTTAAGTGTAGCTTTTAGTAAATGGAAATGTCTCTTTTCTGGTTCTTGGTCAAATGGATCGATATACACCGATATACATATTTCTATAGGGTGGACAATTCCTAACATTTCCTTCCGTTTATTCTATGGATCAAAGTTTTCACCTCTATTACCCAATTGGGTGAAATCCGAGGTGTCATTATCTATTACAGCTCGTAGTTCATCTTCGGTAGATGACTCGTCTATTGAGAATATTGGTTTGGAAGGTTGTGGAATGGTGAATTTCGGGATCGAAGTAGATTCTTTTTCATTAACGGTACTTATCGGTCCCACCACTTTGGTCTCGGGGGTAAAGTTTTCAACGTTATCGTTTTCCCAAGAGTACCAATTTGTCACCCTTACTTCTTCTTCATCCATTGATGGATCGATGATTTCGTCGGTAGAGGCTAATGTGTCGATATGTTGTGAAATTGGTAAAGCTGAATAAAAAGTATCATCGGGATAGTTGGTGATTTCGGAGCTCTCGAATTCATCAAAATTCGATGATATGAGATTTTCTTGCACAATATTTCTCATATCAACATGTGTGTAATCTGATAGAGTTTCAGCTTGCCTATTTACAAACTCTCTCATTTGTTCATTTTGAGCATCGAGTTCTTCGAGTTTGATTTTCATATTGTCTAAAAGATTTTCAGACACATAATTTTTCTCATCTTCTGGTTGTTGAGTTTGGAAATATTCTTGGGAATAATCCCAATTTGAATTGTATTTTTCATAATCGTTCCATTCAAGTTCCGTGGGTGCGTAATTTTCCATAGGAATGTAATAAAAACATTCCCATGTAGAGTGATAATCTCCACAGATTTCACAACCAGTTATTGTTTCGTCATTCGTGATCCAAGATTGACCGAATGAATTTTCATCAACACTCGTTTGAGAGTATTGATTTAATTGATTTCGCATGTCAGAAAGAGTTTCCAACATATTCTCAAAAATTTTCATAAAACACTTATTACCAAATTTTAGCTACAATGTAGTTCATTTACTAATTATCCTATTAGTTATAAAAATAAAAATTATATAAGTTATCAAATTAATAGACTTTTCTGCTTTTGCCCACGTTTCGAATAGCCAATAGATGCAGCAGGGAGCCAGAACCCTTTAAATCGGAAGCTCACAACTCAGCCACTAACAAATCCAACTATTACTACGAAGCAGAAAATTTGGATGTCTATCAATTTAACCGCTTAAAATAATTTTTCGTTTGGAAAATAAAAATCTATGTCCTAAAAACTAGCGTGTCGAGAAATAAGAAAGAAAAAGATTACGCGTCGAAAAACGTCGAAAAATAAAAATAAGAAAGAAAAACGTCGAAACTTAAAAGTCTAAAAACTAAATCTAAAAAGTTGCGCCTAAAGGTCTAAAGGTAAATGCAATTTTAATCGGAAAACGGCAATTACTTATAAGGCACAAAAAAAATTAAAGCGAAAAACGGCGTCGCAAAATTCTAAAGCGCCTAAATCTTAATTCTAAAGAAAAAGCACTTAAAGGATTTTACGGCAAAGCCTAAAAACCAAAAATATAAAATAACTACGGCAAAACTAAATTTAAAACTATATAGCGAACGATAAATATTACGAAATAAACGATAAAAATACAAATTATAACTAAAATGATAAAAATACAAATTTTATAAAAATATTATTTTTATATTATTTATTATATAAACATATTAAACTATATAATTAATAATAATAATTAAAACTTAATATTACTAATTAAAACTAAAACTAAATAATAAATTAATTAAAACCCTAATTGATTTAAATAATAATAATTATATTTAAAACCTACTTGTAATTAATGCCCGAAATCAGGCCTGTCAGGTCACCCCATGCGACCGCATGGTTTTACAACACCCGGCTCATGCGATCGCATGGGCCTGGGTTCCAGTTTTTTTTTTTTAAATTTTATATTATTTTTATAAAAATTATATATAAAAATATTTACACAAATATATATATATTAAAAATATAGCGTTTCGCCGAGTCCCCGGCAGCGGCGCCAAAAACTTGATGATGTAGCGTGGGGGTACGAAATATACTATATATTTTTATTACAAAATACGTTACGAATTACACAAGTTTTAATTATTTATTTACAGATGGGATATACCTAAACCTTGCTACAACACTATAGGCAGTGTACCTAATCGTATAGTATAGTTTTTAGTAAGTTCGGTTCGTTCCACAGGGAGACGACTTATTTTTACACTATATTTTTAAACAATTATATTTGTATAAAATATATTATATATAGTAATAATATATAAAAGGGGGTTTATCGTTTAATGACCGGTTTGTCGATTTTAAAACTTAAGCGTAAATATAAATGACAATAATTAAAGTGCGTAAAATAAATAACAATATAATAATTATGCTTATTTAAACTTCCGTAACCATGATGTTTGACGTTTTGATTATTTATTACTCTGGGTTAATTGTCCTTTGTCCTGGATGTATTTGAAACCTATCTGGTTTTTGTCCATAATAGTTCATCGGTCATAATTATAAAATGCTCGGCAAATTTAACGTTATACCCGAAGTCAAATATTCCAACTAATTGGGGATTCGAACTGTAACAAGGTCTTAATACTTTGTTTAATGAATACACCAGGTTATCGACTGTGTGTAAACCAAGGTTTTAATACTTTGTTAACAATTACACCAATTACCCTTGAATGTAATCCACCCCTTTTTTTAATGAGTCCATTGACTATTAATCCATCCCCGTGTCCGGTCAAATGAACAATAATTTGTATTTATAAATATCCCGCCCATCGTATCCGATTAAGCGTATGTGGTTATATATAGATACGTCAAATTGTAACCTTTATATTAAATTAACGAGGTATCGTTAATTTAATATAAAGCCCATTAATAGCCCATAGTCTAATTTCCACAAGTGTCGTTCTTTTGTCCAAACTCCAATTATGGTCCAAAGCCCAATTACCCCGTCTTTAATATTTAGCCCAACATCACGATTACTTCGGCTCTAATAAGCATAATAATAACTTAAGTACGAGACATTAATTTAAAAAGGAGAACATAGCTTACATTGATTATTTATCGCGTAGTGTTACACGGACAGAGCTCCGACTTTAAAACCCGTAAAATAACCTTTGCATAACCCAAAACTAATTTAATATAAAACTACACTATACTATATATATATATATATATATATATATATATATATATATATATTATTATTACAGAGGAGTATTACTATTATTATGTTTTTAAACTCGATCAGAAGCCTGGTATTTATAGATGTGGCCTGAGTTTTGGCCCCATGCGATCGCATGAAAATTATGCTTCCAGGCCATGCGATCGCATGGCCAGCTGGATCCAGCCACATTGCTTTGTTTTCTTCTTTGTCGACGTATTATTTAAATATATATAATATATAAATAGTTTATATAATTATTTAAATATTATATTATATTCTTGTGCATAGTAGACTTGTAATTTTTGGTCCGTTGAGTCGGGCGTTGATAGTTGGCTTAGGTCCCGGTTCTGGATTATCGAACGTCCTTTCGTACGATTTAATATCTTGTACTTTGCGTTTTGCAATTTGTAATTTGCACAAAAAATTATTTTCCTTAACTCCCAAAATCCGCGCAAGTCTTTTAACTCAATTTTTGGGACGCTTTTGAGTGCACTATGGCTTTAAGGACCCTTTTCCAGTTTTAGGACGCTTTTTCTTCAATTCTTTAATCTTCGTGCTTTTCGTTTCGTAACTTGTACTCTTGTCAATTTTAGACGTTTCTCATCATTAATTTGAACCACTTGAATTGTATCTTGTACATTTGAGCTTTTTGAACGTTTTTGTCTTCGAATCTTCGTTTTCGCCTTTATTTATTTAAACGATTACAACTTAAAAATAGAATAATTGCAACTAAAAACTTTACATATTGGGATGATATTGCGACTAAATATATGTTCGTTTGGAGCACTATCAGTTATATTTATTATTTATATTATTATTATTATTATTATTATTATTATTATTATTATTATTATTATTATTAAGATTAATATTATTATTAATCTTAATATTATTAGTAGTATTATTATTAATTAGTATTATACATAAAATACTACAACGAGGTCATGAGCATGTCACTTTCAAAACGAGTTCTTAAATTGGTTATAGCTATGGAGGTTATGGGTAATATTCGTGGGTATTGTTCGCAAGTCAAACCTAGTGTTTATCATCTCTGTTGCGTCTACGTACTTTCCTGCAATATTGAATCACAATATTGATACGTGAGCATTCATATCTTATCTTTTATATATTAATATTGTATCCATGTCTAGTGCTCGAGTATATATGTTTATGCATGCTGGTATGCTTTAATTTTGTCATTTGATAGTTTATGATGAAACACGAATTTGATACATATGCTACTGATAAAAAGTATATGATATGCATGTTTCTGGAAAGCTGGCGAAAAATCAATAACTTTTCATTTAGAAATCGCGTAATTTCGATGAACGAATTTAAAGATATGGTCAACTGAATTATAATTGACGTTAATTGAAATTGCTTTTGAATCTGCAATTGATATTTAAACAACTTGTTTATGAGATTGATAAATTGGATTTTAAATATTACCAGCCGAGTAAATGAATTCTTATATAAGACATGTCTCGTTTTGTTAAACAATTGTCAAAACTGATTATTTTATCATATTTTAAAGCCTTATAAAAACTATAGTTTAATTTTACAAGAATTGAGAAACTATGTGAAATGTTAAAATGTTTCGATTGCCATGATCATTCAACTATTGTATTGAGTCAGATTGACTTTTTGAAATGACTTTTGATAACTTTTGTATGTCGATCTCGAGCATTAGGATTGTGATACACTATGACCTGACCTAACTTGATAGACATTTATTGACCAACATATGTTCTCTAGGTTGAGATCTACGGTTATTTGGTATTCCGAGTTTCGGTCACATTTCGGTGAACGACTTTATCTGCTGCTAAGGTGAGTTTCATTTGCTCCCTTTTTAATTGCTTTTGTAATCTATATTTTTGGGCTGAGAATACATGCACTTTATTTTAAACGCAATGGATACAAGTACATACTAAATTCTACACCGAGTTTGAACCGAAAATCCCTTAGCTTTGGTAACTAGTAACTGCCGGTTATAAGAACTGGTGGGCGCGAGTAGTAGTATATGGATCCATAGGGCTTGATATCCCCGTCCAAGCTAGAGCACTAGCCTTTTAACGGACGTATGCTATTTGAGAAGCATACACGTTGGTTTGCGTGTATTATTAAGATGATTATACAAAGGGTATAAATTATATATACGTTAAGTTTAGTTTCCAGGGTGCTCAATTTCGTAGAATCTTTTGATAAACGTTTCGGATGAAACAACTGAAATCTTGTGATCCACCTTTATATACAGATTATGCGAAACATTAAAACTATGAACACATCAACCTTTGTGTTGACACTTTCTAGCATGTTTATTCTCAGGTTCCTAGAAGTGTTCCGCTGTTTGCTTATATGTTAGACAAGCTATGTGCATGGATTCTTACATGGTATATTTTTCAAGGAAACGTTGCATTCACCAAATCATCACCATGTATCTTATTTTGACTGCATTATCAACGGAAGTACTATTGTAAACTATTATTTACGGTGATTGTCTATATGTAGAAATCATCAGATGTCGAAAACCTTTGATTTAAATATTCATTTATGGTGTGCCTTTTTAAAAGAATGCAATGTTTACAAAACGTATCATATAGAGGTCAAATAACTCGCAATGAAATCGATGAATGACGTGTTCGTCCATATGGATTTGGAGCGATCGTCACAAGTAGTATTAAAGCTTGTATATTCTTTAATTAAATAATATAAGTGGTTCTCAATTTATTTGAAGGAGTATGTCATGATTAGTAGTGTTTAGTTCTCGTATCAGTAGAAATGATGATGGGCCGCTAACGTGACTTCCAGTTTCGGGTTGCACTCAACCACTCTTAGCTCGCGGTCTAACCGCCTCACGATTAACCTTGTTCTCTTTGAACCTCATCGAGCAAGCGTGTATGATCAGTCAGTCATTCTAACCGGGAAAGAAAAAAGCACAATGTCGGAAGCAACTTCAGCAAACGCAATTTCGATTCCTACATCAACCGTCGCCGATGATTACTTCCGGCCGTCGTCCGTCAGTAAGCTTCCGATCACCGATGTCGGTGATTCATCCTCCCCATCCTCATCCAATGCTTACGTAACTCAGGCCTTCCCTTTCTCTTCCGGAAACCCTAGAATCGAAGAAATCAGAGGCGTGATGCAACTCTTTCTAGACGACGCCGTTTCGTCATCCTCCAATTTACCTGTAAATTCTCACATGTCTAGTACTATTTTCTATAATCATATGTTCTAATTTTTCGCTAATTAATTAGATTATATGTATTCGTATCTCAATTTATTAACTGCAGCATGATACTGGCTACTAATAACATGTTCAGTTTGCTAATTAACAATCGATCACGATACTACGTGATGTTAGTGATGATCTTTTAATTTCTCTGATATTGTTTAGGTTGGAAGAATGCCTCTTATATGTGTACTTGGAGTACCAAATCACATGACGTATGCCGACTTTTGTCAGTTTTGTGGCTCTTTTATTCATCATATCTTGGACATGCGCATAATCAGGTTGCTATTTACAATTAATTTGCATATAGTACTCTGTATAAAAGCTTTTATTATATGACCTAGCTTATGTTATTGCTTAACGTCTTGTGTTTTAGGAATGATGGAATGGAGAATTGTTACAGTATTTTGGTAAGGTTTGATGAGCAAAAATCAACTGATGCATTTCATAAGCATTTCAATGGACGACGTTTTTCATCTCTGGAGGTTTCTATTCTTCTTTAGCTATAGTTTGTTTGAGAATTAGTGGTGTATATATGCTTTGTAGTAAATTGTTGTGGTTGATTGCAGACAGAGTCATGCCGTGTGCTTTTCACGGTTGATGTGCAATATACAAGCTCAATTGAACACGCACATACTTCTGCTGCAAATACAGAGCAGCCTTCTTGTCCAGTCTGTCTCGGTAATTTGTAACTTCTGATTCCACACTTATATGCTATTTTTACCAAAGAAGGAATAAGGTGTTACATATCGTCAAGTGTTTATGCAAATCTATCATAACGTTCTGACCCTCCATTCTAGCTTTATAGTCCTTTGTTTGACTTGATCTTTATTTTGATCAGTGTATTATCTCTTTGGCTTCTTTATGTTTAATAAGTTTTCTGTTCCCTTCTTAAATACTGCAGTATTTGGTTTATTGATGCGCTTGAATGTATTTTTACGTTGCATCCAAGAAGTTTTATGAATGTCCCCATGAAACTGTCGATATTCATATCTGAAAATCATGAATTATAGAACATAAGCTGTTTTTCCTTCTATGTGAATTATCACATATTAACATATCTTTCTATGTAGAGAGATTGGACCAAGATACGAGTGGGATTTTGACAACTATGTGCAATCATTCATTCCACTGCTCGTGTATATCGAAGTGGACGGACTCTTCATGTCCTGTAAGTATAAGTGTAGTGCATACCGTCTTATTTTGTGCCCCCTTTGATGAGTGATGACAAGCCTATAGTAGTTTAAAAGTTGTTTTGTACTTGGCACAAGTTCAGTTAAAAACATATCTAACATGTTGATATCAACCTTCCCGTTTGAACCTTGTTTATATCCGTATATAAGGTCAAGGGGAGCGCATGATTGATAAATAGTCAATTGTGGGTGTCCATGTAGTTGTTCTTAAAACTCTCAATATTATTGTAGGTATGTCGATATTGCCAACAACAACCTGAAAAGTCAAAATGCATGATCTGTCAAACCTCAGAAAATGTCTGGATATGTCTTCTTTGTGGCTTTGTTGGATGTGGCAGGTGACTCGTTGTTACTTCATTTGTGATTTAATCGATGTGCAGCATCATCCAGCATGACAACACAATGTTGATTGTGGTGTAGGTATAAAGAAGGACATGCGATTGAACACTGGAAAGAAACACAACATTGTTACTCTCTTGAAGTTGAAACACAACGTGTCTGGGATTATGTCGGAGTCAATTATGTCCACCGTTTAATTCAATCTAAAACGGATGGAAAACTGGTGGAATTGAATAATTACAGTGAGCGTAATGACGGTGATTGCCCTGGATTTCACGAGGCTCTTTTGAATAGCCGAGTTGAATCTGTACTATTACTTTCTGTCTTCATTTTGAATTTAAAATTTCGGAAGTAATAATTTGAGGTGGAAAATGGGCGGGTTGGATAAAGGGTCTAAAAAGGTATTAGTGTTACGGGTTGAAACAAGTCAGGCGGGATTGACATGAAACAGTTTGTCCAACTTTTTATTTTAAATATTTTATATAACTGTGAAGTTTGATAGCCAAGGCTTAGTATTCTATAAAACCTAATATTTTAATTAAAGTTACTTGAGGTTCTATACTTACAAAATACAAAAATTAAGCAATTTTTGACTTGTTTGATCCATTAGAGGTATAGCATAACTCAATTGACCCATTTATAAGTATATGGGTCAACTGCCTCTTATGGTGCAAATCACGAGTGATCACTCTTGTTTTATTTGCAGATTGTTAACGAGTATAACGAGCTTCTTACTACCCAACTCGAGAATCAAAAGACTGTAAGTTCACTTTTATAATTCACAGGAATGAATTAGCATAAAGTTTTTCTTTAATTTTTGCACTTATAAATTATTATAATATTATAATACTGTTTAATGATGCATGTATTAATGAATGAAATTAGTGCTTTACATACTGGATTTGTTTCTTTTTTGCAGTATTATGAATCTTTACTCAATGAATTTGAAGAACAAAACGAGAGAGATATTTCAGGTGCTGTAAAAGATTCTTTAAAGCACAATACAAAGTTGCAAAAGATGCAAGCCAAGCTAGATAAAGCTCTTAAAGAGAAGAAGTTTCTAGACGATGTAATTGTTTATCTCCGTACTGATTGATTGATACGTACACGAAAAAGAACAAAAATCAATAATAATATTTTTTGCGCTAATTGTAGATTAACGAGAATCTTTCGAGAAACAAGGAGATTTGGGAAGGGATCATTTTGAAATATCAAGAAAGGTATCCTTAACACATTATTTTTGCAAGAGATCTTTAATCTTGTTTATGTTCTTTTGATTAATTTTGTAAATAAAACTCAAGTTTGATAAATAGCTAAGATTTACGTGTTCCCGTAGTCATTTTTTCTATGAACTTATTATTGTTTATTTGTAGGGAGAAAGAGGCTTCAAGGCTCAAAGATCAAAAGATACAAGAACTGGAGGCCCAGGTACAGTTCCACATTGATGATTCTTCTAGCTATTTAGACTTGTATTACGTATTTATTAGAGGTGGCAAAATGGGCGGGTTTGGTAATGAGTTGGAAGAGGTTCTGGTCAGGTTGTCCAGGCCATTGATATATTTATTTTCTTATTTATAATTTATAATTATAATAAAAGTTAATGTACCACAAGCGTTGTGGAAACTATAATTTTTAAAAGTGTTGTTTGTTTGATAATGCAATTTATGAACTTATTAAGCATTTGGAAACACGTTGGCCGATTTTCGCCTGGTCAACTGATTTGTTCCGCTTCCCTTTTTTTTTTTTTATCCAAGTCTAAAAAACAGTACCATTTTGTATCCAAAAATGATAATGATAATTGAGTCGAAATTGTCTCTTGAAGTATTGCTGATCTTCCTATGTGGTTCTCAGCTTCAGGACTTGATGTTGTCTCTTGAAGAAACAAACACAGAACAATCACACAGAAGGGATGGGGACGTTTTATCACTACAGATGAAGTCCTCGTGAAAGTTTAAATGTTAAGAAACCGGTGGATGGATAAAATGAACTTTGTATTGAATGATATTATACAAGTTAACGTAAATAGGTGGTAGTTGCTCTATTTGGTATCTTTCCAAATTCCATAGGTTTTTACTTCCTTTCATTCCAATTCACTTGCAACAACTTTTTTTTATTTTTATTTTTATGAAGACCTTTTTCTAGGCGTTGAACCACCTACATTAGACACATATGTTGTGGGACAAGTATTTTTTTGGGTATATATTGGTTTCCGATCTGCTTTGCGATCCGACTTATTCCAGGCAACCACCCGTGCAAGAATAGTTCGGAGTCATCACGAATGAACCTCTATGAACAAAGGGGAAACATTTGCACTAGGAGAGATTCGAACATGGGACCTCTTGGAGTTTCACCATTTTTAGAGGTAAAGTTTGACCAATAGCTACCACCCTTGTGGTATTATGGGACAAGTTGGTTATACGTATTTTCGCATGTACGAGACCTTTTTTAGTGAAAAAAACATGAATTATAAATAAAAGAGATTGAAAAGATCTACAAGTATTACAATATAATATTGAGTCAGGCTCGACTAAGTCAATAAATCCAATGATCTATTTGACATATATAATGAAGATAAATCAAATTACATCCCAATACGTTGCACAAATACAAATCACTTGAAAACCAACATGTGAAACCACAAGTGAAACTCCTCACATAGTTTGACCCTGTCAAAAATGGCATCGAACGTCTTTGAAGACTTGAAGAACAACCAACAAACCGATTGCATCGAAATAGCAACAACTACTGCAACTTGACCATACACAACTTTTCTACAGAGAATGCTTTCATATGCTATTTTTTGTTAGGTTTGAGACTCATGTGATGTAATACGTGTTACAGAGTAAAATGCAAAATAATCAACTGAGATGTTTAAACATAAAATCGCTCCTCTCTCTCATAATGTTTACATGTGATCGTTAGTTAAAAATTCAACATTTGCTAATAAATATCGGTTAATCGACATATAAATATAAATTTAGTTTCATGATTAAAATACTCCGTATAGGATAACAATGCAAACTATAAGAAGAATGTTTGGTTTGCTGTGATCGTGTTGTGAACTCGTACTTGCTCTCTGGTTTTTATGTTGCTAAAGGTTTACCTTTAATGAAATTTACCTAATCTTTTTTACGATTTAATTTTTTTTTTTGAGGAAAAAAAAAAAAAACTACAGTATAAGAAGAATGTAAAACATAGAAATATTAGGACATAAAACCCTAGAGTTCTACCTAGGGATGGCAATGAATCGGATATGGATCGGGTGGTGCCGTATCCATATGCATATTCATTTAGTTTTTGTTCATCCATATTCATATCCATATTCATTTAATTTCAGTTCATCAATCCATATCGATATCCACTGAATTAAGCGGGTTAATGTATATCCGTTGGATATTCAAAAACTATTATAATATTTCTGAATATCTACAAAAACGTGTACTTTTTGTCGAAAATAGAACACAATTTGTTGAATTTACCATCAAACATAGATTATGACAAATTAAATGTGTAATTTGTATGTTTATCTTGTTAGATATAAGTGTTTTATTATAAACTATCATAGTTAAAGTTAATTTATTATATGGTTGTAAGCAAAATGGATGTATAACAGTAAATGCATTTTTAATAGTAGACGTGTATACATATATCTATATTTATGTATTAACATATGTATTTCGGGTTTTAATAGATATATCCATGGATGATACTTTCCATTTAGGTTCGTATATATCCGTATCTATATACATTTAAGTTCATCCATATCCATTAAAATACACTGGATCGGGGGTGACCATCGACATCCCTTGGCCACTTCTACCCTTCATCATTTTCTCTCTCTTCGTTTTTTTCTCAGGCACAAAACCCTAGAATTCAAATTGTTGGTTTAGATCCGACTGTTTTAGCTTTTCCGGCCACTCGCTTCTTCCTTTCAGCAGTTCTTCTCCATTTTTCCTTTTCTTCCGCCTTCTTCTTTCTCTCCTCCATTTCCGGATATTTGGCCATGTTTTCAGCCGTATGACTTTTTTTCCCAGCGCCGGCCAACTGGCGGCGACTACTTTGGTACTTAGTGGGTTGTTGGGTCTGGTATGGTGTGGTTCGGCTTTCTTCATCGCAGATCTATTCTGAGATATTCCATTCCGTTTTCCGGTCACCTGATCTTTGTTTCGTTCGACACTCTTTTTTCGTCTCTCTCAACAGGCGACGAGTAAGGGGTTGTTTCTTTCGCTTGTTTCTTGTCGGTTTCCGGAATTTCTGTCGGTGCCTCTTTTTCCGGCGGTTTTTGGGTTCACCGGAGTGTTATTTTTTGCAGGTTTCCGCGTTTTCTAATCCCTGGTTCCCGTTTTGCTTTTTCACCTCTGGTTATTTCTTCCTTGCCGGAATCTGTCTCCGGCGCTCGTACCTTTTGCTGCAGTTTCTCCACCAGAAGCAGATTCTGTTAGCAAAAGCTTAGCTTGACAATTTGTCTTTCATCTGATTTATCGGAGTGGATTTTAGAGTATTACCAAACCCTAAACCTAGGTATGAAATATTTTACTAATTCTTAAATTGCATTTGTTCTGATTTTTAGATCGTGATAGCCAAGGTTATAAATAACCACCACGTTCACAGGAGTGTAGAAGCATGTTTATAATTTGAAGTAATAAATAAATGTTGTAAAAATAGTAGTGTTATAAATTTAAATGAATTTGTATATTTGTTAATGGGCTATGGTTTTGTAAATTGAATTCTCAAGTCGTGAAAGAATTTTATTGATGTAGTGTTATTGATGGTGGAAAACCGCATAGTGGAACTTAAGGTGTACCTTTACTCGTGTTGTATGGTATATCATATTGTACCTTTATTTGCGTTGTGTGATATAGCTTAGTGTAATACGGAGTAAGTAATATTGAACTAATTGGTCTGTTATATCTGTTATATCTGAGTATTCTTCTTGCGAAATAACGATTGAAGTTTCGTTAATGGATTTAGCAAACATGAATAAGTTACATTGATGCGATGTTGTTGGCGGTTGAAATTCGTAAAGTCTTTGTTCCATATTGCATATACAAGTCTTTATCTTACATATTGAAGTGTTTATTATCATGTTTCGTAGGGGAATCAGAAGTATGAAGGGGAAGGAGAAATCAAATTGAGGAAGAAGAATAGAGTTGCTTGTGGATGTATTACTACACAACGAGTTGGTGAGTGTATTACTTTTGACTATTTGGAACCTTGTAGTAAGATTGAATGCAAGATGCCATTTTGGGTTCCGACATCTTTGAATTGAATGTGGTTGGATAAGATGGTTCGGGTCAAAAAGTGGCGAAATGGCTTACTAAGATCTGTGAAATTTTCATGAGCGGGAGGTAAAACTTAAACCTCGCGGTTGCGAGCTGAGTACTCTCAGCGTTGCGAGCAAAGCTTATTCCCGTGGCGATAGACATTCTCGCGGTCATGAGAATATGGGTTTTTGGCAAAAATTTAAAGATTTTAGACCTCACATTTTGGCTTGGAACTGAAAAAAGCTGAAAAAAATATATATGACCGGGTTTTATTTTGTATTTATTTTTTCGTATGGATGTATGTTTGGATATGTAACTTTTGAATGCTCATTGTAACATCTCCTAGCTAGATCTAGGAAAGCATGAATATATGAGTCGGTAAAGAAAAGTCTTTTATTAACAAACTATTTTAGGCCCACCTTAACCACAATAAGTTGTGCACTTGGGTTTGGCCCATCCGTGTGTTTGGACTATGGTTAGGGTTATGGTGCTATGGAGCCATATGCCCTGTATAAGCAACTTTTTATGTGATAGAGGGGAGATACCGAGCCTTTGTTTATTCAAAAATAAATCTACACCGACTTAGACCTAACTTGCATGTTATTTCAAATTATTGTTTTGTTCATCCTTTATTTTTTTAACTTATTACTCTTCTAGTTGAAGGTGTTTGTGGACTAGAAAAAGAAAACGAGGAGAAACATGGAGAATCTTCTTGAAAACTATCCGAATATAATGGTTTGTATCTCACATTTAGGACAATACCAAAATATACTAAACACATATTCATCGTAAGTCGATGTCCAACGGAATGCCCACCAGACCTACCCTTACAACCTCTAAAATACATACCTCTTCATATTTAGAGCAGTTTTGAGTATCCAATCATTTACTTCAGGAATGAATGCAACTTCCGTTTTATTAATTCTTTCAATATAAATACATATATACATATAATATATAAATATAAATGAATGAAATGAGATAAAATAACACCACATCAAAGTGATTCACTTTGTAAATAACAATTTGGTACTTGAACAATTCGAAGAAGATAAAATTGGACACACCATACTATATACCTTTAATCTTATGTTGATCTTCTAAACCTAGATAATGGTTTAGAAATTATTAACTTTGTAATCACCTAGATAATGTTTTAGAAATTATCAGTAATTAACTTCGTAATCTTCTTGCTTCTTTGAGGTTGAGGTTGATATGAAGCCTGGTGACCGTCAACACCTTGAACGACGTATTGGAGCAATTATTAAATCCGAAACTCATGATTACGACGGACCCGCGAACATCAAATTGGAAGAACAGAATTTCGTTCGTATAAAAAGGGAGGACTTTAGGATCGATGGTCCTGATGAGTTTTCCTTGTTCAAGAGTGACTTCGTCAATCGAGCTGAGATCGTTCGCAAGGACATATTCTTCTAAAAAGTTGCTTACATCTCTCACAAACTGGATAATGTCAGCCACAAGTGAGTCAAAATCTCACCTAGTTTCATGTTGCATAGAATGGAATAGAATTATCGTTATCATTTTATAAAACAATAAATACGAACATATATACTTATAATTAATGGCTCTATTAATCGAGTCAACAAGCGTCGATTCATTGGCGACTTGTCGGCCGCTTGGAGCCTAAATTGAACTTCAGGAAGGTTTGAAACCCATGGAAAATTTGATTATACCATTTCTATGACGTCTCCTTTTTTTTACCTACTTATTGGCCAGAGGTCCCATTTGAAAGCAATCTCTCTATCCATAGAGCTTTCTTTATTTCTTCTTGTACCCCACATATGTGGGATTAGGTTTTGTTGTTGTTGTTGTTGTATACTTATAATTAGTTGAGACATTCTTTGACGGTGGATTTATCAGTTTCTGAGGTATTTTACATCTTCAAAGTCCTTAGGTACGTCATCAATGTTGTCGGCTTCTACCTCTTTGCGTACATCATTAAACGCATGAACACCCTTGCTATTGCAGTAGCGTATCAACCGAGCTAACATCTTGTAGTTCAGCCTTGAAAAAAAACATAAGATGATAGAAACATAAGATGTTTCATCAAGCTTTTTTTATCTCGTCCTGAAATATACAACATTACGACAGCACGCAGTGTTGGCAATGACATGCTGGAGGGCGAGCTTGACGATGGGTTTGAAGGCGGTACCGTTAGGAATCTTCTTATTACTTAAACTCCAAAAACACGAACTTAGAAAGAAAAAAAGCAACCTGAAATTGGTACTTACGTCGTGTTTCTTTGAGTTCTTCCTGGAAACTAAAACCCGATAATTTGGGTATTCATGTTCTCCAATGATGATGTTGTCTGAAGTTAAATTATTATGTAAAAAGTCTTGCTTGTGAAAATATGATAACCCTTTAGTTATATTTTTGTAGTTAAAAATAGTAATAGTAAAGAATATTTAATAATTTATAAATAGCTGTATTCATAAATAGTATACGGAGTATGTTTTTTATTGCTATCTAAACAAAGTTTTTCATAACTCCATAAAGGTTAAACTTCTATCTCGTAAGGCATCCCATATTGTATCGACAATATATATTCCTCATAGTTTTATCACTCAACTCGAAGTCCATCAGCTAATGGTCTTCTTATTCGTGGTGCTTAGCATCGAAAAACTTGACAATTTTAACACGGATAGATGTGTTGGCCCACAACTTTTTGTATAAATTAGCATAACATGATAACTTCATAACAATCCTAACTGTTACCTTTATGTCATCAAAACGTCCATGATACCGATGAATTTTTTCATCGTTCAGGACCCTTTTCTCTCCATTTGCATGTTTGTCTATTGTTATATCGATTGAGTGAGTCGTGGCAATCCTCCTTTGGAACATAATTTGATTAAACATTTCGTCACCAAATGTAGGAATCTCCAAAAGAAATTCAAACTCGCCCAGTAAAGATTATGATATACCAAACATTGGTCATGAATGTTTCTTCTTTAAAGATTTCTTCATTCATAAGGACACGTTTGATCAAATTATGTTCCATAGGTATATTGCTACGAGTCACTCAATCGAAATAACAATATACAAACATGCAAATGAAGAGAAAAGGGTCATGAACGATGAAAAAGAAGTTCATTGGTATCATGGACGTTTTGGTGACATAAAGGTAGCAATGAGGATTGTTCCGAAGTTATCATGTTATACTGATTTATACAAAATGATGTGGGCCAACACATCCGTCTGTGTTAACATTGTCAAGTTTTTCGGTGCACAGCACCACGAAAAGAAAAACCATTGGCTAATGGCCTTCGAGTTGGCGGATAAAACTCTGAGGAAATATGTTGTCGATAGCATATGGGATGTCTTACGAGATAGAAGTTTAACCTTTGTGGAGCTATAGAAAACTTCAGGTAGTAATAAAAATAATACTCCGTATACTATTTATGAAGTATAGCTGTTTATAAATTATTATATATTTTTATTATTATCTATTTTAGTTACATAAGTATAGTTGAAGGGTTTTCATTTTTTCACAAGCATGGTTCTTCACATAATAATTTGACCGCAAACAACATCATCAATGAAGAAGATGGAATACTCAAATTATCGGGCTTTAGTTTCTGGGAAGAACTCACAGAAGAAACACAAAGTACCAATTTCAGATTGTTTGTTCTTTTTGTGTTTTTGGAGTTTAAGTAGTAAGAGGATTCCTAAGGATACCGCCCTCAAACCTGTCGTCAAGCTCATCCTTCCGCACGACGTTGCCAACGCCGAATGCTGTCGTAATGTTGTGGCATATTTCAGGACGAGATGTAAAGGGTTTGATGAAAAATCTTATTTTTCTATCATCTTATGTTTTTTTCTTTCTTCCAGAGCCGAATTATAAGATGTTAGCCCTGTTGATACGCTATTGCATTAGCGGGGGTGTTCATGCATTTAATGATATACGCCTCATTGGAGAGGTAGAAGCCGACAATCTTGATGACGTACCTGAGGACTTTGAAAATGTTAAATACATCATAAAACGGATAAATCCACCGACAAAGTATGTCTACAACTAATTATAAGTATACAAAAATAACAAAACTCAATCCCACATATATGAGGATGTAAGATGTAGACAATTCTTCTCCTATTTCTGAAAAAGAAGTGATTCTCCGCCCAGAGAGATAGCTTCCTAATGGCACCTCCGGCCAATAAGTAGGTAAAAAAAAGTATGAGATGCCATAGAAATGGTGGAATCAAACTTCCATGAGTTTTAAACCTGCCTTAAGGTCAATTTAGGCTATAAGCGGCGGTCGAGTCGCCGATAAATCGACGCTTTGTTGACTCGATAGAGCCATTAATTATAAGTATATATGTTCATACTTATTGTTTTATAAAATGGTAATTTAATTTCATTCTATGAAACTAGGTGAGATTTTGAGTCATTTGTCGCTGAAGTCCATTACCAACACTATCCAGTTTGTGAGAGATGTAAGCAAATTTTAAGAAGAATATTTAAAAGGGACAAAAATTTATCTTAATCAAGATCATCGTGATGTGGTAAATGGACGTCGCCCCATCAAATTTTTAGTCAACGACATTCAGAAAAATTCAGACGGCAAGTGGACCGACGCCTTTCTTGTTAATTCTATTTATGGGATGGAGAAGGATCACAAGAAGTACAACGATCCGACGTCAATTTTGCAAGTACTATGCCATATAAGTAATTACGCTGGTCATACCTTTTCAGTCAGCGAGTCCAACAGGATGGATTTCGGTGTGACTTATGAAGCAATACATCAATCTTCACGAAAACGACTCACTAGTATTAGACATCTACAATATTTTGGCACCTAACGTGACAACGACAAAAGTAGTCTCCTTGCCAGCAAATGTTTTGGAGTGCTATGCCAGGTAATTAAATGACGCTTTTATATAATTCGGCTACCGTGGCTAGGGGCTAGGGCTGTTGAGTTGAATCACATAACATAACAGTCAAAATATTCCATCCTTAGCTCGATAGTTTTTAACTTATAATTTTTTTTAATAAAACTACATAAAAAATTTAAGTTGTCTGTTCCTTTGACCAAGCCCGAAGGCTCGTACATACAAAAATTCAAAATCTAGATAAACTCGTTTATATATATATATATATATATATATATATATATATATATATATATATATATATAAAATATAATATAATATAATATAGTTGAAGATGCGGTTAACGAATATGGTGTTATGGTTGCAGCTGATCCCACTGTTATCACATATCAGACTGGTGCTTCTATCATTTTAGGAAAATTGCTTTTATCAGGTACTGTGTTTGTGTTATATGCAAGTGTCATTTGTATTACTTAGGGGGTGTTTGGGGTAGCGTTTTGATGCTGATTATTTGATTATCACGTTCTAGAAACGCAAATAATTTTTTTAAAGTGTTTGGCAATCTTACAAGAAAATTGATTTTTCACGTTTTAATTGCCTTCAAAACGTGTTTTTAATAATCCACATACTTGTTACTGTTTCTAAACGCAATTATCACATCTAATTTAATTTACAAGCGTACCCTTTACCTATACGAAGAATCTGTTCCTCTTTTTCAATTCATGCATGACACATCTCTTTATGAATTACAATAGAATATAAGAAGTACTGTATCTACATTATTATTGTGTAGACGGTATATGTTACTACGTAATATTTTTATAATATATAGAGTACTTGATAATAGCTTGAACAATTCATACAATATGTTTATTACGTGTACATCTTAAACCCTTACATTTTTTTTAGAAAAATGTCCTTTTTGGTAATTTACCTTCAGATTATGAAATAATTTGATTTTCCCAAACACTAAAAAAACTGATCATCTGATTATTACGATATCAAACAACATAATCAAATCCAAACACCATTCAGTGAAATCACGTTTTGATAAAGCTGATTATTTGATTATGATTATATAAAACGCATAATCAATTTTCAAAACGCAAATGCAAACACCCCTTAAGTTGAACTTTAGTTCTTAGATTCTTTGATAGGTTCTTTATGTTATAAATATTATGATTCCATTAGCAGTGTAAGTATTAAGGTGTTAGGGGGTTGTTTTGGGTATATTTTTACGTATTTTTTCTGATAAAAACGCTGCTACACGAATTGAAAATCCTGTAATATTAATCTTATTAGTGTTGATAGAAAATTTTTATGGGATTAGATCACAGTATGGCATTTATACACTGAAAGAATTATACAGTATTAGTTATTCTTCTACATTCTGGTTGCTTTTTAAGTGTGCCCAAATGGGTAGGGGATCATTAGGTCAGGTTGTTGATAATTTTTTATTCATAAGAGTTAATCTACTACATTATGAAATGAACTTTTTTAAAATCATTTGAAATCCCTTTGACCGATGTTTGCCCGGTCAACCAATTTGTTCCACTTCCTTTTTATCCAAGTCTATATCTATAAAAAGTTTTTTTTTTTTTTTTTTTTTTTTACTGGTATACAACTCTAGTTGACTAGTTTCAGGGTAAATGGGTTGAAATTGTTGATTGATTTATCAATTACAAGTATGCAATGTTTCTATGTGGTGCTCAGCTACTGTCGATTTGATGTTGTCGAGAAACAAATACTGAACAATCACCAACTTCACAAAGAAAGGATGGGGACGTTTTATCTCTACAAATGAAGTGCTCGTGAAAGTTTAGCTGTTTAGAAACTAGTGGCCAGATAAATTGAACCTTCTATCTATCTACTCTACTAAATGATTATATTCACATATTGAATGTAAATAATACTATAAGTGTTAGTTGCTCCATTTTTTAATCTTACTTTGAATCCATACATTTTTTTTACTTCCTCTCATTCCAGCTTAACCCTAAGAAGTTTTGTTTTATTTTCCAAAGATATAGGCGTTGTGCTGCCGATCTAAGACGCACATATGGTTGCTATTGTAGGACAAGTTGATTAATACATATTTTCACCTGTTTTAAACATGGAATAGTAAAAAAGAGATTTGTGGGATTATAGCCGATGTTAGAATAACTAACAAAAATGATGCAATAATGGTCCCTTACATTATACTGTAATAATTTAGTTTAACAAACAGATGTAATATGGGATGGTCTAGATGGACCAAGAGATGTAGAGACGGTTATATGATTACTTGAATAGTGGCGGATTGGCTTGTTACTGTTTATAATCTCTACTGGATGATAATAGTATTCAAATATTGAATGTAAATAATACTCACTCTTGTATGCGTCAACAATGACATAGGGGTCGTTTGGATGTGCGATTGAGAGTGATTATGTGATATTAAATAATTACAAGCGAATACAAAATTGCAACAGATGCAAGCCAAGCTAGATAAAGCTCTTAAAGAGAAGAAATTTCTAGACCATGTAATTGTTTTTCCTCCCTACTTCTTGTCTTGTTGATTCATACAAGATTAAGAACATTTTCTTACTAATTCTTTTTTTCCTTTTGCACTACTTGTAGATCAATGAGAATCTTTTGAGAAATAAGGAGATATGGGAAGGGATCATTTTGAAATATCAAGAAAGGTATCCTTAACACATGTAGCTGCAGCTTACACTTACACGTGATCTAGGATTTTTGCAAGAAATAATAAAACTTGTTTATGATCTTCTAACTTTGTAACTAAAGCTCAAGTTTGATTAATAGCTTAGGTTTATGTGTACCATATTCATTCTTTTTATGAACTTATCTCGCTTTATTTGTAGGGAGGAAGTGGCCTCAAAGCTCAAGGATCAAAAGATACATGAATAGGAGGTCCATGTACATACATTGATGATTATTCGAGCTATTGAAATTTGTATTTCGTAATTATTGGAGGTGGCTAAATGGGCGGGTTGGTAATGATTTGGAACAGGTTCGGGTCAAAATTGGTAGCTTTTAAGTATACCTGGCAAACGGGTCGAGATGGGTCGGGTTGGGTCAAAGATCAAATGGGTTCGGGTCGAAATGGGTCATGGGTTGAAACGGGTCAGAATTAAAATGGGTCGAACGGGTTGGGTCGAGTCCCGGGTCGGTTGGGTCGGGCTAGTAAAAAATTTCTTGTTTGTATTTTTTGATGTATCTCTTCCGAACACGAGCCCCGAAAACGGGCGCCAAAAACGCCCGCCGAAAACCGGCGCCGAAAACGCATGCCGAAATGGGGCGCCGAAAATGCGCGCCGAAAATGCGCTCCGAAATCGCCCGCCGAAAACGAGCGTCGAAAAAGGGCGCCGCGCAGAGAAAACGCGCGCCGAAATCGCGCCCTGAAAGCGCGCCGAAAAACGCGCGTCGAAAACGCGCTCCGAAAAACAAATATTTTGAAGTGAACCCATTTGGACCCATTTGGGTCTTTAAGATATTTGTTATATTATGTGCTTTGACCCATTTGTGTCTTCAAGTAAACCAAATGGACCCATTTTTAAGACTTTGGGTCCATTTTGCCAGGTCTACTTTTAAGTGGGCCCAAACGGATTATAGCTCAAGTTTGATTAATAGCTTAGGTTTGTGTGTACCACATAGGAGTTGTGAAAAGTATATTACGGAGTATTAAAATTGTTGTTTTTCTTGTAATGCAATTTGTTTGTGAACTTATAAAGCGTTTGAAAACACTTTGGTCTATGTTTGTCGTTAAATTGTAGGGTAAAAAATAGTTTTAATAATTTGTCGTTTTAATAATTAGGCAAGCTATTTTGTTCCGCAGGCAGGCCAACCAGGCTGTGAGCACAGTCGGAACGGGCTTCCCAAAAAGCCAGCCCGGGCCAAGGTGATTTCTCATACTTACGTTGCAGTATTGAAGTTTGTCAAGATCCAAGATCGTTACTGTTGAAAACTGAAACATAAGCATTGGCTCCCAAAAATTTGAGACCATTCACATATGTACTGCGTACATTATAGCGCACCTATTTGCTAAATTATCAACACATACTCATAAATACTGATATGTTAATAATCCGTTCCACATCGATTTAAGACTTCACATACATTTGAGTGTCTTTTTCTTTCGGCGAAAAAAGAGAATATATTAATATAAAGCTTCATCAAATCGATGAAAGCTACCGATTACAAGAGAACGACTAAACATCGTCTTGAAATAAATTACAACAAAGAGTGCAAACTAAAAAACCGATTGACAAAGAAGAAACGGATTTTGTTCCCAAACGTAAGTTTGAAGGCCGTGAACGAATTATTGATGTTTAGACCAGAAATATAAGAAATATAAGAAGATTGAAGTCGGATTCTTGATACCATGTGAAAGAAACGAGAGTTTATGTCGCCCAATTTTAACCATAAAAAACGAGAGTGAAGACGATGTTTTGATTCAATTCTGATTGATAACCTCTTTTTGATTAATTTCAACTCGGCAAGAAACGCCAATTCGACATCAGAGAGATCACGACATAGAAAGCAAGTTTTGAGTGATTTAATTTCATTATCACATAGCTTGAGTTGAGATTCGTCTTGATCTTTATGAGAGAAATTCCAAACTTTAATACCACCCTTTAACAAACGTAGTTTCTTTGAACTTTAAAGCTTGAGTTGAGACACATTTGAGTGTCTTATAACTTTAAAGTTGTGACTAATCAATATTATAATAATTGGTACCCATAAAAATATGGCTCCATCTCTCTATCCTTCCAACCTACATTCAAACAGCATAAACCATCAACAATTCAAACCTTTTTTTTTTTTTGAACGGCAAGCTTGAATCAGCGTATCATTTATTTCAACGACACTCATCATTTGCACACACACGCGCGTTCGGGCAGGAAACCCGAACCACACTCTGAGGATCCGACCCTTAAACCATCCCGAGGGGCAGGCGGGCCGGACCTTAGTCCCGGAGCGGGTCGGTAAAACCTTCCCTCTGGGCCACCTTCAAGGAATATATTTCAATTCCTGGAGCGGGCGACGAGGTTCGAACCCGAGACCTCTAGCCCGGCGAGTACACAAGTGTAACCGCGGTACCGCTGGACCGAAGATCCGTTGGTTCAACAATTCAAACCTTCATACCCCAATTCCATCCCCATTGAACAACAGATTCCCTTCACCCCTAATCATCAATTTTCGTCATTCCCAAAAAAATGTACTGTATTTTTAGGTCGATTATCAAAGTTTACCACAACAGATACAATTTACAACATCCTTAAAAAATTTGGAACAATCAAAGATATCTCATGAAAGCAGGATCGTTCTTTTGCTTTTGTAAAATTCGACGACAAGAATCAAGCAAACAGTGTCGTTTCAGTGATGAATGGTAATATCATTAATGGGAGGTGCCTTTATGTAGGAATCGGCAAAAAGGATCTTAATACCACAATCACACCACAAGAACAACCTGCACAAGATTCGAATTTACAACCCAATAGTCCAAACACGAACTTCAATATCAATCTTTCTCCTAATCAAGAAACATGTGATCGTTTATCATAGTGGTTATTTTTGATAAATGTTCAATTAAATCTCTTAAGTTATTTAAATGGTGGAAAAGCCATTATATTGCAATCTCGTCGATCTCTGCTTGGGACCCATATGCTTATATCGTTCAATGTAGTGACGAGCAGAGCTACAAAAGAATGACTATGGGTCCAACAATGAATGAACTAAAATCTATGGAGGTTATTCCAATGATCCAGAAGAAGAATAGTTTTTTCAGAATTACCAAAGTTATGATCGAGGGCATTCCGTTCAACAATGGCTCTCCTAATTGCACTATTGAAGTGGCGAAAAACTTTGGTAGAGTTATTCACATTGATTGAAACTCCAATAATCTCAAACGAGCCGATGTGATGTATGCTTCGATTGAAGTAAACGATCTGTTGGACGGTAGCCTACCATTTTGACGAACATTTAATGCATGTGAAAATTATGAAGTTGAAAGAAGAATAGTATGGCTATGTTTTGTGGTATGTTTTCATACATTGTGTTCACATGTACGTAATACACGTGTAAGATGCATTATAAATACATGGCCATGGAGAAGGTGAAGATCATCCAAAAAAATAAGATCAAAAAGAAAAACACAGTTGATCGATAATATCAACGGAGAGTGTGTATTTGTGAGGTTGAGAGTTTTATTCTTGTAAGGAGTGTAAACGAGTGTACGGGAAACTTAGATTTTATACCAAAATCTAAGGGGCTTGGGTTTGGGTTTAACTCATAGTGTATTTTTCTTGTACCGGGTTCTTTTATATTATACGAATAAAGGAGACTCTTGGGGTGGACGTATGCAGGGTTTGCCGAACCACGTTAAATCGTCGTGTTATCAGTTACTTTATTTGCTTTCTATTATTTCTCGCAAATTTGTCTCAAACAAATTATATCCTCGCTTCCGCTGGTGTGGGTGTGCTAGGCAAATTGTCATAACAAGTGGTATCAGAGCGTATCCAGGTTTATCGGGTAGTTTTTTGGTTTGAGATGGCGGGAAATAGCGGTATGCAGTTTAAGGTGGAGCCATTTAATGGAACCGGGAATTTCACCTTGTGGCAAGCAAGGGTGAAGGATGTCCTGGTTCAGCAGGGCTTGGCAAAGCCGTTAAAGGGTAAAAAGGACGGCAAGCCAGAAAAGATGACGGATGACGATTGGAATGACATCGAGGAAAGATGTGTCAGTACCATTCGCCTTTTCATCAGTGATAAGATCATTAATAATGTCAGTGGCGATACAACCGCGACAGGGTTGTGGGTGGCCCTCGAGAAGTTATATCTCGGGAAGAATATGACCACAAAGCTAAACTTGAAGCGTGATCTTTATCGGTTGAAGATGGAGGATGGCGGGAATATCATTGAACACATGAACGTGTTTAATGGTCTGGTGGATCAACTTGCAAAAGTTGAGGTTAATATTGAGGAAGAAGATAAAGCCCTTATTCTTCTTACCTCTCTTCCCAGTTCGTATGATACTTTGGTTACTACTGTTCTTTACGGAAAGGCTACTGTAAAGATGGAGGAGGTAGTACCGGCACTTTTATCTCAGGATAAGAGACAAAGATCTGATGGCCGTTATGATCATGAGTTTGCTATGGTTGGTCATGGAAAGGGAAGGTTTGCCGAAAAGAGATCTGGTAATAAAAGTAGGTTCAGATCAAGAGACGGTGTGAAGGGTGTCCGGTGCTTCAAATGTCAAGAGTGGGGTCATTACAAGAAGGATTGTCCACTCTGGAAGAATGGTTAAGATAAATCTAGGGGTTCATCAGCTGTAGTAGCAGTTAATGAGTCCGTTAATTTAGGAGATGTTCTCACAGTCTCTAAAGGTTCTACTTCTGCTAAAGATGAATGGATTTTAGATTCTGGTTGTACGATGCATGTGTGTTCCAAGAAAGCTTATTTTGATAAGCTAATATTAAAGAAAGCGGGGGTGCTGACTTTAGGTGATGGTTCAACATGTGATGTTGAGGGTGTTGGCATGGTGAAAATAATATTGTTTCACGGAGCTGCTTACACTTTTGGTGGTGTGGCGTACGCACCAAAGATGTGTAAGAATCTAATTTTCTTAAGCCAGTTGGATTCTCAAGGATACGGCTATTCGGCCGTAGGTGGAGTTATGAAAATCACACGTGGCAGGAAGGTCCTGATGAAGGGAGAGAAGTATGAGGGTTTATATTGTCTGGTAGCGAGTACCAAATATACTCGTGTCTCGAAGGTTTGGAAAGTGTGCACACGGGAAATTGATCGGGAACATGTGACGACATGTTTCATCAAGTTAGACGATGGTGTCCCGTAAACTATAGTTTTCTTTGTGTGCACTATATAACGTGCTATGCAATAGGCTCCCTCAGACACTCTTTAATACTCAGTATATAAATCATATACGCATTGACAAAAGATTTGAGAACATCTCAATGATGTCATTTCACTTATTTTTAAATACTCGACAAACATATCTGGCGTCATACTATACACTAATTGACGTATAACGGATGTAACCTTTTGAATAGTAGTTAGCCCCTGCCGACCAAGTGTATCATTTTGTTGCTTAAAATATTAAAGTGAGAAAGAATGTTTTCGGTAGAAAAATACATGAAATTCGTCATTTAAACACATTTGTTTGGTGGATACTTTGGCGTTTCCGAAACAAGCTAGGTAACTTTTCTACCCTTAGGCTGCTCCAATTGGTTGTGTCTTGCTCTACGTCCACATCTTAGCCCGACAGGACGCCATTGGCAGCGGCTAGTCCTCCTGTTAGTCCTCCAGTTGGTCCTTGTGTTAGCTTTTTTGTAAAATTTTTGAAGACGGAGCATATGTATTTATTTATTGTACTAGTAGTATTAAAGATTGTATATTTTTTAATTAAATAATATAAGTGGGTCTCAATTTATTTGAAGGAGTATGTCATGATTAGTAGTGGTTAGTTCTCACGTTAGTGAAAATCATGATGGGCCGCTAACGTGACTTCCAGTTTCGGGTTGCACTCAACCACTCTTAGCTCGCGGTCTAACCGCCTCACGATTAACCTTGTTCTCTTTGAACCTCATCAAGCAAGCGTGTATGATCAGTCAGTCATTCTAACCGGGAAAGAAAAAAGCACAATGTCGGAAGCAACTTCAGCAAACGCAATTTCGATTCCTACATCAACCGTCGCCGATGATTACTTCCGGCCGTCGTCCGTCAGTAAGCTTCCGATCACCGATGTCGGTGATTCATCCTCCCCATCCTCATCCAATGCTTACGTAACTCAGGCCTTCCCTTTCTCTTCCGGAAACCCTAGAATCGAAGAAATCAGAGCCGTGATGCAACTCTTTCTAGACGACGCCGTTTCGTCATCCTCCAATTTACCTGTAAATTCTCACATGTCTAGTACTATTTTCTATAATCATATGTTCTAATTTTTCGCTAATTAATTAGATTATATGTATTCGTATCTCAATTTATTAACTGCAGCATGATACTGGCTACTAATAACATGTTCAGTTTGCTAATTAACAATCGATCACGATACTACGTGATGTTAGTGATGATCTTTTAATTTCTCTGATATTGTTTAGGTTGGAAGAATGCCTCTTATATGTGTACTTGGAGTACCAAATCACATGACGTATGCCGACTTTTGTCAGTTTTGTGGCTCTTTTATTCATCATATCTTGGACATGCGCATAATCAGGTTGCTATTTACAATTAATTTGCATATAGTACTCTGTATAAAAGCTTTTATTATATGACCTAGCTTATGTTATTGCTTAACGTCTTGTGTTTTAGGAATGATGGAATGGAGAATTGTTACAGTATTTTGGTAAGGTTTGATGAGCAAAAATCAACTGATGCATTTCATAAGCATTTCAATGGACGACGTTTTTCATCTCTGGAGGTTTCTATTCTTCTTTAGCTATAGTTTGTTTGAGAATTAGTGGTGTATATATGCTTTGTAGTAAATTGTTGTGGTTGATTGCAGACAGAGTCATGCCGTGTGCTTTTCACGGTTGATGTGCAATATACAAGCTCAATTGAACACGCACATACTTCTGCTGCAAATACAGAGCAGCCTTCTTGTCCAGTCTGTCTCGGTAATTTGTAACTTCTGATTCCACACTTATATGCTATTTTTACCAAAGAAGGAATAAGGTGTTACATATCGTCAAGTGTTTATGCAAATCTATCATAACGTTCTGACCCTCCATTCTAGCTTTATAGTCCTTTGTTTGACTTGATCTTTATTTTGATCAGTGTATTATCTCTTTGGCTTCTTTATGTTTAATAAGTTTTCTGTTCCCTTCTTAAATGCTGCAGTATTTGGTTTATTGATGCGTTTGAATGTATTTTTACGTTGCATCCAAGAAGTTTTATGAATGTCCCCATGAAACTGTCGATATTCATATCTGAAAATCATGAATTATAGAACATAAGCTGTTTTTCCTTCTATGTGAATTATCACATATTAACATATCTTTCTATGTAGAGAGATTGGACCAAGATACGAGTGGGATTTTGACAACTATGTGCAATCATTCATTCCACTGCTCGTGTATATCGAAGTGGACGGACTCTTCATGTCCTGTAAGTATAAGTGTAGTGCATACCGTCTTATTTTGTGCCCCCTTTGATGAGTGATGACAAGCCTATAGTAGTTTAAAAGTTGTTTTGTACTTGGCACAAGTTCAGTTAAAAACATATCTAACATGTTGATATCAACCTTCCCGTTTGAACCTTGTTTATATCCGTATATAAGGTCAAGGGGAGCGCATGATTGATAAATAGTCAATTGTGGGTGTCCATGTAGTTGTTCTTAAAACTCTCAATATTATTGTAGGTATGTCGATATTGCCAACAACAACCTGAAAAGTCAAAATGCATGATCTGTCAAACCTCAGAAAATGTCTGGATATGTCTTCTTTGTGGCTTTGTTGGATGTGGCAGGTGACTCGTTGTTACTTCATTTGTGATTTAATCGATGTGCAGCATCATCCAGCATGACAACACAATGTTGATTGTGGTGTAGGTATAAAGAAGGACATGCTATTGAACACTGGAAAGAAACACAACATTGTTACTCTCTTGAAGTTGAAACACAACGTGTCTGGGATTATGTTGGAGACAATTATGTCCACCGTTTAATTCAATCTAAAACGGATGGAAAACTGGTGGAATTGAATAATTACAGTGAGCGTAATGACGGTGATTGCCCTGGATTTCACGAGGCTCTTTTGAATAGTCGAGTTGAATCTGTACTATTACTTTCTGTCTTCATTTTGAATTTAAAATTTCGGAAGTAATAATTTGAGGTGGAAAATGGGCGGGTTGGATAAAGGGTCAAAAAAGGTATTAGTGTTACGGGTTGAAACAAGTCAGGCGGGATTGGCATGAAACAGTTTGTCCAACTTTTTATTTTAAATATTTTATATAACTGTGAAGTTTGATAGCCAAGGCTTAGTATTCTATAAAACCTAATATTTTAATTAAAGTTACTTGAGGTTCTATACTTACAAAATACAAAAATTAAGCAATTTTTGACTTGTTTGATCCATTAGAGGTATAGCATAACTCAATTGACCCATTTATAAGTATATGGGTCAACTGCCTCTTACGGTGCAAATCACGAGTGATCACTCTTGTTTTATTTGCAGATTGTTAACGAGTATAACGAGCTTCTTACTACCCAACTTGAGAATCAAAAGACTGTAAGTTCACTTTTATAATTCACAGGAATGAATTAGCATAAAGTTTTTCTTTAATTTTTGCACTTATAAATTATTATAATATTATAATACTGTTTAATGATGCATGTATTAATGAATGAAATTAGTGCTTTACATACTGGATTTGTTTCTTTTTTGCAGTATTATGAATCTTTACTCAATGAATTTGAAGAACAAAACGAGAGAGATATTTCAGGTGCTGTAAAAGATTCTTTAAAGCACAATACAAAGTTGCAAAAGATGCAAGCCAAGCTAGATAAAGCTCTTAAAGAGAAGAAGTTTCTAGACGATGTAATTGTTTATCTCCGTACTGATTGATTGATACGTACACGAAAAAGAACAAAAATCAATAATAATATTTTTTGCGCTAATTGTAGATTAACGAGAATCTTTCGAGAAACAAGGAGATTTGGGAAGGGATCATTTTGAAATATCAAGAAAGGTATCCTTAACACATTATTTTTGCAAGAGATCTTTAATCTTGTTTATGTTCTTTTGATTAATTTTGTAAATAAAACTCAAGTTTGATAAATAGCTAAGTTATACGTGTTCCCGTAGTCATTTTTTCTATGAACTTATTATTGTTTATTTGTAGGGAGAAAGAGGCTTCAAGGCTCAAAGATCAAAAGATACAAGAACTGGAGGCCCAGGTACAGTTCCACATTGATGATTCTTCGAGCTATTTAAACTTGTATTACGTATTTGGTGGCAAAATGGGTGGGTTTGGTAATGAGTTGGAAGAGGTTCTGGTCAGGTTGTCCAGGCCATTGATATATTTATTTTCTTATTTATAATATAATTATAATTTATAATTATAATAAAAGTTAATGTACCACAAGCGTTGTGGAAACTATAATTTTTAAAAGTGTTGTTTGTTTGATAATGCAATTTATGAACTTATTAAGCATTTGGAAACACGTTGGCCGATTTTCGCCTGGTCAACTGATTTGTTCCGCTTCCTTTTTTTTTTTATCCAAGTCTAAAAAACAGTACCATTTTGTATCCAAAAATGATAATGATAATTGAGTCGAAATTGTCTCTTGAAGTATTGCTGATCTTCCTATGTGGTTATCAGCTTCGGGACTTGATGTTGTCTCTTGAAGAAACAAACACAGAACAATCACACAGAAGGGATGGGGACGTTTTATCACTACAGATGAAGTCCTCGTGAAAGTTTAGCTGTTAAGAAACCGGTGGATGGATAAAATGAACTTTGTATTGAATGATATTATTATACAAGTTAACGTTAAATAGGTGGTAGTTGCTCTATTTGGTATCTTTCCAAATTCCATAGGTTTTTACTTCCTTTCATTCCAATTCACTTGCAACAACTTTTTTTTATTTTTATTTTTATGAAGACCTTTTTTTAGGCGTTGAACCACCTACATTAGACACATATGTTGTGGGACAAGTATTTTTTTGGGTATATATTGGTTTCCGATCTGCTTTGCGATCCGACTTATTCCAGGCGACCACCCGTGCAAGAATAGTCCGGAGTCATCACGAATGAACCTCCATACGAATGAACCTCCATGAACAAAGGGGAAACATTTGCACTAGGAGAGATTCGAACATGGGACCTCTGGGAGTTTCACCATTTTTAGAGGTAAAGTTTGACCAATAGCTACCACCCTTGTGGTATTATGGGACAAGTTGGTTATACGTATTTTTCGCATGTACGAGACCTTTTTTAGTGAAAAAAACATGAATTATAAATAAAAGAGATTGAAAAGATCTAAAAGTATTACAATATAATATTCAGGCTCGACTAAGTCAATAAATCCAATGATCTATTTGACATATATAATGAAGATAAATCAAATTACATCCCAATACGTTGCACAAATACAAATCACTTGAAAACCAACATGTGAAACCACAACTGAAACTCCTCACATAGTTTGACCCTGTCAAAAATGGCATCGAACGTCTTTGAAGACTTGAAGAACAACCAACAAACCGATTGCATCGAAATAGCAACAACTACTGCAACTTGACCATACATAACTTTTCTACAGAGAATGCTTTCATATGCTATTTTTTGTTAGGTTTGAGACTCATGTGATGTAATACGTGTTACAGAGTAAAATGCAAAATAATCAACTGAGATGTTTAAACATAAAATCGCTCCTCTCTCTCATAATGTTTACATGTGATCGTTAGTTAAAAATTCAACATTTGCTAATAAATATCGGTTAATCGACATATAAATATAGATTTAGTTTCATGATTAAAATGTAGGATAATAATCCAAACTATAAGAAGAATGTTTGGTTTGTTGTAATCGTGTTGTGAGCTCGTACTTGCTCTCTCTAAAGGTTTACCTTTAATGAAATTTACCTAGTCTTTTTTACGATTTAATTTTTTTTTTTTGAGAAAAAAAAAAACTACAGTATAAGAAGAATGTAAAACATAGAAATATTAGACATAAAACCCTAGAGTTCTACCTAGGGATGACAATGGATCGGATATGAATCGGGTAGTGCCGTATCCATATCCATATCCATTTAGTTTTTGTTCATCCATATCCATATCCATATCCATTTAATTTCAGTTCATCCATCCATATCCATATCCACTGGATTAAGCGGGTTAATGGATATCCGTTGGATATTCAAAAACTATTATAATATTTCCGAATATCTACAAAAACGTGTACTTTTTGTCGAAAATAGAACACAATTTGTTGAATTTACCATCAAACATAGATTATGACAAATTAAATTTGTAATTTGTATGTTTATCTTGTTAGATATATGTGTTTTATTATAAACTATCATAGTTAATAGTTAATTTATTATATGGTTGCAAGCAAAATGTATGTGTAACAGTAAATGCATTTTTAATAGTAGACGTGTATACATATATCTATATTTATGTATTAACATATGTATTTCGGATTTTAATGGATATATCTATGGATGATACTTTTTCATCCATATCCATATTCATATCCATTTAGTTTTTTCTATATCCGTATCTATATACATTTAATTTCATTCATCATTCATATCATTCATATGCATTAAAATAGGGTGGATAGTATTGACATCCCTAGCACTTCTACCCTTCATCATTTTCTCTCTTCGTTTTTTTCTCAGGCACAAAACCCTAGAATTCAAATTGTTGGTTCAGATCCGACTGTTTTAGCTTTTCCGGCCACTCGCTTCTTCCTTTCAGCAGTTCTTCTCCATTTTTCCTTTTCTTCCGCCTTCTTCTTTCTCTCCTCCATTTCCGGATATTTGGCCATGTTTTCAGCCATATGACTTTTTTTTCCAGCGCCGGCCAACTGGCGGCGACTACTTTGGTACTTAGTGGGTTGTTGGGTCTGGTATGGTGTGGTTCGGCTTTCTTCATCGCAGATCTATTCTGAGATATTCCATGCCGTTTTCCGGTCACCTGATCTTTGTTTCGTTCGACACTCTTTTTTCGTCTCTCTCAACAGGCGACGAGTAAGGGGTTGTTTCTTTCGCTTGTTTCTTGTCGGTCTCCGGAATTTCTGTCGGTGCCTCTTTTTCCGGCGGTTTTTTGGGTTCACCGGAGTGTTATTTTTTGCAGGTTTCCGCGTTTTCTAATCCCTGGTTCCCGTTTTGCTTTTTCACCTCTGGTTATTTCTTCCTTGCCGGAATCCGTCTCCGGCGGTCGTACCTTTTGCTGCAGTTTCTCCACCAGAAGCAGATTCTGTTAGCAAAAGCTTAGCTTGACAATTTGTCTTTCATCTGATTTATCGGAGTGGATTTTAGAATATTACCAAACCCTAAACCTAGGTATGATATATTTTACTAATTCTTAAATTGCATTTGTTCTGATTTTTAGATTGTGATAGCTAAGGTTATAAATAACCACCTGGTTCACAGAAGGGTAGAAGCATGTTTATAATTTGAAGTAATAAATAAATGTTGTAAAAATAGTAGTGTTATAAATTTAAATGAACTTGTATATTTGTTAGAGGAATATTCATTTGATTCCATAAATTAATTTGAGATTCAAGGGACCAATGAGAGCGCGACATGTGTCGCGAAAATCACATGTGATTGAAAAAAAAATTTAAAAATTTTTTTTTGAAAAAAAAAATTTTAATTTTTTTTTGAAATTTAAAAAAAAAATTTAATTTTTTTTTTTTTTTACAATAACATGTGATTTACCTGCACAATCACATGTGATTGAATTGTACAATTACATGTGATTGGATTTGCCATGCATAATCACATGTGATTGGTTTTACAATCACATGTGATTGACATGCATAATCACATATGATTTTAAAAAAAAAAAATTCGAAAAAAATTTTCGGGAAAAAATTTCGAAAAAAAAAAATTTTCGAAAAAAAATATTTAAAAAAAAAAATTTCGAAATTTTTTTTCTATCACATGTGATTTTCGCGCCACATGTCGCGTTCTCATTGGTCCCTTTGTTTTCAAGCAAATTTATGGATGCAAGTGATTACAACTCATATTTGTTAATGGGCTATGGTTTTGTAAATTGAATTCTCAAGTCGTGAAAGAATTTTATTGATGTAGTGTTATTGATGGTGGAAAATCGCATAGTGGAACTTAAGGGGTACCTTTACTCGTGTTGTATGGTATATCATATTGTACCTTTATTTGCGTTGTGTGATATAGCTTAGTGTAATACGGAGTAAGTAATATTTTTTTTTGAACGGCTTGGTTAGTTGGTAAGACACACGCACGCGTCGAGGAGAAACCCAGGATCGAATCTCACAAGAGGGCTCTGAGATCTATTTCACTCTCAAAGCCATTGGAAATTAATCAGGGAAAACTCCCCCCCACGAGGATCGAACCTGCACCATTGCTGGAAACAGGGGAGATTTCATGGGTGGCCACCCAGGCTAGGCCCGGATGGTTACGGAGTAAGTAATATTGAACTAATTGGTCTGTTATATCTGTTATATCTGAGTATTCTTCTTGCGAAATAACGATTGAAGTTTCGTTAATGGATTTAGCAAACATGAATAAGTTACATTGATGCGATGTTGTTGGCGGTTGAAATTCGTAAAGTCTTCGTTCCATATTGCATATACAAGTCTTTATCTTACATATTGAAGTGTTTATTATCATGTTTCGTAGGGGAATCAGAAGTATGAAGGGGAAGGAGAAATCAAATTGAGGAAGAAGAATAGAGTTGCTTGTGGATGTATTACTACACAACGAGTTGGTGAGTGTATTACTTTTGACTATTTGGAACCTTGTAGTAAGATTGAATGCAAGATGCCATTTTGGGTTCCGACATCTTTGAATTGAATGTGGTTGGATAAGATGGTTCGGGTCAAAAAGTGGCGAAATGGCTTACTAAGATCTGTGAAATTTTCATGAGCGGGAGGTAAAACTTAAACCTCGCGGTTGCGAGCTGAGTACTCTCAGCGTTGCGAGCAAAGTTTATTCCCGTGGCGATAGACATTCTCGCGGTCATGAGAATATGGGTTTTTGGCAAAAATTTAAAGATTTTAGACCTCACATTTTGGCTTGGAACTGAAAAAAGCTGAAAAAAATATATATGACCGGGTTTTATTTTGTATTTATTTTTTCGTATGGATGTATGTTTGGATATGTAACTTTTGAATGCTCATTGTAACATCTCCTAGCTAGATCTAGGAAAGCATGAATATATGAGTCGGTAAAGAAAAGTCTTTTATTAACAAACTATTTTAGGCCCACCTTAACCACAATAAGTTGTGCACTTGGGTTTGGCCCATCCGTGTGTTTGGACTATGGTTAGGGTTATGGTGCTATGGAGCCATATGCCCTGTATAAGCAACTTTTTATGTGATAGAGGGGAGATACCGAGCCTTTGTTTATTCAAAAATAAATCTACACCGACTTAGACCTAACTTGCATGTTATATCAAATTATTGTTTTGTTCATCCTTTGTTTTTTTAACTTATTACTCTTCTAGTTGAAGGTGTTTGTGGACTGGACTAGAAAAAGAAAACGAGGAGAAACATGGAGAATCTTCTTGAAAACTATCCGAATATAATGGTTTGTATCTCACATTTAGGACAATACCAAAATATACTAAACACATATTCATCGTAAGTCGATGTCCAACGGAATGCCCACCAGACCTACCCTTACAACCTCTAAAATACATACCTCTTCATATTTAGAACAGTTTTGAGTATCCAATCATTTACTTCAGGAATGAATGCAACTTCCGTTTTATTAATTCTTTCATAATAAATACATATATACATATACATATAATATAAATATAAATATAAATGAATGAAATGAGATAAAATAACACCACATCAAAGTGAGTCACTTTGTAAATAACAATTTGGTACTTGAACAATTCGAAGAAGATAAAATTGGACACACCATACTATATACCTTTAATCTTATGTTGATCTTCTAAACCTAGATAATGGTTTAGAAATTATTAACTTTGTAATCACCTAGATAATGTTTTAGAAATTATCAGTAATTAACTTCGTAATCTTCTTGCTTCTTTGAGGTTGAGGTTGATATGAAGCCTGGTGACCGTCAACACCTTGAACGACGTATTGGAGCAATTATTAAATCCGAAACTCATGATCACGACGGACCCGCGAACATCAAATTGGAAGAACAGAAATTCGTTCGTATAAAAAGGGAGGACTTTAGGATCGATGGTCCTGATGAGTTTTCCTTGTTCAAGAGTGACTTCGTCAATCGAGCTGAGATCGTTCGCAAGGACATATTCTTCTAAAAAGTTGCTTACATCTCTCACAAACTGGATAATGTCAGTAATGGACTTCAGCCACAAGTGAGTCAAAATCTCACCTAGTTTCATGTTGCATAGAATGGAATAGAATTATCGTTATCATTTTATAAAACAATAAATACGAACATATATACTTATAATTAATGGCTCTATTAATCGAGTCAACAAGCGTCGATTCATTGGCGACTTGTCGGCCGCTTGGAGCCTAAATTGAACTTCAGGAAGGTTTGAAACCCGTGGAAAATTTGATTCTACCATTTCCGTGACGTCTCCTTTTTTTTACCTACTTATTGGCCAGAGGTCCCATTTGAAAGCAATCTCTCTATCCATAGAGCTTTCTTTATTCTTCACATTGGGTGAAGAAATGACTTCTCTTTACTCTATGAATAGAGGAAGAATTGTCTACATCTTACCTCTCTTGTACCCCACATATGTGGGATTAGGTTTTGTTGTTGTTGTTGTTGTTTACTTATAATTAGTTGAGACATTCTTCGACGGTGGATTTATCAGTTTCTGAGGTATTTTACATCTTCAAAGTCCTTAGGTACGTCATCAATGTTGTCGGCTTCTACCTCTCTGCGTACATCATTAAATGCATGAACACCCTCGCTATTGCAGTAGCGTATCAACCGAGCTAACATCTTGTAGTTCAGCCTTGAAAAAAAAACATAAGATGATAGAAACATAAGATGTTTCATCAAGCTTTTTTTATCTCGTCCTGAAATATACAACATTACGACAGCACGCAGTGTTGGCAATGACATGCTGGAGGGCGAGCTTGACGATGGGTTTGAAGGCGGTACCGTTAGGAATCTTCTTATTACTTAAACTCCAAAAACACGAACTTAGAAAGAAAAAAAGCAACCTGAAATTGGTACTTACGTCGTGTTTCTTTGAGTTCTTCCTGGAAACTAAAACCCGATAATTTTGGTATTCATGTTCTCCAATGATGATGTTGTCTGAAGTTAAATTATTATGTAAAAAGTCTTGCTTGTGAAAATATGATAACCCTTTAGTTATATTTTTGTAGTTAAAAATAGTAATAGTAAAGAATATTTAATAATTTATAAATAGCTGTATTCATAAATAGTATACGGAGTATGTTTTTTATTGCTATCTAAACAAAGTTTTTCATAGCTCCATATAGGTTAAACTTCTATCTCGTAAGGCATCCCATATTGTATCGACAATATATATTCCTCATAGTTTTATCACTCAACTCGAAGTCCATCAGCTAATGGTCTTCTTATTCGTGGTGCTTAGCGTCGAAAAACTTGACAATTTTAACACAGATATATGTGTTGGCCCACAACTTTTTGTATAAATTAGCATAACATGATAACTTCATAACAATCCTAACTGTTACCTTTATGTCATCAAAACGTCCATGATACCGATGAACTTCTTTTTCATCGTTCAGGACCCTTTTCTCTCCATTTGCATGTTTGTCTATTGTTATATCGATTGAGTGAGTCGTGGCAATCCTCCTTTGGAACATAATTTGATTAAACATTTCGTCACCAAATGTAGGAATCTCCAAAAGAAATTCAAACTCGCCCAGTAAAGATTATGATATACCAAACATTGGTCATGAATGTTTCTTCTTTAAAGATTTCTTCATTTCATAAGGACACGTTTGATCAAATTATTATGTTCTATAGGTATATTGCTACGAGTCACTCAATCGAAATAACAATAGACAAACATGCAAATGAAGAGAAAAGGGTCATGAACGATGAAAAAGAAGTTCATTGGTATCATGGACGTTTTGGTGACATAAAGGTAGCAATGAGGATTGTTCCGAAGTTATCATGTTATACTGATTTATACAAAATGATGTGGGCCAACACATCCGTCTGTGTTAACATTGTCAAGTTTTCGGTGCACAGCACCACGAAAAGAAAAACCATTGGCTAATGGCCTTCGAGTTGGCGGATAAAACTCTGAGAAAATATGTTGCCGATAGCATATGGGATGTCTTACGAGATAGAAGTTTAACCTTTGTGGAGCTATAGAAAACTTCAGGTAGTAATAAAAATAATACTCCGTATACTATTTATGAAGTATAGCTGTTTATATTTTTTTATTATTATCTATTTTAGTTACATAAGTATAGTTGAAGGGTTATCATTTTTTCACAAGCATGGTTCTTCACATAATAATTTGACTGCAAACAACATCATCAATGAAGAAGATGGAATACTCAAATTATCGGGCTTTAGTTTCTGGGAAGAACTCACAGAAGAAACACAAAGTACCAATTTCAGATTGTTTTTTCTTTTTATGTTTGTGTTTTTGGAGTTTAAGTAGTAAGAGGATTCCTAAGGATATCGCCCTCAAACCTGTCGTCAAGCTCATCCTCCGGCACGACGTTGCCAACGCCGCATGCTGTCGTAATGTTGTGGCATATTTCAGGACAAGATGTAAAGGGTTTGATGAAAAATCTTATTTTTCTATCATCTTATGTTTTTTTTTTCCAGAGCCGAATTATAAGATGTTAGCCCGGTTGATATGCTATTGCATTAGCGGGGGTGTTCATGCATTTAATGATATACGCCTCATTGGAGAGGTAGAAGCTGACAATCTTGATGACGTACCTGAGGACTTTGAAAATGTTAAATACATCATAAAACGGATAAATTCACCGACAGAGTATGTCTACAACTAATTATAAGTATACAAAAATAACAAAACTCAATCCCACATATATGAGGATGTAAGATGTAGACAATTCTTCCCCTATTTCTGAAAAAGAAGTGATTCTCCGCCCAGAGAGTTCCTAATGGCACCTCCGGCCAATAAGTAGGTAAAAAAAAGTATGAGATGCCATAGAAATGGTGGAATCAAACTTCCATGAGTTTTAAATCTGCCTTAAGTTCAATTTAGGCTATAAGCGGCGGTCAAGTCGCCGATAAATCGACGCTTTGTTGACTCGATAGAGCCATTAATTATAAGTATATATGTTCATACTTATTGTTTTATAAAAAGGTAATTTAATTTCATTCTATGAAACTAGGTGAGATTTCGAGTCATTTGTCGCTGAAGTCCATTACCAAAACTATCCAGTTTGTGAGAGATGTAAGCAAATTTTAAGAAGAATATTTAAAAGGGACAAAAATTTATCTTAATCAAGATCATCGTGATGTGGTAAATGGATGTCGCCCCATCAAATTTTTAGTCAACGACATTCAGAAAAATTCAGACGGCAAGTGGACCGACGCCTTTCTCGTTAATTCTATTTATGGGATGGAGAAGGATCACAAGAAGTACAACGATCCGACGTCAATTTTGCAAGTACTATGCCATATAAGTAATTACGCTGGTCATACCTTTTCAGTCAGCGAGTCCAACAGGATGAATTTCGGTGTGACTTATGAAGCAATACATCAATCTTCACGAAAACGACTCACTAGTATTAGACGTCTACAATATTTTGGCACCTAACGTGACAACGACAAAAGTAGTCTCCTTGCCAGCAAATGTTTTGGAGTGCTATGCCAGGTAATTAAATGACGCTTTTATATAATTCGGCTACCGTGGCTAGGGGCTAGGGCTGTTGAGTTGAATCACATAACATAACAGTCAAAATATTCTATCCTTAGCTCGATAGTTTTTAACTTATAATTTTTTTTAATAAAACTACATAAAAAATTTAAGTTGTCTGTTCCTTTGACCAAGCTCGAAGGCTCGTACATACAAAAATTCAAAATCTAGATAAACTCGTATATATATATATATGTATATATATATATATATATATATATATATATATATATATATAATATTTTATATATAATATAATATAATATAATATAATATAGTTGAAGATGCGGTTAACGAATATGGTGTTATGGTTGCAGCTGATCCCACTGTTATCACATATCAGACTGGTGCTTCTATCATTTTAGGAAAATTGCTTTTATCAGGTACTGTGTTTGTGTTATATGCAAGTGTCATTTGTATTACTTAGGGGGTGTTTGGGGTAGCGTTTTGATGCTGATTATTTGATTATCACGTTCTAGAAACGCAAATAATTTTTTTAAAGTGTTTGGCAATCTTACAAGAAAATTGATTTTTCACGTTTTAATTGCCTTCAAAACGTGTTTTTAATAATCCACATACTTGTTACTGTTTCTAAACGCAATTATCCCATCTAATTTAATTTACAAGCGTACCCTTTACCTATACGAAGAATCTGTTCCTCTTTTTCAATTCATGCATGACACATCTCTTTATGAATTACAATAGAATATAAGAAGTACTGTATCTACATTATTATTGCGTAGACGGTATATGTTACTACGTAATATTTTTATAATATATAGAGTACTTGATAATAGCTTGAACAATTCATACAATATGTTTATTACGTGTACATCTTAAACCCTTACATTTTTTTTTAGAAAAATGTCCTTTTTGGTAATTTACCTTCAGATTATGAAATAATTTGATTTTCCCAAACACTAAAAAAACTGATCATCTGATTATTACGATATCAAACAACATAATCAAATCCAAACACCATTCAGTGAAATCACGTTTTGATAAAGCTGATTATTTGATTATGATTATATAAAACGCATAATCAATTTTCAAAACGCAAATCCAAACACCCCTTAATTGAACTTTAGTTCTTAGATTCTTTGATAGGTTCTTTATGTTATAAATATTATGATTCCATTAGCAGTGTAAGTATTAAGGTGTTAGGGGGTTTTTTTGGGTATATTTTTACGTATTTTTTCTGATAAAAACGCTGCTACACGAATTGAAAATCCTGTAATATTAATCTTATCAGTGTTGATAGAAAATTTTTATGGGATTAGATCACAGTATGGCATTTATACACTGAAAGAATTATACAGTATTAGTTATTCTTCTACATTCTGGTTGCTTTTTAAGTGTGCCCAAATGGGTAGGGGATCATTAGGTCAGGTTGTTGATAATTTTTTATTTATTCATAAGAGTTAATCTACTACATTATGAAATGAACTTTTTTAAAATCATTTGAAATCCCTTTGACCGATGTTTGCCCGGTCAACCAATTTGTTCCACTTCCTTTTTATCCAAGTCTATATCTATAAAAGCGTTTTTTTTTTTTTTTTTTTTTTTACTGGTATACAACTCTAGTTGACTAGTTTCAGGGTAAATGGGTTGAAATTGTTGATTGATTTATCAATTACAAGTATGCAATGTTTCTATGTGGTGCTCGATGTTGTCGAGAAACAAATACTGAACAATCACCAACTTCACAAAGAAAGGATGGGGACGTTTTATCTCTACAAATGAAGTGCTCGTGAAAGTTTAGCTGTTTAGAAACTAGTGGCCAGATAAATTGAACCTTCTATCTATCTACTCTACTAAATGATAATATTCACATATTGAATGTAAATAATACTATAAGTGTTAGTTGCTCCATTTTTTTTATCTTACTTTGAATCCATACATTTTTTTTACTTCCTCTCATTCCAGCTTAACCCTAAGAAGTTTTGTTTTATTTTCCAAAGATATAGGCGTTGTGCTGCCGATCTAAGACGCACATATGGTTGCTATTGTAGGACAAGTTGATTAATACATATTTTCACCTGTTTTAAACATGGAATAGTAAAAAAGAGATTTGTGGGATTATAGCCGATGTTAGAATAACTAACAAAAATGATGCAATAATGGTCCCTTACATTATACTGTAATAATTTAGTTTAACAAACAGATGTAATATGGGATGGTCTGGATGGACCAAGAGATGTAGAGACGGTTATATGATTACTTGGATAGTGGCGGATTGGCTTGTTACTGTTTATAATCTCTACTGGATGATAATAGTATTCAAATATTGAATGTAAATAATACTCACTCTTGTATGCGTCAACAATGACATAGGGGTCGTTTGGATGTGCGATTGAGAGTGATTATGTGATATTAAATAATTACAAGCGAATACAAAATTGCAACAGATGCAAGCCAAGCTAGATAAAGCTCTTAAAGAGAAGAAATTTCTAGACCATGTAATTGTTTTTCCTCCCTACTTCTTGTCTTGTTGATTCATACACGATTAAGAACATTTTCTTACTAATTCTTTTTTTCCTTTTGCACTACTTGTAGATCAATGAGAATCTTTTGAGAAATAAGGAGATATGGGAAGGGATCATTTTGAAATATCAAGAAAGGTATCCTTAACACATGTAGCTGCAGCTTACACTTACACGTGATCTAGGATTTTTGCAAGAAATAATAAAACTTGTTTATGATCTTCTAACTTTGTAACTAAAGCTCAAGTTTGATTAATAGCTTAGGTTTATGTGTACCATATTCATTCTTTTTATGAACTTATCTCGCTTTATTTGTAGGGAGGAAGTGGCCTCAAAGCTCAAGGATCAAAAGATACATGAATAGGAGGTCCATGTACATACATTGATGATTATTCGAGCTATTGAAATTTGTATTTCGTAATTATTGGAGGTGGCTAAATGGGCGGGTTGGTAATGATTTGGAACAGGTTCGGGTCAAAATTGGTAGCTTTTAAGTATACCTGGCAAACGGGTCGAGATGGGTCGGGTTGGGTCAAAGATCAAATGGGTTCGGGTCGAAATGGGTCATGGGTTGAAACGGGTCAGAATTAAAATGGGTCGAACGGGTTGGGTCGAGTCCCGGGTCGGTTGGGTCGGGCTAGTAAAAAATTTCTTGTTTGTATTTTTTGATGTATCTCTTCCGAACACGAGCCCCGAAAACGGGCGCCAAAAACGCCCGCCGAAAACCGGCGCCGAAAACGCATGCCGAAATGGGGCGCCGAAAATGCGCGCCGAAAATGCGCTCCGAAATCGCCCGCCGAAAACGAGCGTCGAAAAAGGGCGCCGCGCAGAGAAAACGCGCGCCGAAATCGCGCCCTGAAAGCACGCCGAAAAACGCGCGTCGAAAACGCGCTCCGAAAAACAAATATTTTGAAGTGAACCCATTTGGACCCATTTGGACCCATTTGGGTCTTTAAGATATTTGTTATATTATGTGCTTTGACCCATTTGGGTCTTCAAGTAAACCCAATGGACCCATTTTTAAGAATTTGGGTCCATTTTGCCAGGTCTACTTTTAAGTGGGCCCAAACGGATTATAGCTCAAGTTTGATTAATAGCTTAGGTTTGTGTGTACCACATAGGAGTTGTGAAAAGTATATTACGGAGTATTAAAATTGTTGTTTTTCTTGTAATGCAATTTGTTTGTGAACTTATAAAGCGTTTGAAAACACTTTGGTCTATGTTTGTCGTTAAATTGTAGGGTAAAAAATAGTTTTAATAATTTGTCGTTTTAATAATTAGGCAAGCTATTTTGTTCCGCAGGCAGGCCAACCAGGCTGTGAGCACAGTCGGAACGGGCTTCCCAAAAAGCCAGCCCGGGCCAAGGTGATTTCTCATACTTACGTTGCAGTATTGAAGTTTGTCAAGATCCAAGATCGTTACTGTTGAAAACTGAAACATAAGCATTGGCTCCCAAAAATTTGAGACCATTCACATATGTACTGCGTACATTATAGCGCACCTATTTGCTAAATTATCACACATACTCATAAATACTGATATGTTAATAATCCGTTCCACATCGATTTAAGACTTCACATACATTTGAGTGTCTTTTTCTTTCGGCGAAAAAAGAGAATATATTAATATAAGGCTTCATCAAATCGATGAAAGCTACCGATTACAAGAGAACGACTAAACATCGTCTTGAAATAAATTACAACAAAGAGTGCAAACTAAAAAACCGATTGACAAAGAAGAAACGGATTTTGTTCCCAAACGTAAGTTTGAAGGCCGTGAACGAATCATTGATGTTTAGACCAGAAATATAAGAAATATAAGAAGATTGAAGTCGGATTCTTGATACCATGTGAAAGAAACGAGAGTTTATGTCGCCCAATTTTAACCATAAAAAACGAGAGTGAAGACGATGTTTTGATTCAATTCTGATTGATAACCTCTTTTTGATTAATTTCAACTCGGCAAGAAACGCCAATTCGACATCAGAGAGATCACGACATAGAAAGCAAGTTTTGAGTGATTTAATTTCATTATCACATAGCTTGAGTTGAGATTCGTCTTGATCTTTATGAGAGAAATTCCAAACTTTAATACCACCCTTTAACAAACGTAGTTTCTTTGAACTTTAAAGCTTGAGTTGAGACACATTTGTAACATCCCGCGTTTTTCCGTTAAATTTATTTTTAACACCGTCTTTTTTTTTTAATAATATCTTTCGCTATTTAAATTCCCAATTTCCGTTGACTAACGTTTATAATATTCTCGTTATTTAATTATAACATCTCTCGTTAACTTGCGTTTTAAAAATATCCGTTCGGTAAAATTCCGCACCCGCTTCTAAACTCGAGGGACTAAAATTGACACGGGGCAAACTAGTTGACTAGGTCAACTAGTCCACCCCAATCACCACCATTCAATCACCTCCATCTCTCTCTCTTTCTCTCTAGCAAGAACACACACACAAACACCCAATTCAATCATTCATCATCTAAATTCGATCTAGGAGGCTTACAACAAAACAAATTACATATTTGGAATCCTCTCTTCATCCTCTACAATTTGATACCAACCTCATCTCATTTGGGTAACTTTCTAAAATCACTAATTTTCTTTAAATTCGTGTTTTTGACTTGAAATTGTGTTAGTTAGTGTCTATGGCTCGTGTATAACATGAATATATGTTTTGTTTGCTCGATTTGTTGATTGGGAGTAACTAGTATGAACTTTGAAATGGGTGTGCTTAATCTTTGATTTTGGATGATTAAATGTTGTTTAATTGTTAAAGTTCATGTATTAAATGTGTTACTAGCATCTTTAGCTTCAATTTGATGTGTAGGTTGATTAAGAAAACTTCAAAAGCATGATTATTGATTTTGAGATGTTTGACTAGGGTTTGATAGTTCTTGACATGAATTTTTGGATGCTTGAATGCCATGGAATGTTAATTGTTAGTGTTTAGTTGTAATGTATGCTTCATTACCTTCAAAACGGCATATCATATGTGAGAATTGGATTCCCGAAACTCAAAATGCATTTGAGGAACTTGAAAATTTGAAAATAGACTTTTATTGATCACTTGACGAGAAATCGGTTGTTGAAAATGATGTTTTTGATTGATGATATGTGGTTAGTTGTATTCCTCGTCAAAATACCTTTTCGACGATATATGATAGGCATTATAAGTGTTTGCGGGTCAAGAGTTGGGTTGGAAAATGTTTTGGTTCGTGCATACTTTGAAAAACAGAAAAGTGTCTGCCCAGATGGTGGCGCGGCGCGCCCCATCCCCGCGCGGCGCGCGGATTGGCCTGGCCAGATTCTGCTTTGTTTGGCGCATTTCACGCGAAATGTTTGACTAGCTATCGACCTCCGATTCACATGAAACTTGTTCTAATATACTTGTATATGAATAACTAGCATAGAAAAATAGTCCGGGACCCGACCCGAACGTGTTGACTTTTTCGTTGACTTTGACCAAGTTTGACTTTTAGTCAAACTTAACCAAACTTTTATGCAAACGTTCTAACATGCTTTTATACGTGATTCTTGCATGAAACTTGACAACGTGATTCACATGCTATACTATTCGAGTCGTAACGAGCCATAGGACTAATTGAACACATTTCACCCGACCTTGTATCGTAACCGGTTAATTGATATAACTTACTTGTTTAGGTCAAGGCTAAGCAACTTTCATGCACACGTTTACTTGTTGAAGTACCTTTATACTCGTGCACTCGAGGTGAGATCATAGTCCCACCTTTTCAACAACTTTTTATACTTTTAAATTGTGGGCTGAGAAACATATACTTTGTTACATTTTGTACTACTTACTTTTATACTTTGAACACAAGTACAAGGAAAACAAACATTCCACAGCGAGTTAGAACAAAAATCCTCAATTCGATTATCATTAGTTACACCTGCAGGGTGTAAGCGAGAACTTATATTGTGTGGCCATACGGGTTTGACAAACCCTCATTACGGACGGTTCGCTACCGTCTACGGATGAAATATATTTTCGAGAAACAGTGTATGTTCTAACACTATTGTGATGGGGTTCTATGGAAGGAAACGTTAAGTCTTGATAATTGGGTGCTCGCGAACAATACTTTTGGAATGCAAACGATTATGATAATCAACGTTATGGAAATACTAAATCTTGTGGTTCAAAAACAACGTTTATTACAAACACCTATGATTTCACCAACGTTTTTCGTTGACAGTTTTCTATATGTTTCTCAGGTTCATACTTGGCTATTTGATACATGCTTCCGCGTACACTCATACTTGCTTGGAGTCGAGCATACATGCATACACTCTGATTTCTTGCTTGGGGTCAAGCATACATACATACATACGCTAGGGATAGCACTTTTGGATTCAAACTTTTGTTTACATACTTACGCTATTTATAGCAACTGTGTTTTTCAACTTATATTATGTCGCAAGTTATTTCATTTATACTTTATGACTTTTGTAAACTTAGACTTGTTGTCGAACGGTTTTGTAAACTAAACTTGCAAGTCTTGTACCTTTCAAATGAATGCGACATAATTTTGGTCAAACGAGTCTCATATAGGGACTACGACCACGCAACGGGACCTAAGTTAACGGCGCCGTCAATAACGGTTTTGGTCGGGTCGTTACAAGTGGTATCAGAGCGTTGGTTGTAGGGAACTAGGACGTGCATTAGTGTGTCTAACAGAGTCGTTAGGACGCATTAGTGAGTCTAGACTACAACCGGATAGTTAGCATTTGCATTCTGACATACATTTGCTATAGATAGCACTTACTTGACTACTTGTGCATTATACTTGAATCATTCTTAGGCAAACTTTTTAATGGTACCCAACCTTCATCATACGAACTCGTATTCCGCCACTTTTTGGTAACACACGTAAATTCATGATTCATACACGTATGGATGACGACGACTTCATTAGTCACACTTGTTCGGGAACTCTGTCTCCCGGATTGTTATTTGCCACCGTTTCAACTTACTGTCGGTTTCCCACTGGTGTTTCTTACTATTTACTTTTTGGTGTTACTACCATCACTACTCTAGGGGAGTATCGTTATCAACATTTATTACTACGGTTGCGTGCTACTCGTTATCATGACTCGTTACTCTTTTCATACCTGAATACCTTATTGTCTGACTCGAACCACATTGACGTGAACAATCATTTATACACTTCCCTCGGGGAACGCTTCTTTATAGATGCACTAATTCTTTCGATTCAATACGAGTCACGTTAGAGACGTCGTTACATTTTGTTCATTTTAGATTTTCGCGATGACACGAACTTGAAACTATAGAGTGATGTGGGAATGGAAGTATGAGTTAGCGTAATATAACTACACTCGATCAACGTAGTTATATTACGGTAAGACATACCAAAGTTCTAGTGACGCGTGATGGTGGTTAGACTCGATCAACCTAAACACCACCATGTGCCATGTACATGACTTCATCTTTTCAGGTTTGGACATCCGAAAACTCCGAGAATATTTATAACAACCATACCGGGGACACACCTTCAATTATCGTCAAATTATATTTATGCTTCCGAATGAATTACCGATTCCATTCGACTTCAACCGTATGTCACACGGGTATACTAGCTCGTCCTCGCGCAGTCTTATTGACTGACTACAATTTACTCGTTATGCTCACATCGGGGCGGAAACTTCTCTTGCATCACCCTCGTACTTCCGGTTCAGGAGGTCCTTATTCTAAATTCTCAATGGAGAGCGACTCTTCACGTCGTACAAGTATTCGCCGCGAGGGTGGATAGTCCTAACAATCGTTTTCAAAACCCGATAAGAACTTGCCCCGACGAACGTTTTTGGAAACCGATAAATCTTCCGCGACGCGAATTTTCTTGAGAAACTTGTCCTAACAAACTTGTTTGATATGCCTTAAGGAAATGTACCTCGTTTCGGATCGAGATCCTCGTTTCACTTCTAGATTTTGGAGTACCTTACAAAAAGCCTCGGGACCGCGTTTAGACATGAGTACCGCGTACCATCCACAACCCGACGGACCGAACAAACATACGATTTAAGTCTTGAAAACCATAATACGAATTTGTATTACCAACTTCAAATTTACTTGAGAAAAGTATTTTCCTTTAACCGAATCCTCGTACTACAATGATTTTCATTCGAGTTTTAACGTCACTCCTTTTGAAACCACATGTGACCGGAAACGTCATTTTCCTTTGTCGAACCAAGTAAACGATGATCAATTCACCGGGGCCGAGGTTATTCATGAGCAACCGAGAAAATTTATTCATATTCAGGTAAAACCCTACGCGACTCGTAATCACCAAGAGCTACGCCGATGTTAGACGTAAACATTTCAAATTCCACGTGGGAAACCGCGTCACGTTAAAAGTCACACCTTGGAAAGGTGCAATCCGTTTCGGGAAACGTAGGAAGCTAAATCCGCTATATTTCGATCCTTTAAATTCTTGGGGTGTTTTGGACCCGTCGCTAGCCGTTTAGATTTTTCCGACTCATTTTGGGTCTCCGTTTATCCTACATGCGATGTATCAACTCAAAGACGTGTTTTGCGAAACGAGAACTTGTTATCTCCTTTGATGAACTCACTATCGACGATAACCCTCACTTCCTAGGAGGACCGGTTGAAACCGTAAATCGTGAAGCCAAACCTTAAAACAACATACGACCCCGACCTTCAAGTTCGTTGAAATGCCCAAAGACGTACCTTCACCTATTCGTAGAACCGACAACGCAAGATCTCGAGGAAGAAACAACGACTACTACTTCCAACTAAATTTCGGGACGAAATTTCTTTTGAGGTGTGGATAATGTAACATCCCGCGTTTTTCCGTTAAATTTATTTTTAACACCGTCTTTTTTTTTAATAATATCTTTCGCTATTTAAATTCCCAATTTCCGTTGACTAACGTTTATAATATTCTCGTTATTTAATTATAACATCTCTCGTTAACTTGCGTTTTAAAAATATCCGTTCGGTAAAATCCCGCACCCGCTTCTAAACTCGAGGGACTAAAATTGACACGGGGCAAACTAGTTGACTAGGTCAACTAGTCCACCCCAATCACCACCATTCAATCACCTCCATCTCTCTCTCTTTCTCTCTAGCAAGAACACACACACAAACACCCAATTCAATCATTCATCATCTAAATTCGATCTAGGAGGCTTACAACAAAACAAATTACATATTTGGAATCCTCTCTTCATCCTCTACAATTTGATACCAACTTCATCTCATTTGGGTAACTTTATAAAATCACTAATTTTCTTTAAATTCGTGTTTTTGACTTGAAATTGTGTTAGTTAGTGTCTATGGCTCGTGTATAACATGAATATATGTTTTGTTTGCTCGATTTGTTGATTGGGAGTAACTAGTATGAACTTTGAAATGGGTGTGCTTAATCTTTGATTTTGGATGATTAAATGTTGTTTAATTGTTAAAGTTCATGTATTAAATGTGTTACTAGCATCTTTAGCTTCAATTTGATGTGTAGGTTGATTAAGAAAACTTCAAAAGCATGATTATTGATTTTGAGATGTTTGACTAGGGTTTGATAGTTCTTGACATGAATTTTTGGATGCTTGAATGCCATGGAATGTTAATTGTTAGTGTTTAGTTGTAATGTATGCTTCATTACCTTCAAAACGGCATATCATATGTGAGAATTGGATTCCCGAAACTCAAAATGCATTTGAGGAACTTGAAAATTTGAAAATAGACTTTTATTGATCACTTGACGAGAAATCGGTTGTTGAAAATGATGTTTTTGATTGATGATATGTGGTTAGTTGTATTCCTCGTCAAAATACCTTTTCGACGATATATGATAGGCATTATAAGTGTTTGCGGGTCAAGAGTTGGGTTGGAAAATGTTTTGGTTCGTGCATACTTTGAAAAACAGAAAAGTGTCTGCCCAGATGGTGGCGCGGCGCGCCCCATCCCCGCGCGGCGCGCGGATTGGCCTGGCCAGATTCTGCTTTGTTTGGCGCATTTCACGCGAAATGTTTGACTAGCTATCGACCTCCGATTCACATGAAACTTGTTCTAATATACTTGTATATGAATAACTAGCATAGAAAAATAGTCCGGGACCCGACCCGAACGTGTTGACTTTTTCGTTGACTTTGACCAAGTTTGACTTTTAGTCAAACTTAACCAAACTTTTATGCAAACGTTCTAACATGCTTTTATACGTGATTCTTGCATGAAACTTGACAACGTGATTCACATGCTATACTATTCGAGTCGTAACGAGCCATAGGACTAATTGAACACATTTCACCCGACCTTGTATCGTAACCGGTTAATTGATATAACTTACTTGTTTAGGTCAAGGCTAAGCAACTTTCATGTACACGTTTACTTGTTGAAGTACCTTTATACTCGTGCACTCGAGGTGAGATCATAGTCCCACCTTTTCAACAACTTTTTATACTTTTAAATTGTGGGCTGAGAAACATATACTTTGTTACATTTTGTACTACTTACTTTTATACTTTGAACACAAGTACAAGGAAAACAAACATTCCACAGCGAGTTAGAACAAAAATCCTCAATTCGATTATCATTAGTTACACCTGCAGGGTGTAAGCGAGAACTTATATTGTGTGGCCATACGGGTTTGACAAACCCTCATTACGGACGGTTCGCTACCGTCTACGGATGAAATATATTTTCGAGAAACAGTGTATGTTCTAACACTATTGTGATGGGGTTCTATGGAAGGAAACGTTAAGTCTTGATAATTGGGTGCTCGCGAACAATACTTTTGGAATGCAAACGATTATGATAATCAACGTTATGGAAATACTAAATCTTGTGGTTCAAAAACAACGTTTATTACAAACACCTATGATTTCACCAACGTTTTTCGTTGACAGTTTTCTATATGTTTCTCAGGTTCATACTTGGCTATTTGATACATGCTTCCGCGTACACTCATACTTGCTTGGAGTCGAGCATACATGCATACACTCTGATTTCTTGCTTGGGGTCAAGCATACATACATACATACGCTAGGGATAGCACTTTTGGATTCAAACTTTTGTTTACATACTTACGCTATTTATAGCAACTGTGTTTTTCAACTTATATTATGTCGCAAGTTATTTCATTTATACTTTATGACTTTTGTAAACTTAGACTTGTTGTCGAACGGTTTTGTAAACTAAACTTGCAAGTCTTGTACCTTTCAAATGAATGCGACATAATTTTGGTCAAACGAGTCTCATATAGGGACTACGACCACGCAACGGGACCTAAGTTAACGGCGCCGTCAATAACGGTTTTGGTCGGGTCGTTACAACATTTGAGTGTCTTATAACTTTAAAGTTGTGACTAATCAATATTATAATAATTGGTACCCATAAAAATATGGCTCCATCTCTCTATCCTTCCAACCTACATTCAAACAGCATAAACCATCAACAATTCAAACCTTTTTTTTTTTTGAACGGCAAGCTTGAATCAGCGTATCATTTATTTCAACGACACTCATCATTTGCACACACACGCGCGTTCGGGCAGGAAACCCGAACCACACTCTGAGGATCCGACCCTTAAACCATCCCGAGGGGCAGGCGGGCCGGACCTTAGTCCCGGAGCGGGTCGGTAAAACCTTCCCTCTGGGCCACCTTCAAGGAATATATTTCAATTCCTGGAGCGGGTGACGAGGTTCGAACCCGAGACCTCTAGCCCGGCGAGTACACAAGTGTAACCGCGGTACCGCTGGACCGAAGATCCGTTGGTTCAACAATTCAAACCTTCATACCCCAATTCCATCCCCATTGAACAACAGATTCCCTTCACCCCTAATCATCAATTTTCGTCATTCCCAAAAAAATGTACTGTATTTTTAGGTCGATTATCAAAGTTTACCACAACAGATACAATTTACAACATCCTTAAAAAATTTGGAACAATCAAAGATATCTCATGAAAGCAGGATCGTTCTTTTGCTTTTGTAAAATTCGACGACAAGAATCAAGCAAACAGTGTCGTTTCAGTGATGAATGGTAATATCATTAATGGGAGGTGCCTTTATGTAGGAATCGGCAAAAAGGATCTTAATACCACAATCACACCACAAGAACAACCTGCACAAGATTCGAATTTACAACCCAATAGTCCAAACACGAACTTCAATATCAATCTTTCTCCTAATCAAGAAACATGTGATCGTTTATCATAGTGGCTATTTTTGATAAATGTTCAATTAAATCTCTTAAGTTATTTAAATGGTGGAAAAGCCATTATATTGCAATCTCGTCGATCTCTGCTTGGGACCCATATGCTTATATCGTTCAATGTAGTGACGAGCAGAGCTACAAAAGAATGACTATGGGTCCAACAATGAATGAACTAAAATCTATGGAGGTTATTCCAATGATCCAGAAGAAGAATAGTTTTTTCAGAATTACCAAAGTTATGATCGAGGGCATTCCGTTCAACAATGGCTCTCCTAATTGCACTATTGAAATGGCGAAAAACTTTGGTAGAGTTATTCACATTGATCGAAACTCCAATAATCTCAAACGAGCCGATGTGATGTATGCTTTGATTGAAGTAAACGATCTGTTGGACGGTAGCCTACCATTTTGACAAACATTTAATGCATGTGAAAATGTTGAAGTTGAAAGAAGAATAGTATGGCTATGTTTTGTGGTATGTTTTCATACATTGTGTTCACATGTACGTAATACACGTGTAAGATGCATTATAAATACATGGCCATGGAGAAGGTGAAGATCATCCAAAAAAATAAGATCAAAAAGAAAAACACAGTTGATCGATAATATCAACGGAGAGTGTGTATTTGTGAGGTTGAGAGTTTTATTCTTGTAAGGAGTGTAAACGAGTGTACGGGAAACTTAGATTTTATACCAAAATCTAAGGGGCTTGGGTTTGGGTTTAACTCATAGTGTATTTTTCTTGTACCGGGTTCTTTTATATTATACGAATAAAGGAGACTCTTGGGGTGGACGTATGCAGGGTTTGCCGAACCACGTTAAATCGTCGTGTTATCAGTTACTTTATTTGCTTTCTATTATTTCTCGCAAATTTGTCTCAAACAAATTATATCCTCGCTTCCGCTGGTGTGGGTGTGCTAGGCAAATTGTCATAACAAGTGGTCTCAGAGCGTATCCAGGTTTATCGGGTAGTTTTTTGGTTTGAGATGGCGGGAAATAGCGGTATGCAGTTTAAGGTGGAGCCATTTAATGGAACCGGGAATTTCACCTTGTGGCAAGCAAGGGTGAAGGATGTCCTGGTTCAGCAGGGCTTGGCAAAGCCGTTGAAGGGTAAAAAGGACGGCAAGCCAGAAAAGATGACGGATGACGATTGGAATGACATCGAGGAAAGATGTGTCAGTACCATTCGCCTTTTCATCAGTGATAAGATCATTAATAATGTCAGTGGCGATACAACCGCGACAGGGTTGTGGGTGGCCCTCGAGAAGTTATATCTCGGGAAGAATATGACCACAAAGCTAAACTTGAAGCGTGATCTTTATCGGTTGAAGATGGAGGATGGCGGGAATATCATTGAACACATGAACGTGTTTAATGGTCTGGTGGATCAACTTGCAAAAGTTGAGGTTAATATTGAGGAAGAAGATAAAGCCCTTATTCTTCTTACCTCTCTTCCCAGTTCGTATGATACTTTGGTTACTACTGTTCTTTACGGAAAGGCTACTGTAAAGATGGAGGAGGTAGTACCGGCACTTTTATCTCAGGATAAGAGACAAAGATCTGATGGCCGTTATGATCATGAGTTTGCTATGGTTGGTCATGGAAAGGGAAGGTTTGCCGAAAAGAGATCTGGTAATAAAAGTAGGTTCAGATCAAGAGACGGTGTGAAGGGTGTCCGGTGCTTCAAATGTCAAGAGTGGGGTCATTACAAGAAGGATTGTCCACTCTGGAAGAATGGTTAAGATAAATCTAGGGGTTCATCAGCTGTAGTAGCAGTTAATGAGTCCGTTAATTTAGGAGATGTTCTCACAGTCTCTAAAGGTTCTACTTCTGCTAAAGATGAATGGATTTTAGATTCTGGTTGTACGATGCATGTGTGTTCCAAGAAAGCTTATTTTGATAAGCTAATATTAAAGAAAGCGGGGGTGCTGACTTTAGGTGATGGTTCAACATGTGATGTTGAGGGTGTTGGCATGGTGAAAATAATATTGTTTCACGGAGCTGCTTACACTTTTGGTGGTGTGGCGTACGCACCAAAGATGTGTAAGAATCTAATTTTCTTAAGCCAGTTGAATTCTCAAGGATACGGCTATTCGGCCGTAGGTGGAGTTATGAAAATCACACGTGGCAGGAAGGTCCTGATGAAGGGAGAGAAGTATGAGGGTTTATATTGTCTGGTAGCGAGTACCAAATGTACTCGTGTCTCGAAGGTTTGGAAAGTGTGCACACGGGAAATTGATCGGGAACATGTGACGACATGTTTCATCAAGTTAGACGATGGTGTCCCGTAAACTATAGTTTTCTTTGTGTGCACTATATAACGTGCTATGCAATAGGCTCCCTCAGACACTCTTTAATACTCAGTATATAAATCATATACGCATTGACAAAAGATTTGAGAACATCTCAATGATGTCATTTCACTTATTTTTAAATACTCGACAAACATATCTGGCGTCATACTATACACTAATTGACGTATAACGGATGTAACCTTTTGAATAGTAGTTAGCCCCTGCCGACCAAGTGTATCATTTTGTTGCTTAAAATATTAAAGTGAGAAAGAATGTTTTCGGTAGAAAAATACATGAAATTCGTCATTTAAACACATTTGTTTGGTGGATACTTTGGCGTTTCCGAAACAAGCTAGGTAACTTTTCTACCCTTAGGCTGCTCCAATTGGTTGTGTCTTGCTCTACGTCCACATCTTAGCCCGACAGGACGCCATTGGCAGCGGCTAGTCCTCCTGTTAGTCCTCCAGTTGGTCCTTGTGTTAGCTTTTTTGTAAAATTTTTGAAGACGGAGCATATGTATTTATTTATTGTACTAGTAGTATTAAAGATTGTATATTTTTTAATTAAATAATATAAGTGGGTCTCAATTTATTTGAAGGAGTATGTCATGATTAGTAGTGGTTAGTTCTCACGTTAGTGAAAATCATGATGGGCCGCTAACGTGACTTCCAGTTTCGGGTTGCACTCAACCACTCTTAGCTCGCGGTCTAACCGCCTCACGATTAACCTTGTTCTCTTTGAACCTCATCAAGCAAGCGTGTATGATCAGTCAGTCATTCTAACCGGGAAAGAAAAAAGCACAATGTCGGAAGCAACTTCAGCAAACGCAATTTCGATTCCTACATCAACCGTCGCCGATGATTACTTCCGGCCGTCGTCCGTCAGTAAGCTTCCGATCACCGATGTCGGTGATTCATCCTCCCCATCCTCATCCAATGCTTACGTAACTCAGGCCTTCCCTTTCTCTTCCGGAAACCCTAGAATCGAAGAAATCAGAGCCGTGATGCAACTCTTTCTAGACGACGCCGTTTCGTCATCCTCCAATTTACCTGTAAATTCTCACATGTCTAGTACTATTTTCTATAATCATATGTTCTAATTTTTCGCTAATTAATTAGATTATATGTATTCGTATCTCAATTTATTAACTGCAGCATGATACTGGCTACTAATAACATGTTCAGTTTGCTAATTAACAATCGATCACGATACTACGTGATGTTAGTGATGATCTTTTAATTTCTCTGATATTGTTTAGGTTGGAAGAATGCCTCTTATATGTGTACTTGGAGTACCAAATCACATGACGTATGCCGACTTTTGTCAGTTTTGTGGCTCTTTTATTCATCATATCTTGGACATGCGCATAATCAGGTTGCTATTTACAATTAATTTGCATATAGTACTCTGTATAAAAGCTTTTATTATATGACCTAGCTTATGTTATTGCTTAACGTCTTGTGTTTTAGGAATGATGGAATGGAGAATTGTTACAGTATTTTGGTAAGGTTTGATGAGCAAAAATCAACTGATGCATTTCATAAGCATTTCAATGGACGACGTTTTTCATCTCTGGAGGTTTCTATTCTTCTTTAGCTATAGTTTGTTTGAGAATTAGTGGTGTATATATGCTTTGTAGTAAATTGTTGTGGATGATTGCAGACAGAGTCATGCCGTGTGCTTTTCACGGTTGATGTGCAATATACAAGCTCAATTGAACACGCACATACTTCTGCTGCAAATACAGAGCAGCCTTCTTGTCCAGTCTGTCTCGGTAATTTGTAACTTCTGATTCCACACTTATATGCTATTTTTACCAAAGAAGGAATAAGGTGTTACATATCGTCAAGTGTTTATGCAAATCTATCATAACGTTCTGACCCTCCATTCTAGCTTTATAGTCCTTTGTTTGACTTGATCTTTATTTTGATCAGTGTATTATCTCTTTGGCTTCTTTATGTTTAATAAGTTTTCTGTTCCCTTCTTAAATGCTGCAGTATTTGGTTTATTGATGCGTTTGAATGTATTTTTACGTTGCATCCAAGAAGTTTTATGAATGTCCCCATGAAACTGTCGATATTCATATCTGAAAATCATGAATTATAGAACATAAGCTGTTTTTCCTTCTATGTGAATTATCACATATTAACATATCTTTCTATGTAGAGAGATTGGACCAAGATACGAGTGGGATTTTGACAACTATGTGCAATCATTCATTCCACTGCTCGTGTATATCGAAGTGGACGGACTCTTCATGTCCTGTAAGTATAAGTGTAGTGCATACCGTCTTATTTTGTGCCCCCTTTGATGAGTGATGACAAGCCTATAGTAGTTTAAAAGTTGTTTTGTACTTGGCACAAGTTCAGTTAAAAACATATCTAACATGTTGATATCAACCTTCCCGTTTGAACCTTGTTTATATCCGTATATAAGGTCAAGGGGAGCGCATGATTGATAAATAGTCAATTGTGGGTGTCCATGTAGTTGTTCTTAAAACTCTCAATATTATTGTAGGTATGTCGATATTGCCAACAACAACCTGAAAAGTCAAAATGCATGATCTGTCAAACCTCAGAAAATGTCTGGATATGTCTTCTTTGTGGCTTTGTTGGATGTGGCAGGTGACTCGTTGTTACTTCATTTGTGATTTAATCGATGTGCAGCATCATCCAGCATGACAACACAATGTTGATTGTGGTGTAGGTATAAAGAAGGACATGCTATTGAACACTGGAAAGAAACACAACATTGTTACTCTCTTGAAGTTGAAACACAACGTGTCTGGGATTATGTTGGAGACAATTATGTCCACCGTTTAATTCAATCTAAAACGGATGGAAAACTGGTGGAATTGAATAATTACAGTGAGCGTAATGACGGTGATTGCCCTGGATTTCACGAGGCTCTTTTGAATAGTCGAGTTGAATCTGTACTATTACTTTCTGTCTTCATTTTGAATTTAAAATTTCGGAAGTAATAATTTGAGGTGGAAAATGGGCGGGTTGGATAAAGGGTCAAAAAAGGTATTAGTGTTACGGGTTGAAACAAGTCAGGCGGGATTGGCATGAAACAGTTTGTCCAACTTTTTATTTTAAATATTTTATATAACTGTGAAGTTTGATAGCCAAGGCTTAGTATTCTATAAAACCTAATATTTTAATTAAAGTTACTTGAGGTTCTATACTTACAAAATACAAAAATTAAGCAATTTTTGACTTGTTTGATCCATTAGAGGTATAGCATAACTCAATTGACCCATTTATAAGTATATGGGTCAACTGCCTCTTACGGTGCAAATCACGAGTGATCACTCTTGTTTTATTTGCAGATTGTTAACGAGTATAACGAGCTTCTTACTACCCAACTCGAGAATCAAAAGACTGTAAGTTCACTTTTATAATTCACAGGAATGAATTAGCATAAAGTTTTTCTTTAATTTTTGCACTTATAAATTATTATAATATTATAATACTGTTTAATGATGCATGTATTAATGAATGAAATTAGTGCTTTACATACTGGATTTGTTTCTTTTTTGCAGTATTATGAATCTTTACTCAATGAATTTGAAGAACAAAACGAGAGAGATATTTCAGGTGCTGTAAAAGATTCTTTAAAGCACAATACAAAGTTGCAAAAGATGCAAGCCAAGCTAGATAAAGCTCTTAAAGAGAAGAAGTTTCTAGACGATGTAATTGTTTATCTCCGTACTGATTGATTGATACGTACACGAAAAAGAACAAAAATCAATAATAATATTTTTTGGGAAGGGATCATTTTGAAATATCAAGAAAGGTATCCTTAACACATTATTTTTGCAAGAGATCTTTAATCTTGTTTATGTTCTTTTGATTAATTTTGTAAATAAAACTCAAGTTTGATAAATAGCTAAGTTATACGTGTTCCCGTAGTCATTTTTTCTATGAACTTATTATTGTTTATTTGTAGGGAGAAAGAGGCTTCAAGGCTCAAAGATCAAAAGATACAAGAACTGGAGGCCCAGGTACAGTTCCACATTGATGATTCTTCGAGCTATTTAAACTTGTATTACGTATTTGGTGGCAAAATGGGTGGGTTTGGTAATGAGTTGGAAGAGGTTCTGGTCAGGTTGTCCAGGCCATTGATATATTTATTTTCTTATTTATAATATAATTTATAATTATAATAAAAGTTAATGTACCACAAGCGTTGTGGAAACTATAATTTTTAAAAGTGTTGTTTGTTTGATAATGCAATTTATGAACTTATTAAGCATTTGGAAACACGTTGGCCGATTTTCGCCTGGTCAACTGATTTGTTCCGCTTCCTTTTTTTTTTTATCCAAGTCTAAAAAACAGTACCATTTTGTATCCAAAAATGATAATGATAATTGAGTCGAAATTGTCTCTTGAAGTATTGCTGATCTTCCTATGTGGTTATCAGCTTCGGGACTTGATGTTGTCTCTTGAAGAAACAAACACAGAACAATCACACAGAAGGGATGGGGACGTTTTATCACTACAGATGAAGTCCTCGTGAAAGTTTAGCTGTTAAGAAACCGGTGGATGGATAAAATGAACTTTGTATTGAATGATATTATTATACAAGTTAACGTAAATAGGTGGTAGTTGCTCTATTTGGTATCTTTCCAAATTCCATAGGTTTTTACTTCCTTTCATTCCAATTCACTTGCAACAACTTTTTTTTATTTTTATTTTTATGAAGACCTTTTTTTAGGCGTTGAACCACCTACATTAGACACATATGTTGTGGGACAAGTATTTTTTTGGGTATATATTGGTTTCCGATCTGCTTTGCGATCCGACTTATTCCAGGCGACCACCCGTGCAAGAATAGTCCGGAGTCATCACGAATGAACCTCCATACGAATGAACCTCCATGAACAAAGGGGAAACATTTGCACTAGGAGAGATTCGAACATGGGACCTCTGGGAGTTTCACCATTTTTAGAGGTAAAGTTTGACCAATAGCTACCACCCTTGTGGTATTATGGGACAAGTTGGTTATACGTATTTTTCGCATGTACGAGACCTTTTTTAGTGAAAAAAACATGAATTATAAATAAAAGAGATTGAAAAGATCTAAAAGTATTACAATATAATATTCAGGCTCGACTAAGTCAATAAATCCAATGATCTATTTGACATATATAATGAAGATAAATCAAATTACATCCCAATACGTTGCACAAATACAAATCACTTGAAAACCAACATGTGAAACCACAACTGAAACTCCTCACATAGTTTGACCCTGTCAAAAATGGCATCGAACGTCTTTGAAGACTTGAAGAACAACCAACAAACCGATTGCATCGAAATAGCAACAACTACTGCAACTTGACCATACATAACTTTTCTACAGAGAATGCTTTCATATGCTATTTTTTGTTAGGTTTGAGACTCATGTGATGTAATACGTGTTACAGAGTAAAATGCAAAATAATCAACTGAGATGTTTAAACATAAAATCGCTCCTCTCTCTCATAATGTTTACATGTGATCGTTAGTTAAAAATTCAACATTTGCTAATAAATATCGGTTAATCGACATATAAATATAGATTTAGTTTCATGATTAAAATGTAGGATAATAATCCAAACTATAAGAAGAATGTTTGGTTTGTTGTAATCGTGTTGTGAGCTCGTACTTGCTCTCTCTAAAGGTTTACCTTTAATGAAATTTACCTAGTTTTTTTTACGATTTAATTTTTTTTTTTTGAGAAAAAAAAAAAACTACAGTATAAGAAGAATGTAAAACATAGAAATATTAGACATAAAACCCTAGAGTTCTACCTAGGGATGACAATGGATCGGATATGAATCGGGTAGTGCCGTATCCATATCCATATCCATTTAGTTTTTGTTCATCCATATCCATATCCATATTCATTTAATTTCAGTTCATCCATCCATATCCATATCCACTGGATTAAGCGGGTTAATGGATATCCGTTGGATATTCAAAAACTATTATAATATTTCCGAATATCTACAAAAACGTGTACTTTTTGTCGAAAATAGAACACAATTTGTTGAATTTACCATCAAACATAGATTATGACAAATTAAATTTGTAATTTGTATGTTTATCTTGTTAGATATATGTGTTTTATTATAAACTATCATAGTTAATAGTTAATTTATTATATGGTTGCAAGCAAAATGTATGTGTAACAGTAAATGCATTTTTAATAGTAGACGTGTATACATATATCTATATTTATGTATTAACATATGTATTTCGGATTTTAATGAATATATCTATGGATGATACTTTTTCATCCATATCCATATTCATATCCATTTAGGTTTTTCTATATCCGTATCTATATACATTTAATTTCATTCATCATTCATATCATTCATATGCATTAAAATAGGGTGGATAGTATTGACATCCCTAGCACTTCTACCCTTCATCATTTTCTCTCTTCGTTTTTTTCTCAGGCACAAAACCCTAGAATTCAAATTGTTGGTTCAGATCCGACTGTTTTAGCTTTTCCGGCCACTCGCTTCTTCCTTTCAGCAGTTCTTCTCCATTTTTCCTTTTCTTCCGCCTTCTTCTTTCTCTCCTCCATTTCCGGATATTTGGCCATGTTTTCAGCCATATGACTTTTTTTTCCAGCGCCGGCCAACTGGCGGCGACTACTTTGGTACTTAGTGGGTTGTTGGGTCTGGTATGGTGTGGTTCGGCTTTCTTCATCGCAGATCTATTCTGAGATATTCCATGCCGTTTTCCGGTCACCTGATCTTTGTTTCGTTCGACACTCTTTTTTCGTCTCTCTCAACAGGCGACGAGTAAGGGGTTGTTTCTTTCGCTTGTTTCTTGTCGGTCTCCGGAATTTCTGTCGGTGCCTCTTTTTCCGGCGGTTTTTTGGGTTCACCGGAGTGTTATTTTTTGCAGGTTTCCGCGTTTTCTAATCCCTGGTTCCCGTTTTGCTTTTTCACCTCTGGTTATTTCTTCCTTGCCGGAATCCGTCTCCGGCGGTCGTACCTTTTGCTGCAGTTTCTCCACCAGAAGCAGATTCTGTTAGCAAAAGCTTAGCTTGACAATTTGTCTTTCATCTGATTTATCGGAGTGGATTTTAGAATATTACCAAACCCTAAACCTAGGTATGATATATTTTACTAATTCTTAAATTGCATTTGTTCTGATTTTTAGATTGTGATAGCTAAGGTTATAAATAACCACCTGGTTCACAGAAGGGTAGAAGCATGTTTATAATTTGAAGTAATAAATAAATGTTGTAAAAATAGTAGTGTTATAAATTTAAATGAACTTGTATATTTGTTAGAGGAATATTCATTTGATTCCATAAATTAATTTGAGATTCAAGGGACCAATGAGAGCGCGACATGTGTCGCGAAAATCACATGTGATTGAAAAAAAAAATTCAAAAATTTTTTTTTGAAAAAAAAAATTTTAATTTTTTTTTGAAATTTAAAAAAAAAATTTAATTTTTTTTTTTTTTTACAATAACATGTGATTTACCTGCACAATCACATGTGATTGAATTGTACAATTACATGTGATTGGATTTGCCATGCATAATCACATGTGATTGGTTTTACAATCACATGTGATTGACATGCATAATCACATATGATTTAAAAAAAAAAAATTCGAAAAAAAATTTTCGGGAAAAAATTTCGAAAAAAAAAAATTTTCGAAAAAAAATATTTAAAAAAAAAATTTCGAAATTTTTTTTCTATCACATGTGATTTTCGCGCCACATGTCGCGTTCTCATTGGTCCCTTTGTTTTCAAGCAAATTTATGGATGCAAGTGATTACAACTCATATTTGTTAATGGGCTATGGTTTTGTAAATTGAATTCTCAAGTCGTGAAAGAATTTTATTGATGTAGTGTTATTGATGGTGGAAAATCGCATAGTGGAACTTAAGGGGTACCTTTACTCGTGTTGTATGGTATATCATATTGTACCTTTATTTGCGTTGTGTGATATAGCTTAGTGTAATACGGAGTAAGTAATATTTTTTTTTGAACGGCTTGGTTAGTTGGTAAGACACACGCACGCGTCGAGGAGAAACCCAGGATCGAATCTCACAAGAGGGCTCTGAGATCTATTTCACTCTCAAAGCCATTGGAAATTAAATCAGGGAAAACTCCCCCCCACGAGGATCGAACCTGCACCATTGCTGGAAACAGGGGAGATTTCATGGGTGGCCACCCAGGCTAGGCCCGGATGGTTACGGAGTAAGTAATATTGAACTAATTGGTCTGTTATATCTGTTATATCTGAGTATTCTTCTTGCGAAATAACGATTGAAGTTTCGTTAATGGATTTAGCAAACATGAATAAGTTACATTGATGCGATGTTGTTGGCGGTTGAAATTCGTAAAGTCTTCGTTCCATATTGCATATACAAGTCTTTATCTTACATATTGAAGTGTTTATTATCATGTTTCGTAGGGGAATCAGAAGTATGAAGGGGAAGGAGAAATCAAATTGAGGAAGAAGAATAGAGTTGCTTGTGGATGTATTACTACACAACGAGTTGGTGAGTGTATTACTTTTGACTATTTGGAACCTTGTAGTAAGATTGAATGCAAGATGCCATTTTGGGTTCCGACATCTTTGAATTGAATGTGGTTGGATAAGATGGTTCGGGTCAAAAAGTGGCGAAATGGCTTACTAAGATCTGTGAAATTTTCATGAGCGGGAGGTAAAACTTAAACCTCGCGGTTGCGAGCTGAGTACTCTCAGCGTTGCGAGCAAAGTTTATTCCCGTGGCGATAGACATTCTCGCGGTCATGAGAATATGGGTTTTTGGCAAAAATTTAAAGATTTTAGACCTCACATTTTGGCTTGGAACTGAAAAAAGCTGAAAAAAATATATATGACCGGGTTTTAGTTTGTATTTATTTTTTCGTATGGATGTATGTTTGGATATGTAACTTATGAATGCTCATTGTAACATCTCCTAGCTAGATCTAGGAAAGCATGAATATATGAGTCGGTAAAGAAAAGTCTTTTATTAACAAACTATTTTAGGCCCACCTTAACCACAATAAGTTGTGCACTTGGGTTTGGCCCATCCGTGTGTTTGGACTATGGTTAGGGTTATGGTGCTATGGAGCCATATGCCCTGTATAAGCAACTTTTTATGTGATAGAGGGGAGATACCGAGCCTTTGTTTATTCAAAAATAAATCTACACCGACTTAGACCTAACTTGCATGTTATTTCAAATTATTGTTTTGTTCATCCTTTGTTTTTTTAACTTATTACTCTTCTAGTTGAAGGTGTTTGTGGACTAGAAAAAGAAAACGAGGAGAAACATGGAGAATCTTCTTGAAAACTATCCGAATATAATGGTTTGTATCTCACATTTAGGACAATACCAAAATATACTAAACACATATTCATCGTAAGTCGATGTCCAACGGAATGCCCACCAGACCTACCCTTACAACCTCTAAAATACATACCTCTTCATATTTAGAGCAGTTTTGAGTATCCAATCATTTACTTCAGGAATGAATGCAACTTCCGTTTTATTAATTCTTTCATAATAAATACATATATACATATACATATATACATATAAATATAAATATAAATATAAATGAATGAAATGAGATAAAATAACACCACATCAAAGTGATTCACTTTGTAAATAACAATTTGGTACTTGAACAATTCGAAGAAGATAAAATTGGACACACCATACTATATACCTTTAATCTTATGTTGATCTTCTAAACCTAGATAATGGTTTAGAAATTATTAACTTTGTAATCACCTAGATAATGTTTTAGAAATTATCAGTAATTAACTTCGTAATCTTCTTGCTTCTTTGAGGTTGAGGTTGATATGAAGCCTGGTGACCGTCAACACCTTGAACGACGTATTGGAGCAATTATTAAATCCGAAACTCATGATCACGACGGACCCGCGAACATCAAATTGGAAGAACAGAAATTCGTTCGTATAAAAAGGGAGGACTTTAGGATCGATGGTCCTGATGAGTTTTCCTTGTTCAAGAGTGACTTCGTCAATCGAGCTGAGATCGTTCGCAAGGACATATTCTTCTAAAAAGTTGCTTACATCTCTCACAAACTGGATAATGTCAGTAATGGACTTCAGCCACAAGTGAGTTAAAATCTCACCTAGTTTCATGTTGCATAGAATGGAATAGAATTATCGTTATCATTTTATAAAACAATAAATACGAACATATATACTTATAATTAATGGCTCTATTAATCGAGTCAACAAGCATCGATTCATTGGCGACTTGTCGGCCGCTTGGAGCCTAAATTGAACTTCAGGAAGGTTTGAAACCCATGGAAAATTTGATTCTACCATTTCCATGACGTCTCCTTTTTTTTACCTGCTTATTGGCCAGAGGTCCCATTTGAAAGCAATCTCTCTATCCATAGAGTTTTCTTTATTCTTCACTTTGGGTGAAGAAATGACTTCTCTTTACTCTATGAATAGAGGAAGAATTGTCTATATCTTACCTCTCTTGTACCCCACATATGTGGGATTAGGTTTTGTTGTTGTATACTTATAATTAGTTGAGACATTCTTCGACGGTGGATTTATCAGTTTCTGAGGTATTTTACATTTTCAAAGTCCTTAGGTACGTCATCAATGTTGTCGGCTTCTACCTCTCTGCGTACATCATTAAACGCATGAACACCCTCGCTATTGCAGTAGCGTATCAACCGAGCTAACATCTTGTAGTTCAGCCTTAAAAAAAAAAACATAAGATGATAGAAACATAAGATGTTTCATCAAGCTTTTTTTATCTCGTCCTGAAATATACAACATTACGACAGCACGCGGTGTTGGCAATGACATGATAGAGGGCAAGCTTGACGATGGGTTTGAAGGCGGTACCGTTAGGAATCTTCTTATTACTTAAACTCCAAAAACACGAACTTAGAAAGAAAAAAATCAACCTGAAATTGGTACTTACGTCGTGTTTCTTTGAGTTCTTCCTGGAAACTAAAACCCGATAATTTGGTTATTCATGTTCTCCAATGATGATGTTGTCATAAGTTAAATTATTATGTAAAAAGTCTTGCTTGTAAAAATATGATAACCCTTTAGTTATATTTTTGTAGTTAATAATAGTAATAGTAAAGAATATTTAATAATTTATAAATAGCTGTATTCATAAATAGTATACGGAGTATGTTTTTTATTGCTATCTAAACAAAGTTTTTCATAGCTCCATAAAGGTTAAACTTCTATCTCGTAAGGCATCCCATATTGTATCGACAATATATATTCTTGATAGTTTTATCACTCAACTCGAAGTCCATCAGCTAATGGTCTTCTTATTCGTGGTGCTTAGCGTCGAAAAATTAACAATTTTAACACAGATAGATGTGTTGGCCCACAACTTTTTGTATAAATTAGCATAACATGATAACTTCATAACAATCCTAACTGTTACCTTTATGTCTTCAAAACGTCCATGATATCGATGAACTTCTTTTTCATCGTTCAGGACCCTTTTCTCTCCATTTGCATGTTTGTCTATTGTTATATCGATTGAGTGAGTCGTGGCAATCCTCCTTCGGAACATAATTTGATTAAACATTTCGTCACCAAATGTAGGAATCTCCAAAAGAAATTCAAACTCGCCCAGTAAAGATTATGATATACCAAACATTGGTCATGAATGTTTCTTCTTTAAAGATTTCTTCATTTCATAAGGACACGTTTGATCAAATTATGTTCCATAGGTATATTGCTACGAGTCACTCAATCGAAATAACAATAGACAAACATGCAAATGAAGAGAAAAGGGTCATGAACGATGAAAAAGAAGTTCATTGGTATCATGGACGTTTTGGTGACATAAAGGTAGCAATGAGGATTGTTCCGAAGTTATCATGTTATACTGATTTATACAAAATGATGTGGGCCAACACATCCGTCTGTGTTAACATTGTCAAGTTTTTCGGTGCACAGCACCATGAAAAGAAAAACCATTGGCTAATGGCCTTCGAGTTGGCGGATAAAACTCTGAGGAAATATGTTGTCGATAACATATGGGATGTCTTACGAGATAGAAGTTTAACCTTTGTGGAGCTATAGAAAACTTCAGGTAGTAATAAAAATAATACTCCGTATACTATTTATGAAGTATAGCTGTTTATAAATTATTATATTTTTTTATTATTATCTATTTTAGTTACATAAGTATAGTTGAAGGGTTATCATTTTTTCACAAACATGGTTCTTCACATAATAATTTGACTGCAAACAACATCATCAATGAAGAAGATGGAATACTCAAATTATCGGGCTTTAGTTTCTGGGAAGAAACACAAAGTACCAATTTCAGATTGTTTGTTCTTTTTGTTTTTGGAGTTTAAGTAGTAAGAGGATTCCTAAGGATACCGCCCTCAAACCTGTCCTCAAGCTCATCCTCCGGCACGACGTTGCCAACGCCGTATGCTGTCGTAATGTTGTGGCATATTTCAGGACGAGATGTAAAGGGTTTGATGAAAAATCTTATTTTTCTATCATCTTATGTTTTTTTTTTCCAGAGCCGAATTATAAGATGTTAGCCCGGTTGATACGCTATTGCATTAGCGGGGGTGTTCATGCATTTAATGATATACGCCTCATTGGAGAGGTAGAAGCCGACAATCTTGATGACGTACCTAAGGACTTTGAAAATGTTAAATACATCATAAAACGGATAAATCCACCGACAGAGTATGTCTACAACTAATTATAAGTATACAAAAATAACAAAACTCAATCCCACATATATGAGGATGTAAGATGTAGACAATTCTTCTCCTATTTCGGAAAAAGAAGTGATTCTCCGCCCAGAGAGATAGCTTCCTAATGGCACCTCCGGCCAATAAGTAGGTAAAAAAAAGTATGAGATGCCATAGAAATGGTGGAATCAAACTTCCATGAGTTTTAAACCTGCCTTAAGTTCAATTTAGGCTATAAGCGGCGCTCAAGTCGCCGATAAATCGACGCTTTGTTGACTCGATAGAGCCATTAATTATAAGTATATATGTTCATACTTATTGTTTTATAAAACGGTAATTTAATTTCATTCTATGAAACTAGGTGAGATTTTGAGTCATTTGTCGCTGAAGTCCATTACCAACACTATCCAGTTTGTGAGAGATGTAAGCAAATTTTAAGAAGAATATTTAAAAGGGACAAAAATTTATCTTAATCAAGATCATCGTGATGTGGTAAATGGATGTCGCCCCATCAAATTTTTAGTCAACGACATTCAGAAAAATTCAGACGGCAAGTGGACCGACGCCTTTCTCGTTAATTCTATTTATGGGATGGAGAAGGATCACAAGAAGTACAACGATCCGACGTCAATTTTGCAAGTACTATGCCATATAAGTAATTACGCTGGTCATACCTTTTCAGTCAGCGAGTCCAACAGGATGGATTTCGGTGTGACTTATGAAGCAATACATCAATCTTCACGAAAACGACTCACTAGTATTAGACGTCTACAATATTTTGGCACCTAACGTGACAACGACAAAAGTAGTCTCCTTGCCAGCAAATGTTTTGGAGTGCTATGCCAGGTAATCAAATGACGCTTTTATATAATTCGGCTACCGTGGCTAGGGGCTAGGGCTGTTGAGTTGAATCACATAACATAACAGTCAAAATATTCTATCCTTAGCTCGATAGTTTTTAACTTATAATTTTTTTTTAATAAAACTACATAAAAAATTTAAGTTGTCTGTTCCTTTGACCAAGCTCGAAGGCTCGTACATACAAAAATTCAAAATCTAGATAAACTCGTTTATATATATATATATATATATATATATATATATATATATAATATTTTATATATAATATAATATAATATAGTTGAAGATGCGGTTAACGAATATGGTGTTATGGTTGCAGCTGATCCCACTGTTATCACATATCAGACTGGTGCTTCTATCATTTTAGGAAAATTGCTTTTATCAGGTACTGTGTTTGTGTTATATGCAAGTGTCTAGTTCTTAGATTCTTTGATAGGTTCTTTATGTTATAAATATTATGATTCCATTAGCAGTGTAAGTATTAAGGTGTTAGGGGGTTGTTTTGGGTATATTTTTACGTATTTTTTCTGATAAAAACGCTGCTACACGAATTGAAAATCCTGTAATATTAATCTTATCAGTGTTGATAGAAAATTTTTATGGGATTAGATCACAGTATGGCATTTATACACTGAAAGAATTATACAGTATTAGTTATTCTTCTACATTCTGGTTGCTTTTTAAGTGTGCCCAAATGGGTAGGGGATCATTAGGTCAGGTTGTTGATAATTTTTTATTCATAAGAGTTAATCTACTACATTATGAAATGAACTTTTTTAAAATCATTTGAAATCCCTATGACCGATGTTTGCCCGGTCAACCAATTTGTTCCACTTCCTTTTTATCCAAGTCTATATCTATAAAAAGTTTTGTTTTGTTTTTTTTTTTTTTTTTTTTTTTTTTTTTTTTTTTTTTACTGGTATACAACTCTAGTTGACTAGTTTCAGGGTAAATGGGTTGAAATTGTTGATTGATTTATCAATTACAAGTATGCAATGTTTCTATGTGGTGCTCAGCTACTGTCGATTTGATGTTGTCGAGAAACAAATACTGAACAATCACCAACTTCACAAAGAAAGGATGGGGACGTTTTATCTCTACAAATGAAGTGCTCGTGAAAGTTTAGCTGTTTAGAAACTAGTGGCCAGATAAATTGAACCTTCTATCTATCTACTCTACTAAATGATAATATTCACATATTGAATGTAAATAATACTATAAGTGTTAGTTGCTCCATTTTTTAATCTTACTTTGAATCCATACATTTTTTTTTACTTCCTCTCATTCCAGCTTAACCCTAAGAAGTTTTGTTTTATTTTCCAAAGATATAGGCGTTGTGCTGCCGATCTAAGACGCACATATGGTTGCTATTGTAGGACAAGATTAATACATATTTTCACCTGTTTTAAACATGGAATAGTAAAAAAGAGATTTGTGGGATTATAGCCGATGTTAGAATAACTAACAAAACTGATGCAATAATGGTCCCTTACATTATACTGTAATAATTTAGTTTAACAAACAGATGTAATATGGGATGGTCTGGATGGACCAAGAGATGTAGAGACGGTTATATGATTACTTGGATAGTGGCGGATTGGCTTGTTACTGTTTATAATCTCTACTGGATGATAATAGTATTCAAATATTGAATGTAAATAATACTCACTCTTGTATGCGTCAACTGCCTCTTCTAGTGCAAATAATGCTTACTCTTGTTTCATTTGTGGATTGTTAACGAGTATTACGTGCTCCTTACTGCCCAACTCAAGAATCAAGAGATTGTAAGTTTTCAGTTTCCGGGAATTGAAGTAGCATAAAGTTTTTGATTGAGTTTGGCACTTATTTATTATCATACTACTGTTTAATATTGCTAATAATAATAACAATGACATAGGGGTCGTTTGGATGTGCGATTGAGAGTGATTATGTGATATTAAATAATTACAAGCGAATACAAAATTGCAACAGATGCAAGCCAAGCTAGATAAAGCTCTTAAAGAGAAGAAATTTCTAGACCATGTAATTGTTTTTCCTCCCTACTTCTTGTCTTGTTGATTCATACAAGATTAAGAACATTTTCTTACTAATTCTTTTTTTCCTTTTGCACTACTTGTAGATCAATGAGAATCTTTTGAGAAATAAGGAGATATGGGAAGGGATCATTTTGAAATATCAAGAAAGGTATCCTTAACACATGTAGCTGCAGCTTACACTTACACGTGATCTAGGATTTTTGCAAGAAATAATAAAACTTGTTTATGATCTTCTAACTTTGTAACTAAAGCTCAAGTTTGATTAATAGCTTAGGTTTATGTGTACCATATTCATTCTTTTTATGAACTTATCTCGCTTTATTTGTAGGGAGAAAGTGGCCTCAAAGCTCAAGGATCAAAAGATACATGAATAGGAGGTCCATGTACATACATTGATGATTATTCGAGCTATTGAAATTTGTATTTCGTAATTATTGGAGGTGGCTAAATGGGCGGGTTGGTAATGATTTGGAACAGGTTCGGGTCAAAATTGGTAGCTTTTAAGTATACCTGGAAAATGGGTCGAGATGGGTCGGGTTGGGTCAAAGATCAAATGGGCTCGGGTCGAAATGGGTCATGGGTCGAAACGGGTCAGAATTAAAATGGGTCGAACGGGTTGGGTCGAGTCCCGGGTCGGTTGGGTCGGGCTAGTAAAAAATTTCTTGTTTGTATTTTTTGATGTATCTCTTCCGAACACGAGCCCCGAAAACGGGCGCCAAAAACGCCCGCCGAAAACCAGCGCCGAAAACGCATGCCGAAATGGGGCGCCGAAAATGCGCGCCGAAAACGAGCGCCGAAAAAGGGCGCCGCGCAGAGAAAACGCGCGCCGAAATCGCGCCCTGAAAGCGCGCCGAAAACGCGCTCCGAAAAACAAATATTTTGAAGTGAACCCATTTGGGTCTTTAAGATATTTGTTATATTATGTGCTTGGACCCATTTGGGTCTTCAAGTAAACCCAATGGACCCATTTTTAAGAATTTGGGTCCATTTTGCCAGGTCTACTTTTAAGTGGGCCCAAACGGATTATAGCTCAAGTTTGATTAATAGCTTAGGTTTGTGTGTACCACATAGGAGTTGTGAAAAGTATATTACGGAGTATTAAAATTGTTGTTTTTCTTGTAATGCAATTTGTTTGTGAACTTATAAAGCGTTTGAAAACACTTGGTCTATGTTTGTCGTTAAATTGTAGGGTAAAAAATAGTTTTAATAATTTGTCGTTTTAATAATTAGGCAAGCTATTTTGTTCCGCAGGTAGGCCAACCAGGCTGTGAGCACAGTGGGAACGGGCTTCCCAAAAAGCCAGCCTTGGCCAAGGTGATTTCTCATACTTACGTTGCAGTTTTGAAGTTTGTCAAGATCCAAGATCGTTACTGTTGAAAACTGAAACATAAGCATTGGCTCCCAAAAATTTGAGACCATTCACATATGTACTGCGTACATTATAGCGCACCTATTTGCTAAATTATCAACACATACTCATAAATACTGATATGTTAATAATCCGTTCCACATCAATTTAAGACTTCACATACATTTGAGTGTCTTTTTCTTTCGGCGAAAAAAGAGAATATATTAATATAAAGCTTCATCAAATCGATGAAAGCTACCGATTACAAGAGAACGACTAAACATCGTCTTGAAATAAATTACAACAAAGAGTGCAAACTAAAAAACCGATTGACAAAGAAGAAACGGATTTTGTTCCCAAACGTAAGTTTGAAGGCCGTGAACGAATCATTGATGTTTAGACCATAAATATAAGAAATATAAGAAGATTGAAGTCGGATTCTTGATACCATGTGAAAGAAACGAGAGTTTATGTCGCCCAATTTTAACCATAAAAAGCGAGAGTGAAGACGACGTTTTGATTCAATTCTGATTGATAACCTCTTTTTGATTAATTTCAACTCGGCAAGAAACGCCAATTCGACATCAGAGAGATCACGACTTAGAAAGCAAGTTTTGAGTGATTTAATTTCATTATCACATAGCTTGAGTTGAGATTCGTCTTGATCTTTATGAGAGAAATTCCAAACTTTAATACCATTCTTTAACAAACGTAGTTTCTTTGAACTTTAAAGCTTGAGTTGAGACACATTTGAGTGTCTTATAATTTAAAGTTGTGACTAATCAATATTATAATAATTGGTACCCATAAAAATATGGCTCCATCTCTCTATCCTTCCAACCTACATTCAAACAGCATAAACCATCAACAATTCAAACCTTTTTTTTTTTTTGAACGGCAAGCTTGAATCAGCGTATCATTTATTTCAACGACACTCATCATTTGCACACACACACACACGCGCGTTCTGGCAGGAAACCCGAACCACACTCTGAGGATCCGACCCTTAAACCATCCCGAGGGGCAGGCGGGCCGGACCTTAGTCCCGGAGCGGGTCGGTAAAACCTTCCCTCTGGGCCACCTTCAAGGAATATATTTCAATTCCTGGAGCGGGTGACGAGGTTCGAACCCGAGACCTCTAGCCCGGCGAGTACACAAGTGTAACCGCGGTACCGCTGGACCGAAGATCCGTTGGTTCAACAATTCAAACCTTCATACCCCAATTCCATCCCCATTGAACAACAGATTCCCTTCACCCCTAATCATCAATTTTCGTCATTCCCAAAAAAATGTACTGTATTTTTAGGTCGATTATCAAAGTTTACCACAACATATACAATTTACAACATCCTTAAAAAATTTGGAACAATCAAAGATATCTCATGAAAGCAGGACCGTTCTTTTGCTTTTGTAAAATTCGACGACAAGAATCAAGCAAACAGTGTCGTTTCAGTGATGAATGGTAAGATCATTAATGGGAGGTGCCTTTATGTAGGAATCGGCAAAAAGGATCTTAATACCACAATCACACCACAAGAACAACCTGCACAAGATTCGAATTTACAACCCAATAGTCCAAACACGAACTTCAATATCAATCTTTCTCCTAATCAAGAAACATGTGATCGTTTATCATAGTGGCTATTTTTGATAAATGTTCAATTAAATCTCTTAAGTTATTTAAATGGTGGAAAAGCCATTATATTGCAATCTCGTCGATCTCTGCTTGGGACCCATATGCTTATATCGTTCAATGTAGTGACGAGCAGAGCTACAAAAGAATGACTATGGGTCCAACAATGAATGAACTAAAATCTATGGAGGTTATTCCAATGATCCAGAAGAAGAATAGTTTTTTCAGAATTACCAAAGTTATGATCGAGGGCATTCCGTTCAACAATGGCTCTCCTAATTGCACTATTGAAATGGCGAAAAACTTTGGTAGAGTTATTCACATTGATCGAAACTCCAATAATCTCAAACGAGCCGATGTGATGTATGCTTTGATTGAAGTAAACGATCTGTTGGACGGTAGCCTACCATTTTGACAAACATTTAATGCATGTGAAAATGTTGAAGTTGAAAGAAGAATAGTATGGCTATGTTTTGTGGTATGTTTTCATACATTGTGTTCACATGTACGTAATACACGTGTAAGATGCATTATAAATACATGGCCATGGAGAAGGTGAAGATCATCCAAAAAAATAAGATCAAAAAGAAAAACACAGTTGATCGATAATATCAACGGAGAGTGTGTATTTGTGAGGTTGAGAGTTTTATTCTTGTAAGGAGTGTAAAAGAGTGTACGAGAAACTTAGATTTTATACCAAAATCTAAGGGGCTTGGGTTTGGGTTTAACTCATAGTGTATTTTTGTAACGACCCTGGAAATTCCAACTTTTATTTATTAATAATTATTATTATTAATACGTGTGATTAAACGAATGTATGTTATTACATTTACATGTTGCCATGATTGCCCGTACTTGACTTTTAAATGCCCGAAACGTCTTTGTGACATACGTACATTACACGAATAATATTTTCGAGTATTATTTACATTCATGATTAATTTTATTAATCATTTTAATTAACTAAGGTCATTAGTTAGTTACTTGGGCTTTTATTGGATTAACTTGTTAATTACTTGAACTTGGGCTTGATTAATGTTATGGACTCATGAATATGGGCTTATAAGCCCACCCTACATCTTACAAGGATTATTTAGCCCATCATTAATATGTAAGTATTACCTTGGAATGAAACTAGCTAGTTTATTACATGAAGAATCTAGTCACATAATACTTACACCATGATCCCCATGAAACCACTCCATTTAACCAATCTTTTAAGACTTTACATGCAAGAGACTAGTGTGTAAACTCCTTCCCCATCCCCTTTGAAAAACCGTCCACTCTCAATGGCATAAGGGGAGTTTTGTTTCAAAATTTTTCATTATTTCTCACTTGCATTCTCTCATTACAACAACACACTTTTACTTGCATCTTCATTTTCTCTCTTTTCTCTCTAGACTTTGTAAGTAACAAGGACTTTCTTCTTCTTTTCTTTTGGCCTAAAAACCGTAGCAAACCATCAAATATCATCATCATTTGTTTATTGTTGTGATACTTGTCTTTGTTAATTACTTACTAGTTGTTACTTGTTCCATATTGCTTTTGATTACTTACTTTGTTAGTTGTTCTTTACTAGTTACAAGATCAAACTTACTAGTTTGATTCTTCATAATATCTTGTATTTATCAAGAACAAAAGAACTAAACTTACTAGTTTATGTTCTACTTATATTCTTTCAAGAGTTTGTAAGTTCATGTGTTGAAAGCATACTTGTGATTCATGAAATAAACTTTAAAGTTTACTTTCCTTAAAGATCAAGCTTAGGCTTGAATCTTTAAAGTACGCAAACCATGAACTTAATTACTTGTTTACTTAGCTATTTACTTCATTTACTTGCACTTTAATTTCATGATTTATGTTATTATTGGTCAAATGTTACTAGTTAACTTTGATCTCATTAATCTTGAACTAGAAGTTAACTTGAAAGTTCAAGAACACACAAATAAGTTTTCTTTAAAGATAACTTTGTATACTTATGCTTGATCTAGACTTTTGAGTCTTGGATCTTCAAGATCTAACTAAGAACTATGTTCTGCATCTTAAGATCTTGATTAGTTAGTTTATTTTCAAGTTTAGAGTTCAATATTTCTATTATAGTTCATGTAAGTGTCAAACCTAAGACTTTGATGTAACTTTGGTTCATCAAACTACATGCAACTCTTAAGTGAGTTGTGCTTCATGTCTTAGACTTGCACTAGGGTTATGATGGTCAAGACTTGGTTAAGATGATGTAGATACATCAATGAGTTGTACACTTGAAGCTATATGCATCAAGGATGAGAACCATGATGAACATCAAGCACCAAGACCACCGGAACTCACTTAAACTTACTGTTTCTGTCCAAAACCTACTGACCTGCTTTTTCTGTAACAGACCAGTAGACCTGTTCTGTTCTAACCATGATTTTCAAATAGATCTTTTCGAGTAGATAACTTTTCATATAGGACTCGTCTTAATCCGAGTTACGGTTTAGAATTTATGGCCCTCCGATGGTCACTATGTCCTTTAACGTTGTGCAGAAATTTCTGACCTACTCGCACTTAGACCGTCGCCACGGTCAAACCAAGACGAGTTTGCTTCTGTAAATTTACCACACTTAAAGGACTCATAGACAGAGCCATGGCCACTGGTCTCACCTTAATTCAGTAAGGGTAGAGGCCGTGGTGACTGACTGAAGTCAGCCTTTGTTGTAAACTACTTTCGTAAACGAAACCTACTTTACACCTTTTGTTAAATGATGAATGATGATGACCCTTAAGATCTTATTTACATACTTTTAAACCTATTCGGACGATTTACTGACTTAGTACTATTTGACTTAGGTTGAGGACCCGTTTGGACAACCTTCATTACTTGCTTACTTTCCCGACTCGACTTTACCGCTACTTTATCATTGTGAGTTATAGCATTCCCTTTTTACTTTAACTTATTTTGGGAACTGAGAATACATGCGGATTTTATGTTTTACATACTAGGCACAAGTACTTAAACTTATATATGTGTGGGTTATACAACGGCATAAACATTCCCTTTAGCTCGGTAACGTTTAATCATTGGTTTTTGAACCGTGAACGCGAATCTTAGATATGGATCCATAGGGTTTGACATCCCCACTCGGGCTAGTCGCGCTAGCAGTCAACGAGTGTTTAATACTTCGTAAACATACGCACTTGCCAAGTGTACTTTCAGGGGGTATTATATTATTAAACGTTAAGTTAGTTACCGAGTGCCCACGGTTGAGCATATACTTAAACATACTGATTTGGATTACTTTTGAAACGCTCTTTGTAGCACTGAAATCTCGTGGCCTACCTTACATTACTGTTATACTTAAACTATAGCTTACCAACATTCGTGTTGACATTTTTAAGCATTTTTTTCTCAGGTGCTTAAGCTTTGCTTGCTTCCGCTGTGTACTAGTCTTCCTGTAGACACCCGCTGCTCTAGAGTTATCTCCGCATGAATTACTTTATCTTGCATTCAAACTTAATTACTTTTGAACTATGAATTGTAACGACCTAAGGGTCACGTACTATTACCTTTGCTTCTGTTCATTGAAGCATACTTTTGATGTAAAACAATTGACGTTAGTTATGACGTCACCTTTTGATATGAATGCAAACTTGTTTTGAAAACGCATATAGTGTTTGACCTTGTAATGATCCTGTTGTTGATGGTCCGTACATGATGATTTAGTACGGGGCATCACATTTGGTATCAGAGCATTGGTTGTAGGGAATTAGGTTGCATTAGTGAGTCTTAGACCGACCCGAGTAGGATTCACTAATAGGACTAATCTACAACTTGCTAGTTTACTTGTTTCTGCGGAACCTGCTGCATGCTACTGTGTTATATTACTGCATGATACTGCTTACTACTACTGCATGCCACTGCTCACTTCTACTGCTGTATGAACTTACTACATGCTACCGTTTCCTTTTACTGCTATGTAAACTCGCTGTATGCATTTGCTTATTCTCGCTACTGCGTGCTACTATCTGCTCCTAGTATGTTACTTCGGTATGATACTGTTACTATTGCCCTGCTACGTGCTATTGTAAATGATCTAGGCTGCTGTAGTCGATATGCCTGATTACGCTCTTACTACATGCCTACTATTCGCTATACCGACTTGGAGAACTTATCCTTCCCAGTTCAGATGTTTTTCTGAACTACTTTCCCGCTCGTCTAACCCTAAGAACTAGTAGTGTAATCCACCTGTTACTACTGTTCCACCGTTCCAGAGATCGAAACATTTCTTCACGCAATCTAGAAGATTGTTTAGTTGATACATACCCTGTACGCTTTCATGACCGCCACTTAACTCTTTCATTCTTTACCACTGCTCGACGATCTAACAACACTTCTGGACTTAGGTCCCTAACACTCCTAGACATTGGATAAGTCGGGAGGACGTCTCCTTTCACAAGGTCATAGTACCTTCTACCAATGCTCAAACACATCGTATTACTACTTGCTACACGTACAACCCGACGCGAGACCCAGATTGAATATTTAGAAGGAACCTGACAATGTTACCTGAATCCGAACCTTTGAAGAAACTTTGGGACACTTAAGCATTAATACATGGTCTACGGAACCTACGCACCCACATCGAAAAACTGCGAGATTAGTTATGTCGATTCTATTTTGAGACGACACAGATAAAGCACCGTTAGACGAAATTGTGTATAATTGGAAGTGATCACGTTACATTGACCATATGGATTGATATTGGAATGAACGTACGATTTAGTACAATATAATGACGCCAGGTCAGCGTGATTATATTGAAGTAAATCATGCAGAAGTTCCAATGTTACTACATGAGGAATATGGGGTGATCCAAGGAAAATTTTGTTGGGAATTGTAGTGACCCGAACTTTTCCATGTTTATATATATTAATTGAGATTGATATTTACATGATTAAATGTTTCCAACATGTTAAGCAATCAAACTTGTTAAGACTTGATTAATTGAAATATGTTTCATATAGACAATTGACCACCCAAGTTGACCGGTGATTCACGAACGTTAAAACTTGTAAAAACTATATGATGACATAAATATGGATATATATATATAGTTAACATGATACTATGATAAGTAAACATATCATTAAGTATATTAACAATGAACTACATATGTAAAAACAAGACTACTAACTTAATGATTTTTAAACGAGACATATATGTAACGATTATCGTTGTAAAGACATTTAATGTATATATATATATCATATTAAGAGATATTCATACATGATAATATCATGATAATATAATAATTTAAAATCTCATTTGATATTATAAACATTGGGTTAACAACATTTAACAAGATCGTTAACCTAAAGGTTTCAAAACAACACTTACATGTAACGACTAACGATGACTTAACGACTCAGTTAAAATGTATATACATGTAGTGTTTTAATATGTATTTATACACTTTTGAAAGACTTCAATACACTTATCAAAATACTTCTACTTAACAAAAATGCTTACAATTACATCCTCGTTCAGTTTCATCAACAATTCTACTCGTATGCACCCGTATTCGTACTCGTACAATACACAGCTTTTAGATGTATGTACTATTGGTATATACACTCCAATTATCAGCTCTTAGCAGCCCATGTGAGTCACCTAACACATGTGGGAACCATCATTTGGCAACTAGCATGAAATATCTCATAAAATTACAAAAATATGAGTAATCATTCATGACTTATTTACATGAAAACAAAATTACATATCCTTTATATCTAATCCATACACCAACGACTAAAAACACCTACAAACACTTTCATTCTTCAATTTTCTTCATCTAATTGATCTCTCTCAAGTTCTATCTTCAAGTTCTAAGTGTTCTTCATATATTCTACAAGTTCTAGTTACATAAAATCAAGAATACTTTCAAGTTTGCTAGCTCACTTCCAATCTTGTAAGGTGATCATCCAACCTCAAGAAATCTTTGTTTCTTACAGTAGGTTATCATTCTAATACAAGGTAATAATCATATTCAAACTTTGGTTCAATTTCTATAACTATAACAATCTTATTTCAAGTGATGATCTTACTTGAACTTGTTTTCGTGTCATGATTCTGCTTCAAGAACTTCGAGCCATCCAAGGATCCGTTGAAGCTAGATCCATTTTTCTCTTTTCCAGTAGGTTTATCCAAGGAACTTAAGGTAGTAATGATATTCATAACATCATTCGATTCATACATATAAAGCTATCTTATTCGAAGGTTTAAACTTGTAATCACTAGAACATAGTTTAGTTAATTCTAAACTTGTTCGCAAACAAAAGTTAATCCTTCTAACTTGACTTTTAAAATCAACTAAATACATGTTCTATATCTATATGATATGCTAACTTAATGATTTAAAACCTGGAAACACGAAAAACACCGTAAAACCGGATTTACGCCGTCGTAGTAACACCGCGGGCTGTTTTGGGTTAGTTAATTAAAAACTATGATAAACTTTGATTTAAAAGTTGTTATTCTGAGAAAATGATTTTTATTATGAACATGAAACTATATCCAAAAATTATGGTTAAACTCAAAGTGGAAGTATGTTTTCTAAAATGGTCATCTAGACGTCGTTCTTTCGACTGAAATGACTACCTTTACAAAAACGACTTGTAACTTATTTCTCCGACTATAAACCTATAATTTTTCTGTTTATATTCATAAAATAGAGTTCAATATGAAACCATAGCAATTTGATTCACTCAAAACGGATTTAAAATGAAGAAGTTATGGGTAAAACAAGATTGGATAATTTTTCTTATTTTAGCTACGTGAAAATTGGTAACAAATCTATTACAACCATAACTTAATCAACTTGTATTGTATATTATGTAATCTTGAGATACCATAGACACGTATACAATGTTTCGACCTATCATGTCGACACATCTATATATATTTCGGAACAACCATAGACACTCTATATGTGAATGTTGGAGTTAGCTATACAGGGTTGAGGTTGATTCCAAAATATATATAGTTTGAGTTGTGATCAATACTGAGATACGTATACACTGGGTCGTGGATTGATTCAAGATAATATTTATCGATTTATTTCTGTACATCTAACTGTGGACAACTAGTTGTAGGTTACTAACGAGGACAGCTGACTTAATAAACTTAAAACATCAAAATATATTAAAAGTGTTGTAAATATATTTTGAACATACTTTGATATATATGTATATATTGTTATAGGTTCGTGAATCAACCAGTGGCCAAGTCTTACTTCCCGACGAAGTAAAAATCTGTGAAAGTGAGTTATAGTCCCACTTTTAAAATCTAATATTTTTGGGATGAGAATACATGCATGTTTTATAAATGATTTACAAAATAGACACAAGTACGTGAAACTACATTCTATGGTTGAATTATCGAAATCGAATATGCCCCTTTTTATTAAGTCTGGTAATCTAAGAATTAGGGAACAGACACCCTAATTGACGCGAATCCTAAAGATAGATCTATTGGGCTTAACAAACCCCATCCAAAGTACCGGATGCTTTAGTACTTCGAAATTTATATCATATCCGAAGGGTGTCCCGGAATGATGGGGATATTCTTATATATGCATCTTGTTAATGTCGGTTACCAGGTGTTCACCATATAAATGATTTTTATCTCTATGTATGGGATGTGTATTGAAATATGAAATCTTGTGGTCTATTATTATGATTTGATATATATAGGTTAAACCTATAACTCACCAACATTTTTGTTGACGTTTTAAGCATGTTTATTCTCAGGTGATTATTAAGAGCTTCCGCTGTCGCATACTTAAATAAGGACGAGATTTGGAGTCCATGCTTGTATGATATTGTGTAAAAACTGCATTCAAGAAACTTATTTTGTTGTAACATATTTGTATTGTAAACCATTATGTAATGGTTGTGTGTAAACAGGATATTTTAGATTATCATTATTTGATAATCTACGTAAAGCTTTTTAAACCTTTATTGATGAAATAAAGGTTACGGTTTGTTTTAAAATGAATGCAGTCTTTGAAAAACGTCTCATATAGAGGTCAAAACCTCGCAACGAAATCAATTAATATGGAACGTTTTTAATCAATAAGAACGGGACATTTCAGTTGGTATCCGAGCGTTGGTCTTAGAGAACCAGAATTTTGCATTAGTGTGTCTTATCGAGTTTGTTAGGATGCATTAGTGAGTCTGGACTTCGACCGTGTTTACTTGAAAAATGATTGCTTAACAAATTTTGTTGGAAACTATATATTTTTAACATGTGAATATTATGTGATATATTAATCTCTTAACGCGTTTGATATTATGTGATAGATGTCTACCTCTAGAACAAGTCCCATTGACTCACCTAATAATAATGAAGAGTCAAATGTAAATTGGAATGATTCGTGGACTGATTCACAAGTTCCCGAAGAGGAACCGGAAGAAGAGTCGGAACCGGAAGAAGAATCTGAACCGGAAGAAGAATCGGAACCAGATGAAGAAATAGAACCGGTGGGGGAAATAATAAAACGGTTAAGTAAAAGAAAATCCTCAACCAACCGACCAAGGTTAATTATGGTCAATGGTGTTTCCGCCAAGGAAGCAAAATATTGGGAGGATTACCAATTCTCCGATGAATCGGATTCCGACGAGAATTCCGATGATGTTATAGAAATTACCCCAACTGAATTTAAAAAGGCAAAAGAAAATAATAAGGGAAAGGGCATAAAAATAGAGAAATCTAATTCCAACCCCGATGAACTTTATATGTATCGTCAACCCCCGAAGTCCTTAAGTTGTAACAATGACCCGGGAACCTCTAAACCACCAGGTTTTTCTAAACCAATGTGGAAAATTACGGCTCGTATTAGGGGAACATCATATATCCCTAGAAACTTGGCAAAACGAACCAAAACCGAAGAAGAAGAAACAAGCGAGTCGGAATAAGATAGTTGTATTCGTGTGGTGTAATATATGTAATATAGTGTGCTTATGCTTTATGATATATGTAAAAATTGCTTGTATTAATAAGTATTTTTTTATGAATCTAACTCTTGTCTATTTTACAGTATAAAAACACAAAATGGATAGACAACCCAATATTTTAAGAGACCTACCCGGAGACATGATTGATGAAATCTTGTCTAGAGTCGGTCAGAATTCTTCGGCACAACTATTTAAGGCGAGATCAGTTTGTAAGACATTCGAAGAACGTTCCAAGAATGCCTTGGTTTATAAAAGGCTTTCGTTCGAAAGATGGGGGATATCACATTGGGAAATCCATAAGTTACGATGTGTTTACTTTGACGCATATATTGCGGGGAACCCAAATGCTATTTTACGCAATGGGTTAAGAAATTATTTTGACTCAATATATCCGAATATTGGACTTCGTGATTTAGAAAAAGCGGCTAACATGCAACATAAAGAAGCATGTTATGCTTACGGATTAGTAATGTTCGCTTCTCACCAAAGTGAGAACAAGAACATTGGGCTACAACTATTAAACAAAACGTTCCCACAAGTGACGGAGTCGGTAATTGGGGTAAGAAATGAGGTTTTTAGATTGTTACGGGACTGTTGGACATTACGTAACCCTCGTCCCTTTGACGACGTTACAACACGCTGTCTTATCAACGGCCATAACGGTTATGTTCCACAAGACCAAGGATGGGAAGTAATCCTAGTAAAACCAGAATGCATGACTTGTTTCTGGACGTATGAATTACGTGTCTTTATTGCCTTTGCTGAACGACTTGTGTACTAGCTAGAATTATCTTCACAACCATCTTGTATCAAATTTATTGTGTGCTATATTTCATGCTATATGTAAAATAAGCGGTATTGTAAGTTTGTAAAATATTGTGTAAAAGTTTGAACGCGAAATATTATTATAATCAGTTTTTCATATAGAATTGTAGTAGTTGAATTGTATATTAGCTACTAAGTATGAATTTAACGGGTAGGTGCTACCCGAATTTAAACTTATAAAATGCTAATATGAAGAAAAAACTTTTATAAATGAGTTCATATTATGCTACGAAATACTATTAACTACTCTTAATATTCTGTATGATTAACTTGTTCCATTTGACTATTTTGAAGGAAATGGCACCGACTACTCGACACACCGTGAATATGAATGAAGAGGAATTCCGTACTTTTCTAGCTTCAAACATAGCCGCAGTACAGGCTGCGCTACATACCAACAATAACCTTGGATCTAGCAGTACAGGAAATCGTGTAGGATGCACCTACAAAGAATTCACTGCCTGCAAACCTTTGGAATTTGATGGAACCGAAGGACCGATCGGATTGAAACGGTGGATCGAGAAGGTCGAATCGGTGTTTGCCATAAGTAAGTGTACTGAAGAGGACAAAGTGAAGTATGCTACGCATACCTTCACAGGTTCTGCGTTAACATGGTTGAATACCTATCTAGAGCAAGTGGGACAAGACGATGCGTACGCACTACCGTGGTCAGCATTCAAGCACTTGTACCGTCCCAGAACCGAGGTCAATAAGCTCAAGACAGAACTTAGAGGGTTACGAACCCAAGGATTTGATATTACCACGTACGAAAGACAATTCACAGAATTGTGCCTATTGTGTCCGGGAGCATTCGAAGATGAGGAAGAGAAGATCGACGCGTTTGTGAAAGGATTACCGGAAAGAATCCAAGAAGATATAAGTTCACACGAGCCCGCCTCCATACAACAGGCATGTAGAATGGCTCACAAACTAGTGAACCAGATTGAAGAAAGAATTAAAGAACAGACTGCTGAAGAGGCCAATGTGAAGCAAGTCAAAAGAAAGTGGGAGGAAAACGGTGATAAGAATCACCAATACAACAACAACAGCAATTACAACAATAATCGCAACAATTATCCCAACAATCGCAACATCAATCGCAACTACAACAAACGGCCCAACAACAACAACAACAACAACAACAACAACAATAACAACAGCAACTACAACAATCATCCCAACAACAATAATAACCACAACAACAACAACAATCAGAAGCAGCTATGCCAAAGGTGTGAAAAGTATCACTCGGGGTTCTGCACCAAATTTTGCAACAAGTGTAAAAGAAATGGTCATAGCGCGGCGAAGTATGAGGTCTACGGACCAGGGGTTAATAGAACGAAAGGAACAAATGGTGTCGGAACGAGTAATGGCGGAGCAAGTAGTGTCGGAGCAAGTTATGCCAATGTAGTTTGTTATAAATGTGGAAAACCGGGCCACATTATTAGAAATTGCCCGAACCAGGAGAACACGAATGGACAAGGCCGCGGAAGAGTTTTCAATATTAATGCGGCAGAGGCACAGGAAGACCCGGAGCTTGTTACGGGTACGTTTCTTATTGACAATAAACCTGCTTACGTTTTATTTGATTCGGGTGCGGATAGAAGCTATATGAGTAGAGATTTTTGTGCTAAATTAAGTTGTCCATTGACGCCTTTGGATAGTAAATTTTTACTCGAATTAGCAAATGGTAAATTAATTTCAGCAGATAATATATGTCGGAATCGAGAAATTAAACTGGTTAGCGAAACATTTAAGATTGATTTGATACCAGTAGAGTTAGGGAGTTTTGATGTGATAATCGGTATGGACTGGTTGAAAGAAGTGAAAGCAGAGATCGTTTGTTACAAAAATGCAATTTGCATTATACGAGAAAAAGGAAAACCCTTAATGGTGTACGGAGAAAAGGGCAACACGAAGCTACATCTTATTAGTAATTTGAAGGCACAAAAACTAATAAGAAAAGGTTGCTATGCTGTTCTAGCACACGTCGAGAAAGTACAAACTGAAGAAAAGAGCATCAATGATGTTCCCATTGCAAAAGAATTTCCCGATGTATTTCCGAAAGAATTACCGGGATTACCCCCACATCGATCCGTTGAATTTCAAATAGATCTTGTACCAGGAGCTGCACCAATAGCTCGTGCTCCTTACAGACTCGCACCCAGCGAGATGAAAGAACTGCAAAGCCAATTACAAGAACTTTTAGAGCGTGGTTTCATTCGACCAAGCACATCACCGTGGGGAGCTCCTGTTTTGTTTGTCAAGAAGAAAGATGGTACATTCAGGTTGTGTATCGACTACCGAGAGTTGAACAAACTTACCATCAAGAACCGCTACCCACTACCGAGAATCGATGACTTATTTGATCAACTACAAGGCTCGTCTGTTTATTCAAAGATTGACTTACGTTCCGGGTATCATCAAATGCGGGTGAAAGAAGATGATATTCCAAAGACAGCTTTCAGAACACGTTACGGTCATTACGAGTTTATGGTCATGCCGTTTGGTTTAACTAATGCACCAGCTGTGTTCATGGACCTTATGAACCGAGTGTGTGGACCATACCTTGATAAGTTTGTCATTGTTTTCATTGATGACATACTTATTTACTCAAAGAATGACCAAGAACACGGTGAACATTTGAGAAAGGTGTTAGAAGTATTGAGGAAGGAAGAATTGTACGCTAAGTTTTCAAAGTGTGCATTTTGGTTGGAAGAAGTTCAATTCCTCGGTCACATAGTGAACAAAGAAGGTATTAAGGTGGATCCGGCAAAGATAGAAACTGTTGAAAAGTGGGAAACCCCGAAAACTCCGAAACACATACGCCAGTTTTTAGGACTAGCTGGTTACTACAGAAGGTTCATCCAAGACTTTTCCAGAATAGCAAAACCCTTGACTGCATTAACGCATAAAGGGAAGAAATTTGAATGGAATGATGAACAAGAGAAAGCGTTTCAGTTATTGAAGAAAAATCTAACTACGGCACCTATATTGTCATTGCCTGAAGGGAATGATGATTTTGTGATTTATTGTGACGCATCAAAGCAAGGTCTCGGTTGTGTATTAATGCAACGAACAAAGGTGATTACTTATGCGTCTAGACAATTGAAGATTCACGAACAAAATTATACGACGCATGATTTGGAATTAGGCGCGGTTGTTTTTGCATTAAAGACTTGGAGGCACTACTTATATGGGGTCAAAAGTATTATATATACCGACCACAAAAGTCTTCAATGTAGCGACCCGACCAAACCGTTATTGACGGCGCCGTTAACTTAGGTCCCGTTGCGTGGTCGTAGTCCCTATATGAGACTCGTTTGACCAAAATTATGTCGCATTCATTTGAAAGGTACAAGACTTGCAAGTTTAGTTTACAAAACCGTTCGACAACAAGTCTAAGTTTACAAAAGTCATAAAGTATAAATGAAATAACCTGCGACATAATATAAGTTGAAAAACACAGTTGCTATAAATAGCGTAAGTATGTAAACAAAAGTTTGAATCCGAAAGTGCTATCCCTAGCGTATGTATGTATGTATGCTTGACCCCAAGCAAGAAATCAGAGTGTATGCATGTATGCTCGACTCCAAGCAAGTATGAGTGTACGCGGAAGCATGTATCAAATAGCCAAGTATGAACCTGAGAAACATATAGAAAACTGTCAACGAAAAACGTTGGTGAGATCATAAATGTATTTGTAAAAGTATACTTTGAACCACAATAGTTTGTATAGATGATTATCCAAATTGTATTTATTCCGAAGAATGTAGTTTGTATTGCGAGCACCCAATTACCAAAGCTTAACTGAATCTTCCCTCTGAATTTTGAATATAGTGTTAGAACATACACTATGCACGTTGAAATTATATTTCATCCACTAACGGTAGCGAACCGTCTGAATGAGGGTTCGTTAAACCCGTATGGCCACACAACATAATCACTCGCTTACACTTACACCCTGCAAGTGGAACTAATGATAATCGAATTGAGGACTTTTGTTCTAACTCGTCTGTATCTTTGTATTCGTATTTATGTTCAAAGTATAAAAGTATGAAAAGTATATATACATGTGAAATGTATATAAGTATGTAATGTATATGTTTCTCAGCCCACGAATTAAAAGAATAAAAGTTGTTGAAAAGGTGGGACTATGATCTCACCTCGAGTGCACGAGTATAAAAGCACTTCACAAAGTAACGTATGCATGAAAGTTGCTTAGCCTTGACCTAAACAAGTAAGTTATATCAATTAACCGGTTACGACACAAGGTCGGGTGAAATGTGTTCAATTAGTCCTATGGCTCGTTACGACTCGAATAGTATAGCATGTGAATCACGTTGTCAAGTTTCATGCAAGAATCAAGTATAAAAGCATGTTAGAACGATTGTATAAAAGTTTGGTTAAGTTTGACTAAAAGTCAAACTTGGTCAAAGTCAACGAAAAAGTCAACACGTTCGGGTTCGGTCCCGAACTATTTTTCTGAGGTTTTTATTCATATATAAGCATATTAGAACAAGTTCCATGTGAATCGGAGGTCGGTAGCTAGTCAAACATTTCGCGTGAAATGTGACAAAGTGAGCAGAATCTGGCCAGGCCAGATTGCGCGCCGCGCGGGGAAGGGGCGCGCCGCGCCACCCTCTGTGCAGAGAATTCTGGTCAGTTTTCAAAGTATGCACGAACCAAAACACAAACAATCACATTTTATGATCCGCAAACAATTAGAACATGTATTTTATATCATCGGAAAGCTATTTCGACAAGGAATACAACTAACCACATATCATCAATCAAAAACATCATTTACAATAACCGAAAACTCGTCAATTGATCAAGGAAGGTTTATTTTCAAAGTTTCAAGTTCGTAAAACGTATTTTGAGTTCCGGGAATCCAATTCACACATATGATATGCCGTTTTGAAGGTAATGAAGCATACATTACTACTAAACACTAACAATTAACATTCCATGGCATTTAAGCATCCAAAAGTTCATGTCAAAAACTATCAAACCCTAGTCAAACATCACAAAATCATTAATCGGGTTTTTGAAGTTTTCTTAATCAACCTACACATCCAAATGTGGCTAATGATACTAGTAACACAATTAAAACATGCACTTTAACAATCTAACAACATTAACTCATCCAAAATCAAGGATTAAGCACACCCATTTCAAGTTCATGCTAGTTACTCCAAAAACAACAAATCGAGCAAACCAAACATATATTCATGTTAGACTTGAGCCATAGACACTAACTAACACCATTTCAAATCAAAAACACGAATTTAGAGAAATCTAGAGTTTTTAGAAAGTTACCCAAACGAGATGAAGTTGGTATCAAATTGTAGAGGATGAAGAGAGGATTCCAAATATGTAATTTGTTTTGAAGTTTGCTTCCCGATCCGGATTTAGATGATGATTTATTGAATTGGGTGTTTGTGTGTGTTCTTGCTAGAGAGAAAGAGAGAGAGGTGGAGGTGGTTGAATGGTGGTGATTGGGGTGGACTAGTTGACCTAGTCAACTAGTTTGCCCCGTGTCAATTTTAGTCCCTCGAGTTTAGAAGCGGGTGCGGGATTTAACCGATCGAATATTTTTAAAACGCTCGAGTACACGGGTGATGTCAAAATTGAATAGCGGAAATATTATGAACGTTAGTCAACGGAAACTGGGAATTTAAATAGCGAAAGATATTATAAAAAAAAAGACGGTGTTAAAAATAAATTTAACGGAAAAACGCGGGATGTTACATTATCCATACCTCAAAAGAAATTTCGTCCCGAAATTTAGTTGGAAGTAGTAGTCGTTGAATCTTCCTCGAGATCTTGTGTTGCCAATTCTACGAATGAGGGAGAGGTACGTTCTAAGGTATTTCAACGAATTTTGACGGTCGGGATCATGTGTTGTTTTAAGGTTTGGCTTCACGATTTATGGTTTCAACCGGTCCTCCTAGGAAGTGAGGGTTATCGTCGATAGTGAGTTCATCAAAGGAGATAACAAGTTCTCGTTTCGCAAAACACGTCTTTGAGTTGATACATCGAATGTAGGATAAACGGAGACCCAAAATGAGTCGTAAAAGTCTAAACGGTTAGCGACGGGTCCAAAACACCCCAAGAATTTAAAGGGTCAAAATATCGCGGATTTAGCTTCCTACGTTTTCCCGAAACGGATTGCACCTTTCCAAGGTGCGACTCTTAACGTGACGCGGTTTTCCCACGTGGAATTTGAAATGTTTACGTCTAACATCGGCGTAGCTCTTGGTGATTACGAGTCGCGTAGGGTTTTGCCTGAATATGAATAAATTTTCTCGGTTGCTCATGAATAACCTCGGCCCCGGTGAATTGGTCATCGTTTACTTGGTTCGACAAAGGAGAATGACGTTTCCGGTCACATGTGGTTTCAAAAGGAGTGACGTTAAAACTCGAATGAAAATCATTGTAGTATGAGGATTCGGTTAAGGAAAATACTTTTCTCAAGTAAATTTGAAGTTGGTAATACAAATTCGTATTATGGTTTTCAAGACTTAAATCGTATGTTTGTTCGGTCCGTCGGGTTGTGGATGGTACGCGGTACCCATGTCTAAACGTGATCCCGAGGCTTTTTGTGAGGCACTCCGAAGTCTACGGAGTACATTCCGTAAGGTATATTTAGACAAGTTTGTTAGGACAAGTTTCTCAAAAAAATTCGCGTAGCGAAAGATTTATCAGTTTCCAAAAACGTTCGTCGGGGCAAGTCCTCATCGGTTTCTGAAAGAAAAACGTTCGTCGGAACTATTCACCCTCGAGGTGAATACTAGTATAACGTGGAGAGTCTCTCTCCATTGGGAATTTAGAATAAGGACCTCCTGAACCGGAAGTACGAGGGTGATGCAAAAGAAGTTTCCGCCTCGGTGCGAGCATAACGAGTAAATCGTAATTAGTCAATAAGACTGTGCGAGGACGAGATAGTATACACGTGTAACATACGGTTGAAGTCGAGAGGAATCGGTAATTCATTCGGAAGCATAAGTATAGTTCGACAAAAGTCGAAGGGGTGTCCCCGGTATGGTTGTTATCAATATTCTCGGAGTTTTCGGATGTCCAAACATGAAAGGATGAAGTCATGTACATGGCACATGGTGGTGTTTAGGTTGATCGAGTCTAACCACCATCACGCGTCACTAGAACTTTGGTATGTCTTACCGTAATATAACTACGTTGATCGAGTGTAGTTATATTATGCTAACTCATACCTCCATTCCCACATCACTCCATAGACTCAAGTTCGTGTCATCGCGAAAATCTAAAATGAACAAAATGTAACGACGTCTCAAACGTGACTCGTATTAAATCGAAATAGTTTCTACAACTCTAAAGAAGCGTTTCCCCGCGGGAAATGTATAAATGATTGTTAACGTCAAATCGGTTCGATTCAAACAATAATGTATTTAGGTATGAAAAGAGTAACGAGTCATGATAACGAGTAGCACGCAACCGTAGTGATAAATGTTGATGACGATACTCACCTAGAGTAGTGATGGTAGTAACACCAAAAAGTAGATAGTAAGAAACACCAGTGGGAAACCGATAGTAAGTTGAAACGGTGGCAAATAACAATCCGGGAGACAGAGTTCCCGAACAAGTGTGACTAATGAAGTCGTCGTCATCCATACGTGTATGAATCATGAATTTACGTGTGTTACCAAAAAGTGGCGGAATACGAGTTCGTATGATGAAGGTTGGGTACCATTAAAAAGTTTGCCTAAGAATGATTCAAGTATAATGCACAAGTAGTCAAGTAAGTGCTATCTATAGCAAATGTATGTCAGAATGCAATGGCTAACTATCCGGTTGTAGTCTAGACTCACTAATGCGTCCTAACGACTCTGTTAGACACACTAATGCATCCTAGTTCTCTACAACCAACGCTCTGATACCATCTGTAGCGACCCGACCAAACCGTTATTGACGGCGCCGTTAACTTAGGTCCCGTTGCGTGGTCGTAGTCCCTATATGAGACTCGTTTGACCAAAATTATGTCGCATTCATTTGAAAGGTACAAGACTTGCAAGTTTAGTTTACAAAACCGTTCGACAACAAGTCTAAGTTTACAAAAGTCATAAAGTATAAATGAAATAACCTGCGACATAATATAAGTTGAAAAACACAGTTGCTATAAATAGCGTAAGTATGTAAACAAAAGTTTGAATCCGAAAGTGCTATCCCTAGCGTATGTATGTATGTATGCTTGACCCCAAGCAAGAAATCAGAGTGTATGCATGTATGCTCGACTCCAAGCAAGTATGAGTGTACGCGGAAGCATGTATCAAATAGCCAAGTATGAACCTGAGAAACATATAGAAAACTGTCAACGAAAAACGTTGGTGAGATCATAAATGTATTTGTAAAAGTATACTTTGAACCACAATAGTTTGTATAGATGATTATCCAAATCGTATTTATTCCGAAGAATGTAGTTTGTATTGCGAGCACCCAATTACCAAAGCTTAACTGAATCTTCCCTCTGAATTTTGAATATAGTGTTAGAACATACACTATGCACGTTGAAATTATATTTCATCCACTAACGGTAGCGAACCGTCTGAATGAGGGTTCGTTAAACCCGTATGGCCACACAACATAATCACTCGCTTACACTTACACCCTGCAAGTGGAACTAATGATAATCGAATTGAGGACTTTTGTTCTAACTCGTCTGTATCTTTGTATTCGTATTTATGTTCAAAGTATAAAAGTATGAAAAGTATATATACATGTGAAATGTATATAAGTATGTAATGTATATGTTTCTCAGCCCACGAATTAAAAGAATAAAAGTTGTTGAAAAGGTGGGACTATGATCTCACCTCGAGTGCACGAGTATAAAAGCACTTCACAAAGTAACGTATGCATGAAAGTTGCTTAGCCTTGACCTAAACAAGTAAGTTATATCAATTAACCGGTTACGACACAAGGTCGGGTGAAATGTGTTCAATTAGTCCTATGGCTCGTTACGACTCGAATAGTATAGCATGTGAATCACGTTGTCAAGTTTCATGCAAGAATCAAGTATAAAAGCATGTTAGAACGATTGTATAAAAGTTTGGTTAAGTTTGACTAAAAGTCAAACTTGGTCAAAGTCAACGAAAAAGTCAACACGTTCGGGTTCGGTCCCGAACTATTTTTCTGAGGTTTTTATTCATATATAAGCATATTAGAACAAGTTCCATGTGAATCGGAGGTCGGTAGCTAGTCAAACATTTCGCGTGAAATGTGACAAAGTGAGCAGAATCTGGCCAGGCCAGATTGCGCGCCGCGCGGGGAAGGGGCGCGCCGCGCCACCCTCTGTGCAGAGAATTCTGGTCAGTTTTCAAAGTATGCACGAACCAAAACACAAACAATCACATTTTATGATCCGCAAACAATTAGAACATGTATTTTATATCATCGGAAATCTATTTCGACAAGGAATACAACTAACCACATATCATCAATCAAAAACATCATTTACAATAACCGAAAACTCGTCAATTGATCAAGGAAGGTTTATTTTCAAAGTTTCAAGTTCGTAAAACGTATTTTGAGTTCCGGGAATCCAATTCACACATATGATATGCCGTTTTGAAGGTAATGAAGCATACATTACTACTAAACACTAACAATTAACATTCCATGGCATTTAAGCATCCAAAAGTTCATGTCAAAAACTATCAAACCCTAGTCAAACATCACAAAATCATTAATCGGGTTTTTGAAGTTTTCTTAATCAACCTACACATCCAAATGTGGCTAATGATACTAGTAACACAATTAAAACATGCACTTTAACAATCTAACAACATTAACTCATCCAAAATCAAGGATTAAGCACACCCATTTCAAGTTCATGCTAGTTACTCCAAAAACAACAAATCGAGCAAACCAAACATATATTCATGTTAGACTTGAGCCATAGACACTAACTAACACCATTTCAAATCAAAAACACGAATTTAGAGAAATCTAGAGTTTTTAGAAAGTTACCCAAACGAGATGAAGTTGGTATCAAATTGTAGAGGATGAAGAGAGGATTCCAAATATGTAATTTGTTTTGAAGTTTGCTTCCCGATCCGGATTTAGATGATGATTTATTGAATTGGGTGTTTGTGTGTGTTCTTGCTAGAGAGAAAGAGAGAGAGGTGGAGGTGGTTGAATGGTGGTGATTGGGGTGGACTAGTTGACCTAGTCAACTAGTTTGCCCCGTGTCAATTTTAGTCCCTCGAGTTTAGAAGCGGGTGCGGGATTTAACCGATCGAATATTTTTAAAACGCTCGAGTACACGGGTGATGTCAAAATTGAATAGCGGAAATATTATGAACGTTAGTCAACGGAAACTGGGAATTTAAATAGCGAAAGATATTATAAAAAAAAAAGACGGTGTTAAAAATAAATTTAACGGAAAAACGCGGGATGTTACATTCAACACATATTTAATCAGAAACAACTGAATATGAGGCAGCGTAGGTGGATTGAATTATTGAATGATTACGACTTTGAGATTCGTTACCACCCGGGGAAGGCAAGTGTGGTAGCCGATGCCTTGAGCAGGAAGGACAGAGAACCCATTCGAGTAAAATCTATGAATATAATGATTCATAATAACCTTACTACTCAAATAAAGGAGGCGCAACAAGGAGTTTTAAAAGAGGGAAATTTAAAGGATGAAATACCCAAAGGATCGGAGAAGCATCTTAATATTCGGGAAGACGGAACCCGGTATAGGGCTGAAAGGATTTGGGTACCAAAATTTGGAGATATGAGAGAAATGGTACTTAGAGAAGCTCATAAAACCAGATACTCAATACATCCTGGAACGGGGAAGATGTACAAGGATCTCAAGAAACATTTTTGGTGGCCGGGTATGAAAGCCGATGTTGCTAAATACGTAGGAGAATGTTTGACGTGTTCTAAGGTCAAAGCTGAGCATCAGAAACCATCAGGTCTACTTCAACAACCCGAAATCCCGGAATGGAAATGGGAAAACATTACCATGGATTTCATCACTAAATTGCCAAGGACTGCAAGTGGTTTTGATACTATTTGGGTAATAGTTGATCGTCTCACCAAATCAGCACACTTCCTGCCAATAAGAGAAGATGACAAGATGGAGAAGTTAGCACGACTGTATTTGAAGGAAGTCGTCTCCAGACATGGAATACCAATCTCTATTATCTCTGATAGGGATGGTAGATTTATTTCAAGATTCTGGCAGACATTACAGCAAGCATTAGGAACTCGTCTAGACATGAGTACTGCCTATCATCCACAAACTGATGGGCAGAGCGAAAGGACGATACAAACGCTTGAAGACATGCTACGAGCATGTGTTATCGATTTCGAAAACAGTTGGGATCGACATCTACCGTTAGCAGAATTTTCCTACAACAACAGCTACCATTCAAGCATTGAGATGGCGCCGTTTGAAGCACTTTATGGTAGAAAGTGCAGGTCTCCGATTTGTTTGAGTGAAGTGGGGGATAGACAGATTACGGGTCCGGAGATTATACAAGAAACTACCGAGAAGATCATCCAAATTCAACAACGGTTGAAAACCGCCCAAAGTCGACAAAAGAGCTACGCTGACATTAAAAGAAAAGATATAGAATTTGAAATTGGAGAGATGGTCATGCTTAAAGTTGCACCTTGGAAAGGCGTTTATCGATTTGGTAAACGAGGGAAATTAAATCCAAGGTATATTGGACCATTCAAGATTATTAATCGTGTCGGACCAGTAGCTTACCGACTTGAGTTACCTCAACAACTCGCGGCTGTACATAACACTTTCCACGTCTCGAATTTGAAAAAATGTTTTGCTAAAGAAAATCTCACTATTCCGTTAGATGAAATCCAAATCAACGAAAAACTTCAATTCATCGAAGAACCCGTCGAAATAATGGATCGTGAGGTTAAAAGACTTAAGCAAAACAAGATACCAATTGTTAAGGTTCGATGGAATGCTCGTAGAGGACCCGAGTTCACCTGAGAGCGTGAAGATCAGATGAAGAAGAAATACCCGCATCTATTTCCAGAAGATTCGTCAACACCTTCAACAGCTTAAAATTTCGGGACGAAATTTATTTAACGGGTAGGTACTGTAGTGACCCGAACTTTTCCATGTTTATATATATTAATTGAGATTGATATTTACATGATTAAATGTTTCCAACATGTTAAGCAATCAAACTTGTTAAGACTTGATTAATTGAAATATGTTTCATATAGACAATTGACCACCCAAGTTGACCGGTGATTCACGAACGTTAAAACTTGTAAAAACTATATGATGACATAAATATGGATATATATATATATAGTTAACATGATACTATGATAAGTAAACATATCATTAAGTATATTAACAATGAACTACATATGTAAAAACAAGACTACTAACTTAATGATTTTTAAACGAGACATATATGTAACGATTATCATTGTAAAGACATTTAATGTATATATATATCATATTAAGAGATATTCATACATGATAATATCATGATAATATAATAATTTAAAATCTCATTTGATATTATAAACATTGGGTTAACAACATTTAACAAGATCGTTAACCTAAAGGTTTCAAAACAACACTTACATGTAACGACTAACGATGACTTAACGACTCAGTTAAAATGTATATACATGTAGTGTTTTATATGTATTTATACACTTTTGAAAGACTTCAATACACTTATCAAAATACTTCTACTTAACAAAAATGCTTACAATTACATCCTCGTTCAGTTTCATCAACAATTCTACTCGTATGCACCCGTATTCGTACTCGTACAATACACAGCTTTTAGATGTATGTACTATTGGTATATACACTCCAATGATCAGCTCTTAGCAGCCCATGTGAGTCACCTAACACATGTGGGAACCATCATTTGGCAACTAGCATGAAATATCTCATAAAATTACAAAAATATGAGTAATCATTCATGACTTATTTACATGAAAACAAAATTACATATCCTTTATATCTAATCCATACACCAACGACTAAAAACACCTACAAACACTTTCATTCTTCAATTTTCTTCATCTAATTGATCTCTCTCAAGTTCTATCTTCAAGTTCTAAGTGTTCTTCATATATTCTACAAGTTCTAGTTACATAAAATCAAGAATACTTTCAAGTTTGCTAGCTCACTTCCAATCTTGTAAGGTGATCATCCAACCTCAAGAAATCTTTGTTTCTTACAGTAGGTTATCATTCTAATACAAGGTAATAATCATATTCAAACTTTGGTTCAATTTCTATAACTATAACAATCTTATTTCAAGTGATGATCTTACTTGAACTTGTTTTCGTGTCATGATTCTGCTTCAAGAACTTCGAGCCATCCAAGGATCTGTTGAAGCTAGATCCATTTTTCTCTTTTCCAGTAGGTTTATCCAAGGAACTTAAGGTAGTAATGATATTCATAACATCATTCGATTCATACATATAAAGCTATCTTATTCGAAGGTTTAAACTTGTAATCACTAGAACATAGTTTAGTTAATTCTAAACTTGTTCGCAAACAAAAGTTAATCCTTCTAACTTGACTTTTAAAATCAACTAAACACATGTTCTATATCTATATGATATGCTAACTTAATGATTTAAAACCTGGAAACACGAAAAACACCGTAAAACCGGATTTACGCCGTCGTAGTAACACCGCGGGCTGTTTTGGGTTAGTTAATTAAAAACTATGATAAACTTTGATTTAAAAGTTGTTATTCTGAGAAAATGATTTTTATTATGAACATGAAACTATATCCAAAAATTATGGTTAAACTCAAAGTGGAAGTATGTTTTCTAAAATGGTCATCTAGACGTCGTTCTTTCGACTGAAATGACTACCTTTACAAAAACGACTTGTAACTTATTTCTCCGACTATAAACCTATACTTTTTCTGTTTAGATTTATAAAATAGAGTTCAATATGAAACCATAGCAATTTGATTCACTCAAAACGGATTTAAAATGAAGAAGTTATGGGTAAAACAAGATTGGATAATTTTTCTTATTTTAGCTACGTGAAAATTGGTAACAAATCTATTCCAACCATAACTTAATCAACTTGTATTGTATATTATGTAATCTTGAGATACCATAGACACGTATACAATGTTTCGACCTATCATGTCGACACATCTATATATATTTCGGAACAACCATAGACACTCTATATGTGAATGTTGGAGTTAGCTATACAGGGTTGAGGTTGATTCCAAAATATATATAGTTTGAGTTGTGATCAATACTGAGATACGTATACACTGGGTCGTGGATTGATTCAAGATAATATTTATCGATTTATTTCTGTACATCTAACTGTGGACAACTAGTTGTAGGTTACTAACGAGGACAGCTGACTTAATAAACTTAAAACATCAAAATATATTAAAAGTGTTGTAAATATATTTTGAACATACTTTGATATATATGTATATATTGTTATAGGTTCGTGAATCAACCAGTGGCCAAGTCTTACTTCCCGACGAAGTAAAAATCTGTGAAAGTGAGTTATAGTCCCACTTTTAAAATCTAATATTTTTGGGATGAGAATACATGCAGGTTTTATAAATGATTTACAAAATAGACACAAGTACGTGAAACTACATTCTATGGTTGAATTATCGAAATCGAATATGCCCCTTTTTATTAAGTCTGGTAATCTAAGAATTAGGGAACAGACACCCTAATTGACGCGAATCCTAAAGATAGATCTATTGGGCTTAACAAACCCCATCCAAAGTACCGGATGCTTTAGTACTTCGAAATTTATATCATATCCGAAGGGTGTCCCGGAATGATGGGGATATTCTTATATATGCATCTTGTTAATGTCGGTTACCAGGTGTTCACCATATGAATGATTTTTATCTCTATGTATGGGATGTGTATTGAAATATGAAATCTTGTGGTCTATTATTATGATTTGATATATATAGGTTAAACCTATAACTCACCAACATTTTTGTTGACGTTTTAAGCATGTTTATTCTCAGGTGATTATTAAGAGCTTCCGCTGTCGCATACTTAAATAAGGACGAGATTTGGAGTCCATGCTTGTATGATATTGTGTAAAAACTGCATTCAAGAAACTTATTTTGTTGTAACATATTTGTATTGTAAACCATTATGTAATGGTTGTGTGTAAACAGGATATTTTAGATTATCATTATTTGATAATCTACGTAAAGCTTTTTAAACCTTTATTGATGAAATAAAGGTTATGGTTTATTTTAAAATGAATGCAGTCTTTGAAAAACGTCTCATATAGAGGTCAAAACCTCGCAACGAAATCAATTAATATGGAACGTTTTTAATCAATAAGAACGGGACATTTCAGGAATCACTTGAGCATACACATTGTAGCCTGTTAAAGGTAGGGAAAGAATAACCACGTAGCCCAGATACTGTACAAGAAGGGCCTTGATTGCAGGATTGATAACCCGAAAATTTGTATTAGAGATCGACACCCTGGACATTTAAGGAAAAAGTTCTCAAATAGGAAGAAAAAAAAAAACTTTGTACTAACTTGTGGTAGAACAATCGTTATCTCAGTTATAGAAACTCGCATGGATCCTGATTTTGGTTAGGGTACGTTTCCTCACAACGTTTTATTGTTTCGGAGTTGTTTAATACTAGAACGATAGAAACCTTATATCTAAGCACCTTAGCGTTATGAATAATAAGCCATCAACAACTATGAGAGTTAGGTATTCTATAGGACCAGCAAATGGTAAGCTGGCAGAGATAGAGGAATAATTTAAGGTGGTACTTTAAGATTAACAGGTGGGTCATTTGGAGATGACCTCATGTTAACCAAACTTGGGAGTTTTATTGTAGTAGTTGAGAAGGATTAGTTACCTACGTACAGGCATATGCTATTTGAGAAGATTGATAAAATTTTCACAGCAGTATAATAAGACTAGTTGGAATGAACCCTAAGATTAACCTACCACCCATCAATTTGGGAAATTGGATGCAATAGTTGGGATGAACTTTGGGATTAACCTAATACTCATCAGGTTAGGAAGCTTAAATGAAATAGTTGGAACAAACTGACTTTCAAGGATGAAAGCGGAAATTATTTATAATGAGGGAAAAATTTATTCGTATACCTCGCAAGAATGGTGAAACTATTATGGGAAGAGATGTAGCCCGAAAACTGAACCTTATTAGTTACATGACAACAACCCGATATCCCACAATGGAAATGGGAAGAAATTCATCACTAAACTACCAGAGACGGTAAGACGGTTAGGACATCATCTGGATTATTATTGACCCTCTCACCAAAACTGCTCACTTTCTAGCCATGAAAGAAACCGATACAATGGACAAACTTGCACAATGATACTTAAAGGAAATTGTATTCCGTCACTTCAGCAATTCAAATTCTATATTGAGGACTACCCAAGAATCTCATTTGATACTCATTCTTACCCAACTCTAAATCCTAACTTATTACGAGGAAATTCTTATTCGATGATAACCACAACATCATCCTTCTTACCTCGATATTAGTCATACCAGTTCGAAATTTTCCTAAAATCAATGAGTGGTTAACCCTCATCCTCATACCCCCCCCCCCCTCCCCCCCATTCGTAACTCACTTATAAGCAACAACTTCACACTTAAGCATTTTTGGTCAAAAGACTTATGCCCTACAAATAGTCGTCAATCACATATAAATTCAATGATTTTTATTACCTCAAATATCACTCGAAATTTTCAAAAGTCTTTTACTTGATTCTCATCAACCTTTTCCAACTTGTAGCCTCCGAAATATGAAGATTTTGTTTGCCAAAATTTTACACACCTTATTTTACTGTGCTATCCTCTCAGGGCTTTATAAAAATAAATTTATTCTGTTTGCCATTCATACAAATTTTTGAAATCGTACCCGTTATATAAAATAAAGTAAATGATTACTTTTGACAAATACATATGAAACTTTACTTTCACTTTTACAAATCAAATCTTTCATTTAAAAGATATTATACTTTGAACGGTACGTGTTGTACATAACCTTAATTTACTAAGAACTTCATTTCTTCTCTTACATTGTCACCATAAACAATTTCTATAAAACTTTCGTTGCTTATTATATAAAACTTTTCGTGTTATTCGTATTCAAGTCATCATAATGGCTTTATAACCGTCGAAATCGAGAGGTTCGTGTGTATGTGATAAAGGCACTGACCACCACATCATGCAAGGCCTTCGGGCATCCGCTAACACTCAAACCATTCAAAACTATTGCGTTACCCCATGGATTTATTTCACCTCACCTGTTGGAACAATGCTCTTTCTTACATGGCTCGAAGTCCTGACTCATTCCAAGGGATCCTCATTTAGTGGTATTAATACCATCATTATTCCGGCTTTAATACTAGTCATAACCTGTTTAGCATTTTGCAAATTCAAGAAGCCATTAACTTCTCATCCTCGTGCTTTATCCTTCGTACCCCACTTTTAGCAACGGCTTCGCACGTAAATATTTTTGGCCCAAAGACTTGTGTCCTGATAATTACCAAAACTGCATTTATGTCATTAGTTTTCACTACCTAGTAACTGGTCACCCAAGGATTCCAAGCTTTTTCACTCAATCGTTTTCAACTCGTAACCTTTGAAATACGAAAAACTATATTTATCAAAAAAAAAAAAAATATTACACGTTGTTTATTTGCGCAGTCCTCACAAGATTTACAGACAATGAAAGTACTAAAAACGTTTCTGTCACTTATACGATTTATAACATCATGTATGTATAAATTTATACTTACTTATTTTGATACTAAGTTATATCTTCAATTTACTTAAAGACCGCTCCTTTACCGAATTATTCAACTTAAGTCAAATAGTTTTGTGCAAAAATGGTACACGTTGTACCTACTTCTAAATTACTAGGAACTTCGTTTCGTTTACATTGTCACAACAAATGATTAAAGGTTTTGTTTTTCAAAACTCCCTTAGTTGATTTTATTAAAGGTTTTCATATTAGACTACACCATGTATAGATCACACTTTTTCTCGCCCTATGTTAGAGATGAAACTTACTGTTAAGATCTTCGTTAAAAACTCTTGAGCCACTTTGGATGGCGGTTTTATAAAATTTGTTAGAAAATCTTTGCACCCATAAAAGGTTCTTTTAAAGTTAGACATGATAAAAACGCGAGCCAATAAATCAGTTTTCTGAGGTACACTCAGTGGTCACCCTATTGTAGGAAAGACACTAAGTGAGTTTCTACTCTCAAAATTTCACGGCTAAACGCAGTACCCTCGTAAACATCATCTCTATGAATCAGTATGTTGAGATACAGGAGTTATTTTGGAGATTCTTTTCACTCGGAGTAAACCATTCTCTAGGACCAAGAGTTCACTCTCGTTCAAAGACCACACTTTTCGTGTGACTTTCTTTCAGAAATATAACATAAGATACTCTGAGAACCTATGAATCTTGTTATCCTTTGGGAAGGGACAGCTTAAAACATCTACGACACTCAGGTGGATACTCTATATATTTCTTCCTTCAGTGGTTGCAACTGTATGTTGCTCTAGTTAATGATAACCCTAACTTCAACATGTAACTGAAAGGATGAAGTTACATTACAGAACTGTGCTTTCATTTCATCTAAGGGTAAGTTCACTTGCAGTATGGTAAACTAGGTGATATCCCTCATTGTTCGTCCAGACCGTTCTGAAGACACTATGAATAATTATGACTTGCAAGTTCGGTTGGTCACTTTCAGCTAAAATTTCGATTCACTTACTCAAATGAAACGTTCTTAAAATATCGAGTTCCTATGCCTATGGCCTCCTTTTGAAACCAAGGGGTTGGTAAAATCCGTAGCTAACGCTATCCAGACATCAAATCGCATGGTTGTAATCACTATGTTTCCCATTCTACCTGTCAGCTTATATTACGACATACACGCTCAATCTTTTAGATGAGCTTAGAAACATTCATGATGCATTTCACGCATCCAGCTTACTGAAGGTGCCTGTAAGGCTAAACACACCATCTTTCTTTTTGTGGATATACATTCAGATGGCATACTCCTGTTAATCAGAAATGAAATCAATTTGTTTACCTCTTAGGACAAGAGGCTTAATTAACGGCATATACCTATTCTCACTTTCATACGCCGAAGTACCTTTCAAGGTAGATAACTTACTTCTGAGCCCACGGGTCTCACAGAACTATGATACGCTCCTTCTTATTTGAATACGGTACCAGTGTTGGTCACTCCTTAAAATTTCGGGACGAAATTTTCTTTAACAGGTGGGTAATGTAACGACCCTGGAAATTCCAACTTTTATTTATTAATAATTATTATTATTAATACGTGTGATTAAACGAATGTATGTTATTACATTTACATGTTGCCATGATTGCCCGTACTTGACTTTTAAATGCCCGAAACGTCTTTGTGACATACGTACATTACACGAATAATATTTTAAAGTATTATTTACATTCATGATTAATTTTATTAATCATTTTAATTAACTAAGGTCATTAGTTAGTTACTTGGGCTTTTATTGGATTAACTTGTTAATTACTTGAACTTGGGCTTGATTAATGTTATGGACTCATGAATATGGGCTTATAAGCCCACCCTACATCTTACAAGGATTATTTAGCCCATCATTAATATGTAAGTATTACCTTGGAATGAAACTAGCTAGTTTATTACATGAAGAATCTAGTCACATAATACTTACACCATGATCCCCATGAAACCACCCCATTTAACCAATCTTTTAAGACTTTACATGCAAGAGACTAGTGTGTAAACTCCTTCCCCATCCCCTTTGAAAAACCGTCCACTCTCAATGGCATAAGGGGAGTTTTGTTTCAAAATTTTTCATTATTTCTCACTTGCATTCTCTCATTACAACAACACACTTTTACTTGCATCTTCATTTTCTCTCTTTTCTCTCTAGACTTTGTAAGTAACAAGGACTTTCTTCTTCTTTTCTTTTGGCCTAAAAACCGTAGCAAACCATCAAATATCATCATCATTTGTTTATTGTTGTGATACTTGTCTTTGTTAATTACTTACTAGTTGTTACTTGTTCCATATTGCTTTTGATTACTTACTTTGTTAGTTGTTCTTTACTAGTTACAAGATCAAACTTACTAGTTTGATTCTTCATAATATCTTGTATTTATCTAGAACAAAAGAACTAAACTTACTAGTTTATGTTCTACTTATATTCTTTCAAGAGTTTGTAAGTTCATGTGTTGAAAGCATACTTGTGATTCATGAAATAAACTTTAAAGTTTACTTTCCTTAAAGATCAAGCTTAGGCTTGAATCTTTAAAGTACGCAAACCATGAACTTAATTACTTGTTTACTTAGCTATTTACTTCATTTACTTGCACTTTAATTTCATGATTTATGTTATTATTGGTCAAATGTTACTAGTTAACTTTGATCTCATTAATCTTGAACTAGAAGTTAACTTGAAAGTTCAAGAACACACAAATAAGTTTTCTTTAAAAATAACTTTGTATACTTATGCTTGATCTAGACTTTTGAGTCTTGGATCTTCAAGATCTAACTAAGAACTATGTTCTACATCTTAAGATCTTGATTAGTTAGTTTATTTTCAAGTTTAGAGTTCAATATTTCTATTATAGTTCATGTAAGTGTCAAACCTAAGACTTTTATGTAACTTTGGTTCATCAAACTACATGCAACTCTTAAGTGAGTTGTGCTTCATGTCTTAGACTTGCACTAGGGTTATGATGGTCAAGACTTGGTTAAGATGATGTATATACATCAATGAGTTGTACACTTGAAGCTATATGCATCAAGGATGAGAACCATGATGAACATCAAGCACCAAGACCACCGGAACTCACTTAAACTTACTGTTTCTGTCCAAAACCTACTGACCTGCTATTTCTGTAACAGACCAGTAGACCTGGGATGTTCTAACCATGATTTTCAAATATATCTTTTCTAGTAGATAACTTTTCATATAGGACTCGTCTTAATCCGAGTTACGGTTTAGGATTTATGGCCCTCCGATCGTCACTATGTCCTTTAACGTTGTGCAGAAATTTCTGACCTACTCGCACTTAGACCGTCGCCACGGTCAAACCAAGACGAGTTTGCTTCTGTAAATTTTACCACACTTAAAGGACTCATAGACAGATCCATGGCCACTGGTCTCACCTTAATTCAGTAAGGGTAGAGGCCGTGGTGACTGACTGAAGTCAGCCTTTGTTGTAAACTACTTTCGTAAACGAAACCTACTTTACACCTTTTGTTAAATGATGAATGATGATGACCCTTAAGACCTTATTTACATACTTTTAAACCTATTCGGACGATTTACTAACTTAGTACTATTTGACTTAGGTTGAGGACCCGTTTGGACAACCTTCATTACTTGCTTACTTTCCCGACTCGACTTTACCGCTACTTTATCATTGTGAGTTATAGCATTCCCTTTTTACTTTAACTTATTTTGGGAACTGAGAATACATGCGGATTTTATGTTTTACATACTAGGCACGAGTACTTAAACTTATATATGTGTGGGTTATACAACGGCATAAACATTCCCTTTAGCTCGGTAACGTTTAATCATTGGTTTTTGAACCGTGAACGCGAATCTTAGATATGGATCCATAGGGTTTGACATCCCCACTCGGGCTAGTCGCGCTAGCAGTCAACGAGTGTTTAATACTTCGTAAACATACGCACTTGCCAAGTGTACTTTCAGGGGGTATTATATTATTAAACGTTAAGTTAGTTACCGAGTGCCCACGGTTGAGCATATACTTAAACATACTGATTTGGATTACTTTTGAAATGCTCTTTGTAGCACTGAAATCTCGTGGCCTACCTTACATTACTGTTATACTTAAACTATAGCTTACCAACATTCGTGTTGACATTTTTAAGCATGTTTTTCTCAGGTGCTTAAGCTTTGCTTGCTTCCGCTGTGTACTAGTCTTCCTGTAGACACCCGCTGCTCTAGAGTTATCTCCGCATGAATTACTTTATATTGCATTCAAACTTAATTACTTTTGAACTATGAATTGTAACGACCTAAGGGTCACGTACTATTACCTTTGCTTCTGTTCATTGAAGCATACTTTTGATGTAAAACAATTGACGTTAGTTATGACGTCACCTTTTGATATGAATGCAAACTTGTTTTGAAAACGCATATAGTGTTTGACCTTGTAATGATCCTGTTGTTGATGGTCCGTACATGATGATTTAGTACGGGGCGTCACAATTTTTCTTGTACCGGGTTCTTTTATATTATACGAATAAAGGAGACTCTTGGGGTGGACGTAGGCAGGGTTTGCCGAACCACGTTAAATCGTCGTGTTATCAGTTACTTTATTTGCTTTCTATTATTTCTCGCAAGTTTGTCTCAAACAAATTATATCCTCACTTCCGCTGGTGTGGGTGTGCTAGGCAAATTGTCATAACAAGTGGTATCAGAGCGTATCCAGGTTTATCGGATAGTTTTTTGGTTTGAGATGGCGGGAAATAGCGGTATGCAGTTTAAGGTGGAGCCATTTAATGGAACCAGGAATTTCACCTTGTGGCAAGCAAGGGTGAAGGATGTCCTGGTTCAGTAGGGCTTGGCAAAGCCGTTAAAGGGTAAAAAGGACGGCAAGCCAGAAAAGATGACGGATGACGATTGGAATGACATCGAGGAAAGATGTGTCAGTACCATTCGCCTTTTCATCAGTGATAAGATCATTAATAATGTCAGTGGCGAGACAACCGCGACAGGGTTGTGGGTGGCCCTCGAGAAGTTATATCTCGGGAAGAATATGACCACAAAGCTAAACTTGAAGCGTGATCTTTATCGGTTGAAGATGGAGGATGGCGGGAATATCATTGAACACATGAACGTGTTTAATGGTCTAGTGGATCAACTTGCAAAAGTTGAGGTTAATATTGAGGAAGAAGATAAGGCCCTTATTCTTCTTACCTCTCTTCCCAGTTCGTATGATACTTTGGTTACTACTGTTCTTTACGGAAAGGCTACTGTAAAGATGGAGGAGGTAGTACCGGCACTTTTATCTCAGGATAAAAGACAAAGATCGGATGGCCGTTATGATCATGAGTTTGCTATGGTTGGTCATGGAAAGGGAAGGTTTGCCAAAAAGAGATCTGGTAATAAAAGTAGGTTCAGATCAAGAGACGGTGTGAAGGGTGTCCAGTGCTTCAAATGTCAAGAGTGGGGTCATTACAAGAAGGATTGTCCACTCTGGAAGAATGGTTAAGATAAATCTGGGGGTTCATCAGCTGTAGTAGCAGTTAATGAGTCCGTTAATTTAGGAGATGTTCTCCCAGTCTCTAAAGGTTCTACTTCTGCTCAAGATGAATGGATTTTAGATTCTGGTTGTACGATGCATGTGTGTTCCAAGAAAGCTTATTTTGATAAGCTAATATTAAAGAAAGCGGGGGTGCTGACTTTAGGTGATGGTTCAACGTGTGATGTTGAGGGTGTTGGCATGGTGAAAATAATATTGTTTCACGGAGCTGCTTACACTTTTAGTGGTGTGGCGTACGCACCAAAGATGTGTAAGAATCTAATTTTCTTAAGCCAGTTGGATTCTCAAGGATACGGCTATTCGGCCTTAGGTGGAGTTATGAAAATCACACGTGACAGGAAGGTCCTGATGAAGGGAGAGAAGTATGAGGGTTTATATCGTCTGGTAGCGAGTACCAAATGTACTCGTGTCTCGAAGGTTTGGAAAGTGTGCACACGGGAAATTGATCGGGAACATGTGACGACATGTTTCATCAAGTTAGACGATGGTGAGAAGGGAAATCCTACTGAGGGAGAGGTGATTCGAGACTCCTCTCCGGAGTAAACTATGTAAGTTGACAGGGTTAGCTGCACACGATTATTGGCCGTTTTATTTGAATCAGGGTTCAGGACTGAGGTGATTCAAGGTGTGTGCAGCGGGGATAATGGAGGCCAATGGTGAAAATACTTGGTGTTAGTATTTTCGGTGATGAAGATAGTAAATGTTCGTCAAGGTGGAGATTGTTGGACGGTAGCTTACCATTTTGACAAACATTTAATGCATGTGAAAATTGTGAAGTTGAAAGAAGAATAGTATGGCTATGTTTTGTGGTATGTTTTCATACATTGTGTTCACATGTACCTAATACATGTGTAAGATGCATTATAAATACATGGCCATGGAGAAGGTGAAGATCATCCAAAAAAATAAGATCAAAAAGAAAAACACAGTTGATCGATAATATCAACGGAGAGTGTGTATTTGTGAGGTTGAGAGTTTTATTCTTGTAAGGAGTGTAAAAGAGTGTACGGGAAACTTAGATTTTATACCAAAATCTAAGGGGCTTGGGTTTGGGTTTAACTCATAGTGTATTTTTCTTGTACCGGGTTCTTTTATATTATACGAATAAAGGAGACTCTTGGGGTGGACGTAGGCAGGGTTTGCCGAACCACGTTAAATCGTCGTGTTATCAGTTACTTTATTTGCTTTCTATTATTTCTCGCAAGTTTGTCTCAAACAAATTATATCCTCACTTCCGCTGGTGTGGGTGTGCTAGGAAAATTGTCAAAACACGATCCAAGTCCAATTAAGAATCACATAAAAGCTAATGTTGCTAACGTTTCAAACTGCAATTTATGGGTCGAAGAATTAGTTACTGATGATGTTATTGAAACTGTGGAAGATAGTATCATTGAAGAATACAATGAAGACTTACAATGCACCTTACATGTTATGGAAAAATCTACTGATTCAGATGAAAAAATTAAGTTATCACCGGAAGTGGTGCCGGAAAACCTGCCTGAAGAAGGTGAGATATACGTTACAGGGGAAGATTTGAATTTCAAAACACCTACAAAGTAAAACTTTGATGAAAAGGGAGTAGAGTCAAAAGTGATTCACAACTCTATGTAGAAAGTAGCTAGGGCAACTTTCATGGAAAAAGAAAAAGCTGCTGAAGAGATTAAAAGATCACTCTTTTATCCAAAAAAAAGGACAAGGTACAAGAAAGCAGGCACCTTTCGGCTACCCAACCCGTACCCAATGCTTCACCTTTTAATCTTAATTTAAATGACTATCCTACCCTCCTTCATATTACGGCTTCTTTTGCTTCAAAGTTAACAGGAAGCACAAACGTTTTAGAATTGGGCCAATGTTTGGGCCAGAATTGCAAAGCTTCATGTGATAAAATCAAGGCCCGTTGTGGTATCAAAGTTACATAAGACACCTCTCTCAATCTTAATAAACCTAATGATGAAAGTAATAATCCCACCAATTCTTCAACCAATTGGATTGACCACGTTCCTATTAAATCGGATGCTTTTGATACGGATAGTGAACTTAACCATATGATTGGTCAAGAAAATAATCACAAAACGGGCATGATCAATGGCAAACTATTTGGTGAAAAAAATTAACTTACATAGAGGAGTTGCAAAATTTCGATTATATAATGCAAGACATGGCGGATGACGAGCTCATCGTCTCCTCTTCTGAAGTATGAGGCTTGCGTCATGGAATACTCGGGGGCCCGGTACCAAATCGAGAGGTCGTATGGCCGGTAAACTTGTCAATCTCTTTCAAGTCTAATTTTTAGCTATACAAGAAACTATGGTGCAAGGGGTTTCTCAACCTATTCTTAATGAGGTATGGAAACATTTTGCTTTTGATTCAGCTCAAGTGTATGCCTCGGGAAGATCGGGAGGCATGGTTTCAATGTGGAGAACCGATATTTTAAAAGACGACTTTCCATCTCTATTTCTTATTCATCTCAATCATTCCATCACGGTTAAGCAATGTCGTTAGCCTCGTAAAGTCGAGTGTGAACAAACGGGTTGGAATTGTCACCTTGCAATGCTCTCTTACAAGGCATGAGATGGTTAAACTTGATGAATTAAACTTGTTTTTGGCTCCTTTTAATGTTACTGACGATGCCATGAATTGTGTGGAATGGGCCGCCTCCAATTCGGTTTTCAATGTGTCCGATGCTGTTAGAATTATACTGCAAACAGGTAATGTAAATTCAGCTTCTTTTTTCTCTCCAATTTGGCTCAAAGTCATATGGGGTAATAATGTTCCTTTCAAAATCATTCAAAGCTTTGTATTTGGTGTATGCTTGAAGATGAAACAATTGATCACTTATTATTACATTGTGATTGGTCTTTCAAAATTAGGGCCGAGCTTTTTCGTTGGTAGAATATTAGGCGGACTATCCCGAAATCGGTGGAAGAATTTCCTTTGATTGGTATTATGGTATGGGGATTAAAGCGTCAAAGTTTTGGAAGATGATCGGGCCCGCCACTCTATGGGCTATTTGGTTAGCTCGTAATGATATCATTTTCAATGGAAAGTTTACATGTCGTTCAATCGTTATAAGAAACATCAAGATGAAGGTCTTTCTTTGGGCAACTAACCTTAATCTTTGCCACTGTTTTCAAGCTTATATTTGGGATACGAATTCCTTCTAACTTTGTATTAAGGCTTGAATAGCCTCTTGTCATATGTGTACTTAGAGTTCCAAATCACATGACGTATGCCGACTTTTGTCAGTTTTGTGGCTCTTTTATTCATCATATACTGGACATGCGCATAATCAGGTTAATATATACAATTATTTGCATATAGTACTCTGTATAAAAGCTTTTATTATATGACCTAGCTTATGTTATTGCTTAACGTCTTTGCGTTTTAAAAATGATGGAATGGAGAATTGTTATAGTATTTTGGTAAGGTTTTGTTGGACAGTAAAGGATATAACTCAATTACATTTTGAGTTGTAATGTTAGGCCACCTACCAAAATGTTATTTACCCCATGTTTTTTGGTTGACAAAATTCTTATTCAACAAAGGGATGCATGGAATTCAATGGTAGCCTACAATATTGGTTGAAACTTGGTTCTTCATCACATGGTAATTGAAGTAGCTCATGCATGGAAAGTCCCTAATTCACACAATTATTCACCAACCATTTTTTACCTATAAAAGGAAATGAGATTTGCCTCATTTGATCATCCCATTCTTCACATCTAAAATCTCATATCAAAATAATTGAAAGAGTTTACTAATAACTCTTGTGAGGAGTATTGTAGAAAATAGAGAGGGTATAGAATTGTTATATAAAATTCTATACGAGTGAGTTACGAGAGGGAAGTGTAATAATATAGTGAGTGGTCCAAATACTTTGTTAGTATTTTCGGAGCCTAGATTGAGTGATACATTGTAACCTCGGGTTTGCCATATTTGCTAGTAAAATCCATCTCTGCTTCCGCCCGTGGACTAGGCCTCACGCCGAACCACGTAAATCCTTGTGTCTTTATTTATTGCTTAATTGTTCTATTAATTTCTCGGGTCTTAAAAGCGCACTAAATCACAACGGGTTTGATGAACAAAATTCAACGGATGCATTTCATAAGCATTTCAATGGACGGCGTTTTTCATCTCTCGAGGTTTTGCTTCTTTATTAGCCTTAATTTGCATAAGCATTACGTGTTATACATGTGTTTGTAAATTGTTTCAGTTGAATTAGCATAAAGTTTTTCTTTAATTTTTGCACTTGTTAATCATCATAATTCATAATACTGTTTAATGATGCATGTATTAATGAACGAAATTAGTGTTTTACATACTGGATTTGTTTTTTTGCAGTATTATGAATCTTTACTCAATGAATTTGAAGAACAAAACGAGAGAGATATTTCAGGTGCTGTAAAAGATTCTTTAAAGTAGAATGCAAAGTTGCAAAAGATGCAAACCAAGCTAGATAAAGCTCTTAAAGAGAAGAAGTTTCTAGACGATGTAATTTGTTTACCTCCCCGTACTTATTGATTCGCACACGAAAAAGAACAAATCTTTTTAATGATATTTTTTGCGCTGATTGTAGATTAACGAGAATCTTTTGAGAAACATGGAGATTTGGGAAGGGATCATTTTGAAATATCAAGAAAGGTATCCTTAACACATTATTTTTGCAAGAGATCTTTAATCTTGTTTATGTTCTTTTGATTAATTTTGTAAATAAAACTCAAGTTTGATAAATAGCTAAGTTTTACGTGTTCCCGTAATCATTGTGTCATGAACTTATTATACTTTATTTGTAGGGAGAAAGAGGCTTCAAGGCTCAAAGATCAAAAGATTCAAGAACTGGAGGCCCAGGTACAGTTCCACATTGATGATTCTTCGAGCTATTCAAACTTGTATTACGTATTTATAGAGGTAGCAAAATGGGCGGGTTTGGTAAGGATAATTGGGTTTAAATTGTCGCTAGAAGTATTGCTGATCTTTCTATGTGGTTCTCAGCTTCAGGAATTGATGTTGTCTCTTGAAGAAACAAACACAGAACAATCACACAGTAAGGATGGAGACGTTTTATCACTACGGATGAAGTCCTCGTGAAAGTTTATCAGTAAACAAACCGGTGGATGGACAAAATGAACTCTGTGTTGAATGATATTATACAAGTTAACGTAAATAGGTGTTAGTTGCTCTATTTATTATCTTACTAAATTCCATATGTCTTTACTTCCTTTCATTCCAACTCGCTCGCAACAAGTTTTTATTTTTATGTTTACGAAGACGTTTTTTTAGGCGTCGAACCTACATTAGAGGCACATGTTGTGGGGCAAGTTTTTTTTTTTGGGTATATATGGGTTTCCGATCTGCTTTGCAATCCGACTTATTCCAGGCGACCACCCGCGCAAAGATAGTCCGGAGTCATCACGAATGAACCTCCATGATCAAAGGGGAAATATTTGCAATAGGAGAGTTTCGAACATGGGACCTCTGGGGAGTTTCACCATTTTTTAGAGATCAAGTTTGACCAATAGCTACCATCCTTGTGGTTTTGTGGGACAAGTTGGATATATGTATTTTTGCATGTACGGGAACTTTTTTTTGACAAAAAACAGGAATTATAAATAAAAGAGATCGAAAAGATCTAAAAGTGTTACATTATAACATTGAGTCATACTCGAATAAGTTTGATTGATAAATCCAATGATCTATTTCATATACTGAAGATATATCAAATTACATTCCAATACGTTCCACAAATACAAATCACTTGAAAACCAACGCGTGAAACCACAACTGAAACTCCTCACACAGTTTGACCATGTCAAAAATGGCATCGAACGTCTTTGAAGACTTGAAACACAACCAACAAACCGATTGCATCTAAACAGCAACAGCTACCGCAAATCGTAAGTTGACCATACATAATTTTTCTGTTTTGTTTTTGTAGACAATGTTTTCATATGCTATTTTTTGTTGGGTTTGAGACTAATGTGATGTAATACGTGTTACAGAGTAAAATGCAAAATAATCAACTAGAGATGTTTGAACGTAAAATTGCTCCTCTCTCATAATGTTTAAGTGTGATCGTTAGCTAAAAAATTCAACATTTGCTAATAAATATCGGTTAATCGACATATAAATATTGATTTAGTTTCATAATTAAAATATAGGATAACAATGCAAACTATAAGATGAATGTTTGGTTTGTTGTCGAGTTTTCATTTTGTGATCGTGTTGTGAGCTCTTGTTCAGTTTGTTATTTTGTCTAGCTGGTACTTGCTCTCTGGTTTGTATGTTTCTAAAGGTTTACCTTCAGGGTCGGTTCCGAGATGTTTTTTTGAAAGAAATGAAAAGGTTTGAAAGGAAGGAAAAATTAAATATGTGTTTCCAAATTTTTTGTTGATGGGAATGGAAAGAAGGGGAGGGAGAATAATGGATGATTTTCTTCCCTAAACATCCGTCCAATTTGGGATGATTTGGAAGGAAGGGGAAATCTTCAAGTTGTTTTCCTTGCTTCATACTGATTACTTCCCTTTCATTTCTTTTCAAAATCAAATTTATAATCACTCACTTTCTTCTCTATCATATACCTTCCTCTTCTTTTATATCCCTTTCTCTTAATGAAAATGTATGGAACAAAGCCTTAATGAAATTTACCTAGTCTTTACGATTTAATTTTTTTTCTCCTACAAAAAAAAAACTACAGTATAAGAAGAATGTACAACATAGAATTTAATGACATAAAACCCTAGAATTCAAGTTATTCAACCCTTCAGCATTTTCTCTCTTCGTTTTTTTTTTTTTCAGGCACAAAACCCTAGAATTCAAATAGTTGGTTCAGATCCGACTGTTTTAGCTTTTCCGGCCACCGGTATCTCGCCGATGGTCCGGCTTCTTCCTTTCAGCAGTTCTTCTCCATTTTTCCTTTTCTTCCGCCTCTCCTTCTCTCCTCCATTTTCCGGATATTTGGCCATGTTTTCAGCCGTATGACTTTTTTACCGACGCCGGCCCACTGGCGGCGAGTACTTTGGTACTTAGTGGGCTGTTGGGTCTAGTATGGTGTGGTTCGGCTTTCTTCATCGCAGATCTAGTCTGCGATATTCCATTCCGTTTTCCGGTCACCTGATCTTTGTTTCGTTCGCCACTCTTTTTTCGTCTCTCTCCACAGGCGACGAGTAAGGGGTTGTTTCTTTTGCTTGTTTCCTGTCGGTTGCCGGAATTTTTGACGGTGCCTCGTTTTTCCGGCTGATTTTTGGGTTCACCGGAGTATTATTATTTGTTATTTTTTGCAGGTTTCAGCGTTTTGCTAATCCCTGTTGCCCATTTTGCTTTTTAACCTCTCTTTATTTCTTGCCGGAATCCGTCTCCGGCTGCCGTACCCTTTCGCTGCTGCTTCTCCACCAGAAGCAGATTCTATTAGCAAATCTTAGCTTGACAATTTGTCTTTCATCTGATTTATCGGAGTGGATTTTAGAGTATTACCAAACCCTAAACCTAGGTATGAAATATTTTACTAGTTCTTAAAAATAACCACCACGTTCACAGGAGGGTAGAATCATGTTTATAATTTGGAGTAATAAATAAATGTTGTAAAAATAGTAGTGTTTTAAATGGATTTGTATATTTGTTAATGGGCTATGGCTTTGTAAATTGAATTCTCAAGTCACGAAAGAATTTTGTTGATGTAGTGTTATTTAGGGGTGTTCGTTCGGTCGGTTTATGGTTTGCGTGGTTTGTTCGGTTTGGTTTATTCGGTTTTCAAGAATATTTTTGAGAACCAATAACCGAACCAAATTTGACAAAACCAAACCAATCCAACCAAATAAGAAATCGGTTTACATGGATTGGGTTTGGTTAAACCAAATTTAAACTTTTTGATAAAAAAAAAGTGTATAGTATTTTTTTAAAGAAAACATATCTTATTGATTAAGCTATAAGTATACAATTGATGATACAATATTTCATGCCAAACATGCACTATGAGAAGTAGCCAAAGAGTATGCGATCCATATTTACAATCTAAACTATATCAATGAAATGAGTAGCATAAAAATAAAAACGAAACTAAAAATAGCTAAGTTTTCAGGTATAAAAATTTCATATTATAGAATAATTGATAAACAAATTTAATTGTTAAAGTGAAATGAAATCAATAAAAACATTACACTCAAACACGAATAAATAAAAGATAATTCAAACTTAAAATCTAAAATATAATAAACTAAATATTTAATATATATTCCATAAATAAAAGTATACTTCGGTTTATCGGTTTGAAACCAAATGTTAAGTTTACAAACCAAATCCAAACCGAAAACCATAAATATTTTCGGGTGAAACCAATAAACTAAACCAAAACCAAATAAGTCAACCCACTTTAACCAAATCAATTTGGTTTGGTCGGTTTCGTGGTCGAAACCGTTTAATGCACACCCCTAGTGTTATTGATGGTGGAAAACCGCACAGTGGAACTTAAGGTGAGTACCTTTGCTCGTGTTATATGGTATATCATAGTGTACCTTTATTTGTGTTGTGTGATATAGCTTAGTGTAATAAGTAAACTTTGAACTAATTGTGCTGTTATATTTGATTATTCTTCTTGTGAAATAAGGATTGAAGTTTCGTTAATGGATTTAGCAAACGTGAATGAGTTACATTGATGCGATGTTGTTGGCGGTTGAAATCCGTAAAGTCTCTGTTCCATATTGCATATACAAGTCTTTGTCTTACATATTGAAGTGTTTATTATTATATTTTGTAGGAATCGGAAGTATGAAGGGTAGAGAAATCAAATTGAGGAAGAAGAATAGAGTTGCTTGTGGATGTCTCTCTTGAGTCAACAAGGTCATAGTTTTCTACACAACGAGTTGTTGAGTGTATTACTTTTGACTATTTGGAACCTTGTAGTAAGATGGAATGCAATGCAAGATGCCATTTTGGGTTCCGACATCTGTGAATTGAATGTGGTTGGATAAAGATGGTTCGTGTCAAAAAGTGGCGAAATGGCTTACTAAGATCTGTAAAATTTTCGTGAGCGGGAGGTAAAACTTAAACCTCGCGGTTGCGAGCGGAGTACTCTCAACAGTTGCGAGCAAAGTTTATTCCCGTGGCAAAAGACATTCTCGCGGTCGCGAGAATACGCGTTTTCGTAAAAAATAATAAAAGATTTTATACCTCACGTTTTGGCTTGGAACTGAAAAAGCTGAAAAATATATCTGACCGGGTTTTATGTTGTATATATTTTTGGTATGGACATATGTTTGGATATGTAACTTTTGAATGCTCATTGTAATATCTCCTAGCTAGATCTTGGGAGGCAGGAATATATGAATCGGTAAGGAAAAGTCTTCTACTACCAAACTATTTTAGGCCCACTTTAACCACACTAAGTTGTGCACTTGAGTTTGACCCATCCATGTGTTTGGACTATGGTTAGGGTTATGGTGCTGCGGAGCCATATGCCCTATATAAGCAACTTTTTATGTGATACAACGGAGATAACGAGCCTTTGTTCTTTCAAAAATAAATCTACACCGACTTAGACCTAACTTACCTGTTATTTCAAATTATTGCTTTAATCATCTGTTTTTTCAACTTATTACTCTTTTAGTTGAAGGTAGTTGAAGGTGTTTGTGGACTAGAAAAAGAAAACGAGGAGAAAAGTGGAGAATCTTCTTGAAAACTATCCGAATACAATGCTTTGTATCTCACAATTAGGACAATACCATAAGATATTAAACATATATTTATCGTAAGTCGATGTCCAATAACGCAATGCCCACCAGACCTACCGTTACAACCTTTAAAATACATACCTCTTCATATATATAGCAGTTTTGAGTATCTAATCCATCATTTACTTCAGGAATGAAAGTAGCATCTGTTTTATTAATTCTTTCATAATCAATACCTATAAATATAAATGAATGAAATGAGATAAAATAACACAACATCAAAGTGATTCACTTTCTAAATAAAAATTTGGTACTCGAACAATTCGAAGAAGATAAAATTAGACACACCATACTATATACCTTTATCTCATGTGGATCTTCTAAACCTACATAATGGTTTAGAAATTAATTAATTAACTTTGTAATCTTCTTGCCTCTTTCAGGATGAGGTTGATATGAAGCCTAGTGACTTTCAACTCCTCGATGTATTGGAGTAATTATTAAATTCGAAACTCGTGATTACGACGTTGACGACGGACCCGCGGACACCAAATTGGAAGAACAGAATTTCGTCCGTATAAAAAGAGAGGACTTTATGATCGATGGCCCTGATGAGTTTTCCTTGTTCAAGAGTGACTTTGTCAATTGAGCTGAAATCGTTCGTAAGGACATATTCTTCTAAAAAGTCACTTACATCTTTTGCAAACTGGATAATGTCGGTACAAGTGACTCAAAATCTCACATAGTTTCACGTTGCATAGAATGAAATAGACTTATCATTATGGTTTTATTAAACAATAAATATGAACATATATACTTATAATTTAATGGCTCTATTAATCGAGTCAACAAGACTTGACTTATTGGCGACTAATCGCCGCTTAGAACCTAAATTGAACTTCAGACAGATTTAAAACCATGTAATTTTGATTTTACCATTTTCACGGCGTCTTATATTTTTTTTATCTACTTAATGGCCGGAGGTCTATTCGGAAGCCACATATCTATTCATAGAACTTTCTCTATTCTGAGGGGATTCACTTTAGGTGGAGAAATGACTTCTCCTTATATTCTAGTAATATGGGAAGAATTGTCTACATATTACCTCCCCCATACCCCACATATGTGAAATGACTTCTCCTTATAATTAGTTGTAGATATACTTCGACGGTGGATATATTAGTGATGCCTTTCTCATCTTCAAAGTCCTCGGGTACGTTATCAAGATTGGCGACTTCTACCTCTTGAATGGGGCGTACATCATTAAATGCATTAACACCTCTGCTAAAGCAATATCGTATCAACCGAGCTAACATCTTGTAGTCCAGCCTTAAAAAAAAAAACATAAGATGATAGAAAAATATGATGTTTTATCAAGCCTTTTTCATCGTCCTGAAATATGCCACAACATTACGACAACACGCAGTGTTAGCAATGACATGCTGAAGGCGAGCTTGACGACGGGTTTGAAGGCGGTACCGTTAGGAATCTTCTTATTACTTAAACTCCAACAACACAGACTTAGAAAGAAAAAAAGCAACCTGAAATTGGTACTTACGTCGTGTTTCTTTGAGCTCTTGCTGGAAACTAAAACCCGATAATTTGGGTATTCATGTTCTTCAATGATGATGTTGTCTGAAGTTAAATTATTATGTGAAAATCCGTGCTTGTGAAAATATGATAACCTTTCAGTTATATTTCTGTAATTAAAAATAATAATAATAAAAAATATTTAATAATTTATAAATAGCTGTATTCATAAATAGTATACGGAGTATGTTTTTAATTACTACCTAAACAAAGTTCTTCATAACTCCATAGAGTTTGAACTTCTATCTCGTAAGGCATCCCATATTGTATCGACAATATATATTCTTCATAGTTTTATCACCCAACTCGAAGGCCATTAGCTAATGGTCTTCTTATTCGTGGTGCCGAGCATCGAAAAACTTGACAATTTTAACACAGATGGATGTGTTGGCCCACAACTTTTTGTATAAATTAGCATAACATGATAACTTCATAACAATCCTCACTGTTACCTTTTTTGTCACCAAAACGTCCATGATAACGATGAACTTCTTTTTCATCGTTCAGGACCCTTTTCTCTCCATTTGCATGTTTGTCTATTGTTATATCGATTGAGTGAGTCGTAGCAATCCTCCTTTGAAACATAATTTGATTAAACGTATCGTCACCAAATGTAGAAATCTCCAAAAGAAGTTCAAACTCGCCCAGTTAAGATTATGATATACCAAACACTGGTCATGAATGTTTCTTCTTTAAAGATTTCTTCATTTCGTGACGAAACGTTTGATCAAATTATGTTCCATAGGTATATTGCTACGAGTCACTCAATCGAAATAATAATAGACAAACATGTAAATGAAGAGAAAAAGGTCATGAACGATGAAAAGGAAGTTCATTGGTATCATGGACGTTTTGGTGACAAAAAGGTAGGAATGAGGATTGTTCCGAAGTTATCGTGCTATGCTGATTTATACAAAAGGATGTGGGCCAACACATCCGTCTGTGTTAACATTGTCAAGCTTTTCGGTGCACAGCACCACGAAAAAGAAAACCATTGGCTAATGGCCTTCGAGTTGGTTGATAAAACTCTGAGGGAATATGTTGTCCATATTATATGGAATGCCTTACGAGATAGAAGTTTAACCTTTATGGAGCTATAGAGAACTTTTTTTTCAGGTTGTAATGAAAATAATACTCCGTATACTATTTATGAAGTATAGCTGTTTATAAATTATTTAAATTTTTTTATTATTATCTATTGTAATTACATATGTATAGTTGAAGGGTTTATTATATTTTCACAAGCATGGCTTTTCACATAATAATTTGACTGCAGACAATATCATCAATAAAGAAGATGGAATACCCAAATTATCGGGCTTTAGTCTCTGGGAAGAACTCACAGAAGAAACACAAAGTAACAATTTCAGATTGTTCTTTTTTATTTCTATGTTTGTGTTTTTGGAGTTTAAGTAGTAAGAAGATTCTTAACGATACCGCCCTCAAACCCGTCGTCAAGCTCATCCTCCGGCACGTCGTTACCAACGCCGCGTGCTGTCGTAATATTGTGGCATATTTCAGGACGAGATGCGAAGGTTTTGATGAAAAATCTTGTTTTTCTATCATTTTATGTTTTTTTTTCCAGAGCCGAACTATAAGATGTTAACCGGTTGATACGCTATTGTATTAGCGGGGGTGTTCATGCATTTAATGATATACGCCTCATTGGAGAGGTATAACCCGACAATATTGATGACGTACCTGAGGACTTTGAAAATGTGAAATACATCATAAAACTGATAAATCCACCGACGAAGTATGTCTATAAGTATACATCAAAACCCTATCCCACGTATAAGGAGATTTAAGATGTAGATAATTCTTCCCCTTTTTTTAGAATAAAAAGAAGTGATTCTCCGCCCAGAGATTGCTTCCGAATGGCACCTTCGGCCAATAAGTAGGTAAAAAAAGTATGAGACGCCATAGAAATGGTGGAATCACACTTCCATTGATTTTAAACATGCATGAAGTTCAATTTAGGCTCTAAGCGACGATCAACTCGCCGATAAATCAACACTTTGTTGACTCGATAGAGCCATTAATTTTAAGTATATATGTTCATACTTATTGTTGTATAAAACCATACTTTAATTTCATTCTATGAAATTAGGTGAGACTTTGAGTCACTTGTCGCTGAAGTTCAGTACCGACATTATCAAGTTTGTGAGAGATGTAAGCAAATTTTTAGAAGAATATTTAAAAGGGACAAAAGTTTATCTTAATCAAGATCAGCGTGATGTGGTAAATGGATGTCGCCCCATCAAATTTTTAGTCAATGACATTCAGAAAAATTCAGATGGCAAGTGGTCCGACGCCTTTCCCGTTAATTTTATTTATGAGATGAGGATCACAAGAAGTACAACGATCCGACGTCAATTTTGCAAGATAATGCCTTATATGGAATTACGCTGGTCATACCTTTTCAGTCAGCGAGTCCAACAAGATGGATTTCGGTGTGACTTATGAAGCAATGCATCTATCTTTACTAAAACGACTCCCCGCTAGTATTAGACGTCTACAATAGTTTGGCACCTAACGTCACAATGCAAACCGTGCCAGCAAATTGTTTTGGAGCACTATGCCAGGTAATTAAATGACGCTTTTACATAATTCGGCTACTGTGGCTAGGGGCTAGGGCTGTTGAGCTGAATCACATAAACATAGCAGGCATTTTGGACTCGATTCGTTTAAGATTTATTATTTATTCGGCTCGACCTCGATTTTAAACTCTATTTTCGTTTTTATATGTTCGAACTCTAGTTCGAATATTCTATCCTTAGCTCGATATTTTTTAACTTTAAAATTTTTAGATTACTTAGTAAAACTAAATAAAAAATTTAAGTTGTCTGTTCCTTTGACTAAGCTCGATGGGCTCTTACATACAAGAATTGAAAATCTAGATAAACTCGTTTATATTTATATATAATATAATATAGTTGAAGATGCAGTTAACGAATATGGTGTTTTGGTTGCAGCTGATCGGACGGCTGCTTCTATCATTTCAGGAAAATTGCTTCTATCAGGTACTGTGTTTGTGTTATATGCAAGTGTCATTTATATTACTTTATTGAACTTCAGTTCTTAGATTCTTTGATAGGTTCTATATCTTATAAATATTGTGATTACATTAGCAGTGTAAGTATTAAGGTTGTTTTGGGTATATTTTTATGTATTTTTTCTGAAAAAAATGCTGCTGCACGAATTGAAAAACCTGTAATATGAATATTATTAGTGTTGATAGAAAATTTTTATGGGATTAGATCAGAGTATGGCATTGATACACTGAAAGAATTATACTGTGTTAGTTATTCTTCTGGTCGCTTTTTAAGTGTTCCCAAATGGGTAGGGGATATCATTAGGTCAGGTTGTTGATAATTTTTTATTCTTAAGAGTTAGTCTACTACATTCTGGTAACGCTGACTTTTATGAAATGAAGTTTTTTTTTTTTTTTTTAAATAAATTTGAAATCCCTTTGGCCAATGTTTGCCCGGTCAACCAATTTGTTCCACTTCCTTTTTATCCAAGTCTATATCTATAAGAAGGTTTTTTTTTTTTTTTTTTTTTTTTTTTTTAGTACTGGTATACAACTCCATTTGACTAGTTTCAGGGTAAATGGGTTGAAATTGTCTTTAGAAGTATTATTGATTGATTTATTAATTACAGTTCGGCAACGGCCTGCTGGAGGGCGAGCCTAACGACGGGTTTGAGGGTAGTACCGTTGGGAATCCTCTTATTACTTAAACTCCAAACACCCAAACTTAGAAAGGAAAATAACAATCAACCTGATTGGTACTTGCTTCGTGTTCATACTGTAAGTTCTTCTCGAAAATTAAACCCGATAATTTGGGTATTCTATCTTCTCCAATGATGATGTTGTCTGGAGTTAAATTATTATGTGAAAAGCATTGCTTGGGATAATATGATAACCCTTCAGTTATATTTTTATAATTAAAAAAATAATAATAAAAATATATTTAATAATTTATAAATACTTGTATTTTATAAATAGTATACGGAGTATTATTTTTTTTACTACCTGATTATGTTGGAAACTAAACTTGATTGTGGGCTATTTGTTTTGGATTTGGGCTTGCAAGTATACAACTATTTTGGATCAAGATTATAGCCCATTATGTAGAAACTTCTTGTAATATGTAGTAGTGAAAGTGTGTAGAATGTGTGTAGAATAATCTTGTAAAATATCTAGGTCTAGAAATACTATGAAATATCTAGATAGTAGTAGATGATAGAGTGATCTAGACTACTCCATTGAGTAGTATAAATAGAGGGCTTCACCCCTCATTTGTAATCAAGCAAAGCAAGCAATAAGCAATAAAAGAAAAGCTTTCAAGATCAATCTAACTTCTAAAAATCATCAATCCACTCTTCCACAAATAATATACATAACCTCCTATTTCCAACAAATTGGTATCAAGAGCTTGGTTCGACAAGATGATGGCCAACAATGTCATCACATTTCCTCGCCTCACAAAGGATAATTATGATCGATGGAGCATCCAAATGAAGACCTTCCTAGGTGGACAAGACTTATGGGAGATTGTGGAGGAAGGCTATGAGGAACCTGCAGAAAAAGGTCCTCTCGGCAAGGAGAAAAAATTAATGAAGACGAACGATCAAAAGGCTCTTTCCATCATCCAACAAAGTGTAGATGATGGAGCTTTTGAGAAAATTGCAAGTGCAACCACCGCCAAGAAAGCATGGGAGATCTTGGAGAATTCTTATAAGGGAGTTGATAAGGTGAAAAAGGTTCGACTACAAACACTACGAGGTGAGTTCGAATCCTTAAATAAGAAAGACTCAGAATCAATTTCTGATTATTTTACAAGAGTCTTGGTGGTTGTCAATCAATTAAAGAGGAATGGCGAAACTTTAAGTGATGTGAGGGTCATTGAGAAAATTCTTAGATCATTAGATTCAAAATTCGACTATATAGTCGTAGCCATCGAAGAATCTAAAGATCTAGAATCAATGACTATAGATGAACTCATGGGTTCACTACAAGCCCATGAAGAGAGGTTCAATAAGAAAAATAAGGAGCCTTTGGAGCAAGCTTTACAAGCAAAACTCTCTTTCAAGGAAGAGAACAGTGAAAAGACTCATCAAACGAGTCAACGAGGCCGTGGTCAAGTACGTGGCCGAGGACGAGGGCAAGGATATATCAAACGTGGAGGTTATAGTTCTTACAAAAATGAAGAAAGAAGTCAAGATTTTCACCTGACAAGAGGTCGCGGGAGAGGCTACACAAGTAGAAAGCCAAGGTATGACAATTCTCAAACCAAATGCTATAATTGTCATAAATTTGGCCACTATGCTTCGGAATGTGAGAAGTCAAACAATTACGTGCAAGAAAGAGCAAATTTAGTGCAAGAAGATACCGAAGCCGTGAAAAACACTTTGTTACTAGCATGCAAAGGTGAAGATAACGGAGAATCAAATTTGTGGTATCTCGACACGGGTGCAAGCAACCATATGTGCGGTGACAAAAACATGTTTGTGGAGTTAGACGAGGTAATTAGTGGAAATATCACCTTCGGAGATTCCTCTAAAGTCCCGGTTAAAGGCAAAGGTAAGATTCTCATCCGCTTGAAAAATGGAAGGCATCAATTTATCTCTAACGTGTATTATGTGCCTAATATGAAGACGAATATACTGAGTATTGGACAACTCTTAGAGAAAGGCTATGATATTCACATGATAAATCGTACTCTTTCTTTAAGAGACCAAAAAGGAGGTTTGATTGCCAAGGTGCCAATGTCAATGAATAGGATGTTCATGCTAAATATTCAACATGACATTCCAAGATGTTTAAAAGCATGTTTCAAAGATAATTCTTGGCTTTGGCACATGAGATACGGGCACTTAAATTTTGGAGGGATAAAATTATTATCAAGTAAAGGAATGGTGAAGGGTTTGCCTCCAATTAATCATCCGGATCAAATATGTGAGGGATGCCTTCTAGGAAAGCACTTCCGAAACAGTTTTCCAACAGAAGCTTCTAGTAGAGCGAAGAAACCTCTAGAACTTATTCACACGGATGTGTGTGGACCCATCAGCCCACCGTCTTTTGGTAAAAATAGATATTTTATTCTATTCATTGATGATTTTAGTCGAAAGACATGGGTCTATTTTCTAAAAGAGAAGTCGGAAGCTTTTGGAATGTTCAAGAAGTTTAAAGCATTTGTGGAGAATCAAAGTGGTCTCACCATAAAGGCGTTGAGATCCGATCGTGGAGGAGAGTTCACATCCAAGGAATTCAAGAAATTTTGTGACAACAACGGGTTACGACGTCCTCTGACTCTTCCGTATTCACCTCAACAAAATGGTGTTGCGGAAAGAAAAAATAGGACCATTCTTGATATGGCCCGGAGTATGTTAAAGAGCAAAAGGATGCCTAAGGAGTTTTGGGCTGAGGCAGTGGACTGTGCGATCTATCTATCAAATCGCTCGCCCACTAGAAGTGTCAAGAACAAAACGCCCATTGAAGCTTGGAGTGGAAGGAAGCCCGGCATCTCACACCTTCGAGTGTTCGGAAGTGTGGCATATGCTCATGTGCCAGATCAGAAGAGGACGAAGCTCGATGATAAAAGCGAGAAACTCATATTCGTGGGTTATGACTCAAGTTCGAAGGGTTACAAGCTATACAATCCCAAGAATGGTAAAGTAATCTCAAGTCGAGACGTGGTGTTCGATGAAGAAGCAACATGGGATTGGAATGTTTCCGAAGAGGAGAACTACGACTTTCTCCCTTATCCATTCGAGAGTACTGCAAAGAACGAAGAATATCTAGAAGTTCAAGAACCTTCTAGTACACCATCTCCGCACTCTCCACATACTCCAACCACTACACCTAATGAAGTGACACCAACATCAGGAGGAGAATCAAGTAGGCTACAACATCACACAAGGAGCATTGAGGAGTTGTACGAGGTAACACAGCCTATGGAGGATCTATCATTGTTCTGCCTTCTTGCCGATTGTGAGCCAATAAGCTATGAAGACGCAACAAAAAGCCAAAAGTGGAAATGTGCTATGGACGAAGAGATTCAAGCAATCGAGAAGAATAATACGTGGGATCTTGCCACACTACCAAAGGGACATAAGGCTATTGGTGTAAAATGGGTGTACAAGGCCAAGAAGAATTCCAAAGGTGAAGTTGAAAGATATAAGGCAAGGTTGGTGGCGAAGGGATATAGTCAACGAGCCGGCATAGACTATGACGAGGTATTTGCTCCCGTCGCTCGTCTAGAAACTATAAGATTGATAATCTCACTTGCGGCTCAACATAATTGGAAGATTTATCAAATGGATGTCAAATCCGCGTTCCTTAATGGCTACTTAGAAGAAGAAGTCTATATAGAACAACCTTTGGGATACATCGTGAAAGGCCAAGAGAATAAGGTGCTAAAATTGAAAAAGGCCTTATACGGGTTGAAGCAAGCGCCTCGGGCATGGAATAGCAGGATAGACAAGTATTTCCAGCAGAATGACTTTACGAAATGCCCCCATGAGCATGCCCTCTACACCAAAGTTAGCAATGATGGAGATGTTATGATTGTGTGCATATACGTGGATGACTTGATATTCACCGGTAGTAATCCCAAAATGTTTGAGGAGTTCAAGAAAGCAATGGTTCGGGAGTTCGAGATGACCGACATTGGACTTATGGCTTACTATCTTGGGATCGAGGTAAAACAAAAGAAAGAAGGAATATTCATATCCCAAGAAGGTTATGCGAATGAGGTGCTCAAGAAGTTTAAGATGAATGACTGCAAGTCAATGAATACACCGGTGGATTGCAATCTCAAATTGTCAAAAGATGATGAAGGATACTTGGTGGACCCAACACAATACAAGAGTTTGGTTGGAAGTCTGAGGTACCTAACCTGCACGAGGCCAGATATTCTCTACGGAGTTGGACTAGTAAGTCGATACATGGAAGCACCTACAATAAATCACTTGAAGGCGGCCAAGAGGATACTTCGCTACATCAAAGGTACGATTGACTATGGCCTGTTTTATTCGCCTTCTGAGCACTTCAAGCTAGTTGGATACAGTGATAGTGATTGGGCTGGAGACATAGATGATCGTAAGAGTACGAGTGGTTTCGTGTTCTATATGGGAGATACGGCGTTCACATGGAGCTCGAAGAAGCAACCCATTGTGACTCTGTCAACGTGTGAAGCCGAGTTTGTAGCAGCAACATCGTGCACCTGTCATGCAATATGGCTCAGGAAGTTACTAAATGAGCTTAAGTTTTTTCAAAAGGAAGCTACAGAGATATATGTGGATAACAAGTCTGCGATTGCTCTAGCAAAGAATCCAGTCTTCCATGATCGAAGCAAGCACATCGATACGAAATACCATTACATCAGGGAGTGTGTTACAAATAAAGAGGTGCAGATAAAGTACGCGAAGTCACTTGACCAAGTTGCTGATATTTTCACAAAGCCTCTAAAACACGAGACGTTTCAGAGATTACGGAATATGCTCGGAGTAACGAAATCAAGTTTAAGGGGGGCTGTTGGAAACTAAACTTGATTGTGGGCTATTTGTTTTGGATTTGGGCTTGCAAGTATACAACTATTTTGGATCAAGATTATAGCCCATTATGTAGAAACTTCTTGTAATATGTAGTAGTGAAAGTGTGTAGAATGTGTGTAGAATAATCTTGTAAAATATCTAGGTCTAGAAATACTAGGAAATATCTAGATAGTAGTAGATGATAGAGTGATCTAGACTACTCCATTGAGTAGTATAAATAGAGGGCTTCACCCCTCATTTGTAATCAAGCAAAGCAAGCAATAAACAATAAAAGAAAAGCTTTCAAGATCAATCTAACTTCTAAAAATCATCAATCCACTCTTCCACAAATAATATACATAACCTCCTATTTCCAACAGATTAAAGTTTCACATAGCTCCATAAAGGTTAAATTCTATCTCGTAAGCCATCCCATATTGTATCGACAACATATTTCCTCATAGTTTTATCACCAACTCGAAGGCCATTAGCTAATGCTGTTCTTCTTCGTGGTGCTGAGCACCGAAAAACTTGACAATGTTAACACATACAGATGTGTTGGCCCACACAACCTTTTAAATTAGCATAACATGAGAACTTTGGAATAATCCTCACTGTTACCTTTTTGTCACCAAAACGTCCATGATACCAATGAACTTCCTTTCAATCGTTCATGACCTTTTCTTTTCATTTGCATGTTTGTTTATAGTTATTTCGATTGAGTGACTCGTAGCAATTCTCCTTTGGAACATAATTTAACTAAACCTTTCGTCACCAAATTTTAGAAATCTCCAAAAGAAATTCAAAATCGCCCAGTTGAGATTATGAATACCAAACACTGGCCATGAACATTTCTTCTTTAATGATTTCTTCATTTCGTGACGAAACGTTTTATCAAATTATGTTTCAAAGGAAGATTGCTACGAGTCACTCAATCGAAATAACAATAGATAAACATGCAAATGGATAGAAAAGGGTCATGATCGATGAAAATGAAGTTCATTGGTATATGGACGTTTTTGTGACAAAAAGGTAGCAATGAGGATTGTTCCGAAGTTATCATGTTATGTTGGTTTATACAAAAGGTTGTGGGCCAACACATCCGTACGTGTTAAAATTGTCAAGTTTATCGGTGTTCAGCTGCACGAAGAAGAAACCAATTGGCTAATGGCCTTCGAGTTGGCTGATAAAACTCCGAGGGAATATGTTGTTAATAACCATAAGGAATGCCTTACGAGATAGAAGTTTAATCTTTATAGAGCTATATAGAATTTTGTTCATATAGTAACAAAAATAATACTCAGTATGTTATTTATTAAGTATTGTTGTTTATAAATTAATAAATTTTTTATTATTATTATAGTCTATTTTAATTACAGAAATATAATTGAAGGGTTATCATTTTTTTCACAAGCATGACTTTTCACATAATAATTTGACTACAGACAATATCATCAATGAAGAAGATGGAATACCCAAATTATCGGGCTTTAGTCTCTGGGAAGAACTCACAGAAGAAACACAAAGTAACAATTTCAGATTGTTTGTTCTTTTTTATTTCTATGTTTGCGTTTTTGGAGTTTAAGTAGTAAGAAGATTCTTAACGATACCGCCCTTAAACCCGTCGTCAAGCTCATCCTCCGGCACGTCGTTGCCAATGCCACGTGCTGTCGTAATGTTGTGGCATATTTCAGGACGAGATGCAAAGGTTTTGATGAATAATCTTATTTTTCTATCATCTTATGTTTTTTTTTTTTTTTCAGAGCCGAACTATAAGATGTTAACCCGGTTGATACGCTATTGTATTAGCGGGGGTGTTCATACATTTAATGATATACGCCTCATTGGAGAAGTATAACCCGACAATATTGATGACGTACCTGAGGACTTTGAAAATGTGAAATGCATCATAAAACTGATAAATCCACCGACGGAATGTCTATAAGTATACAACAAAACCCTTTCCCACATATATGGAGATGTAAGATGTAGACAATTCTTCTCCTAATTTTAGAATAAAAAGAAGTGATTCTCCGCCCAGAGAGATTGCTTCCGAATGGCACCTCCGGCCAATAAAGGTAAAAAAAAGTATGGGACGTCATAGAAATGGTGGAATCACACTACCATGGGTTTTAAACCTGTCTGAAGTTCAATTTAGGCTCTAAGCGACGGTGTCGCCGATAAATCGACGCTTTGTTGACTCGATAGAGCCATTAATATTAAGTATACATGTTCATACTTATTGTTTTATAAAACGATAATTTCATTCTATGAAACTAGGTGAGATTTTGAGTCACTTGTCGCTGAAGTCCAGTACCGACACTATCCAGTTTGTGAGAGATGTAAGCAAATTTTTAGAAGAATATTTAAAAGGGACAAAAGTTTATCTTAATCAAGATCATCGTGATGTGGTAAATGGATGTCGCCCCATCAAATTTCTAGTCAACGACATTCAGGAAAATTCAGACGGCAAGTGGACCGACACCTTTCCCATTAATTTTATTTATGAGATGGAGAAGGATCACAAGAAGTACAACGATCCGACGTCAATTTTGCAAGTACTATGCCTTATAAGGAATTACGCTGGTCATACCTTTTCAGTCAGCGAGTCTAACAGGATGGATTTCGGTGCGACTTATAAAGCAATGCATCAATCTTTACGAAAACGACTCAACGCTAGTATTAGACGTCTACAATATTTTGGCACCTAACGTCACAATGCAAAAGTTGTCTCCTTGCCAGCAAATTGTTTTGGAGCACTTTGCCAGGTAATTAAATGACGCTTTTACATAATTCGGCTACCGTGGCTAGGGGCTAACGCTGTTGAGCTGTGTCACATAACAGGCATTTTGGACTCGATTCGTTTAAGATTTATTATTTATTCGGATCGACCTCGATTTTAAACTCTATTTCGTTTTTATATGTTCGAACTCTAGTTCGAATATTCTATCCTTAGCTCGATATTTTTTAACTTTAAAATTTTTAGATTACTTAGTAAAACTAAATAAAAAATTTAAGTTGTCTGTTCCTTTGACTAAGCTCGATGGGCTCTTACATACAAGAATTGAAAATCTAGATAAACTCGTTTATATTTATATATAATATAATATAGTTGAAGATGCAGTTAACGAATATGGTGTTTTGGTTGCAGCTGATCGGACGGCTGCTTCTATCATTTCAGGAAAATTGCTTCTATCAGGTACTGTGTTTGTGTTATATGCAAGTGTCATTTATATTACTTTATTGAACTTCAGTTCTTAGATTCTTTGATAGGTTCTATATCTTATAAATATTGTGATTACATTAGCAGTGTAAGTACTAAGGTTGTTTTGGGTATATTTTTATGTATTTTTTCTGAAAAAAATGCTGCTGCACGAATTGAAAAACCTGTAATATGAATATTATTAGTGTTGATAGAAAATTTTTATGGGATTAGATCAGAGTATGGCATTGATACACTGAAAGAATTATACCGTGTTAGTTATTCTTCTGGTCGCTTTTTAAGTGTTCCCAAATGGGTAGGGGATCATTAGGTCAGGTTGTTGATAATTTTTTATTCTTAAGAGTTAGTCTACTACATTCTGGTAACGCTGACTTTTATGAAATGAAGTTTTTTTTTTTTTTTTTTGAAATCCCTTTGGCCAATGTTTGCCCGGTCAACCATTTTGTTCCACTTCCTTTTTATCCAAGTCTATATCTATAAAAAGGGCTTTTTTTTTTTTTTTTTTTTTTTTTTTTAGTACTGGTATACAACTCCAGTTGACTAGTTTCAGGGTAAATGGGTTGAAATTGTCTTTAGAAGTATTATTGATTGATTTATTAATTACAAGTATGCAATGTTTCCAAAGATATAGGATCTAAGACGCAGATATGGTTGCTATTGTAGGACAAATTGATTAATACATATTTTCGCCTGTTATAAACTCAACTACATATAAGTTGATTCATACATATTTTCGCCTGTTGTTTAGCAATTAAGCGAGAGTGAAGATTAGCACATTATTAAAAATTTTAGGTAAGGAAATTTGGAAGGATAAACATGGAATAGTAAAATAGAGATTTGTGGGATTATAGCCAATATATGAATAACTAACAAACATGATGTAATAATGGTCCCCTACATTATACTGTAATAATATTGTTTATCAAACAGATGGAAATTGGTGGGATTGAATAACCATAATGAGCATACTGATGGTGATTGCCCTGGATTTCACGAGGCTCTTTTGAACAACCGAGTTGAATCTGTACTATTTCTTTCTGTCTCCAATTTAGATTTAACAAGTGATAATTTAAGGTGGAAAATGGGCGGGTCGGATAAAGGGTCAAAAAAGGTAGTGGTATTACGGGTTGAAACAAGTTAGGTAGGATTGACATGAAACACTTGTCCAAATATTTACTTTAAATATTTTTTGTCATTGTGAAATTTGATTTCCGAGGCTTAGTAGTATTTAAATAATATTTTGATTAAAGCTACTTGAAGTTTTATACTTGCAAGATAAGAAATTTTTGACTTGTTTGACCCCCCATTGGAGGTATATCATAACTCAATTGACCCATTTATAAGTGTATGAGTCTAACTGTGTCTTCTAGTGCAAATCATGCTCACTCTTGTTTCTTAGATCAATGAGAATCTTTTGAGAAATAAGGAGATTTGGGAAGGGATCATTTTGAAATATCAAGAAATGTATCCTTAACACACGCAGCTGCAGCTTACACTTACACGTGGCCTAGGATTTTTGCAAGAAATAATAAAACTTTTTTATGTTCTTCTAACTTTGTAACTAAAGCTCAAGTTTGATTAAGCTTAGGTTTATGTGTAACATCTTCATTGTTTGACAAAATTACATGGGGGTCCCTGTAGTTTGTTCAAAACATCAACCGGAGTCCAAAAGAATTTTTTGAAATTGGGGGGCACTGTGGTTTGAATTAGTTTCATGGGGAGTCCATTTGCTAACGTCTGTCAATATTTTCCGTTAAACACTGTCATGTGCAATGCACATGAGGGTAAAATAGTCATTTAGTTATTTATCTTCCTCTTTCTCTCTTGATTTCTTCTCCTGCAACTTCCTTTCATGATTGATTTTATATATAATATATAATATATAATAGAATATATATTATATAACTAAATATAAATTACAAACTCTAACTAAAATCAAACAACACTCTAACTAAAATCAAACAACAGTTTCATCTTCACCATCGTTTTTGTCAATTAATTTCAAAACCCTATTTTTCATACCACTGACCACACTATATTCGATTACCAATTTATATTTCCATTTCACAGCTAAATTGCATAAAGTGAAATAACAAGATTAATAATTAAAAACTTTTTCACAATTTAAAAACTTGCTCCTAAAAACATCCAGAAGCATAACTATGTAATCATATTGTTTACACCTAAATTTATCCACTTTAAGGGGAAAAAAAAATTATACTAATTCTTATATACTTAAAAAAACAGTTGAGCAGAATACACAAACCTTCAAGCTACCACAACAAGAACAAGCAGTCTCCATATTCGAAACGAAATCTTCATCCTGACATATCCTACATTCTACCATTTTTTAGGACCAAAACCATTTTCTTCATCCATATAGCGAGAGCAATCAATCACTATATCATTAGAAGAAGCTAATGAATATGAAAGATTTCTGCTTCAATTGTAGCCTCTGATGTTGATTTAGTAAGCAACTGGTCAATTAATAACACAAAATGATCACCCATTTTAATAAATCAACTTGGAATTCCTATTTTGGTTTGAAGTAACAACGGACACACACCCCTTTCTATCGGGAGATCACTACAAAATATGAATTCGGGTGTTGTGAGGAAAGGAGGTCCCTAGCGCTGGAAACTCGCCGAAAATCTGGTCGGAGAAAGATGGAAGCCAGAAAACGAGGACAAAGGCTATTTTGTGGGTCTAGGTTGAAACATAATCTAATTATCTGATGAGTACAGTCAAAAGATCCGTCATCACTATCGCACTAAACATCGAACCTCACCAGATCCACAGACTACCAAGGCAGTCGCCGCCTGTGCACGACGGCAGGTCAAAGGACACGGCAAGATCCGATGGACTTTTTGACAGCCTTTTTTAAACAAGAGCGTTTTACAGAACAAGGAGATGTTATCACTTTTTGAAGGGTCTGGACAAAGCTTAGGGTTTCAGAGTGGGGGAAAGGAAAAAGAAGGATCAGGAAGAAATGAGATGGAGGTGGGCCAGCGAGCAATTTATGTGAATTTTTTTCAGCATGACCATTTTACCCTCATGTGCATTGCACATGACAAAGTTTAACGGAAAATATTGACAGACGTTAGCAAATGGACTCCCCGTGAAACTAATTCAAACCACAGTGACCCCCCAAGTTCAAAGAATTCTTTTGGACTCCGGTTGATATTTTGAACAAACCACAGGGACCCCCGTGTAATTTTGTCTCGTTTTATATACTTATCACGCTTTATTTATAGGGAGAAAGAGGCTTCAACGCTCAAGGATGAAAAGATACAAGAACTGGAGGCCCATGTACGTACATTGATGATTATTCGAGCTATTGAAACTTGTATTTCGTATTTATTAAAGGTGGCTAAATGGGCGGGTTTTTAATGATTTGGAACATGTTCGGCTCAAAATTGGTAGCCTTTAAGTGGGCCCAAATAGATTATAGCTCAAGGTTGATTAATACTTCCTACGCGCGAATCATATGGACAGATCTGTTGGGTTTGACGAACCCCACCCTCGATACTGGGGTGCGATATTACTTCATAAACTGTACACTTGATCACTGTATACTTGTTAGGGTAAAGGAAATCGCGTAGTTCTAAACTATTCGCAAGAGTTGAGCTTCATAATTCGAGTGCTCAGGAAATGCGTACACTTTTATGGTTGATAAATATCGTGGTTTACAAGATTTGAACTTTGATACATTTACTAGTATACAAAAGATTGGAATTTTGACATAGTTATGGTCTACGATGATTTAAACTTTGACATTTTGCCGTCTACGAACTTTTGAGCTACGAAACTTTTATGGTCTATCTTTATTACCGTTGTGATACTAAACCTATAACTCATCAACTGTTATGTTGACTTTTTAGTATGTCTTATTCTCTGGTACTAGATGATTTGCTTCCGCTGTTTGCTAGAGGTTGCATGCTTGCATAGCTGGAGTTCAGCTTTTGTTTCAAACACTAATATTCGCATTTTACATTTACTACTTACGTTTTACAAGTGTAATTCGTGGTCTTTTGAATTACTTACTTACTTTGAATACTTTTGGAAAATAAATGCGAATACTTTTGGAAAACGTCTCATATATAGGGTGTGACCATTATGTAGTGGGACCGAATGGTAACATTTCGTCAAATGAAATTTGGCGGGGTGTTTCAGATACCCACGACCCGCCCGCGACCCTACAATAGGTACAAAATTATGGTCACAGGTTTTTATAAATACTCGCCCGTCACGGGCACGAGTACCCGCGGGCAGTGTTGTAAAAAACGGCCGAAACAGGCGCCACAACGGATTTGCCTCAGTATCGTTGCAACGGGCCTTAAAACGGAAAAAAGACGGTCAACGCTTAAAAAACGGTCAACAACGCTAAAAAACGATCAAAGACGGAAAAAAACAGTCAAAGACATAAAAACGGAAGAAAAAAAACGGTCAAAGACGGAAAAACGGTCTAACTTTATATATATATATATATATATATATATATATATATATATATATATATATATATATATATATATATATATATATATATATAAAAGTCAACGTTAGTCAACATCCGTTTCGACCCCGTTTTTTCCGTTGCAACGTTTTGAGGTCGCTAACGTTTCGGCCCCGTCTCACGTCTTTTTCAACCTTGCCCGCGGGTAACCGATTTTTTTTTTGCGCCATTGTCATCCCTAAAAAAAACAACACTTTAATCTAGAATTCAAGCCTTCAACATTTTTCTCTCCCTCTTCGAATTTTTCTCTCTTCTTTTTTTTTTTCTTATGCTCGAAGCCCTCGAATTCAAATTGTTGGTTCGCCTCTGTTTGTTTTAGCTTTTTCGGCCACCGTAATCTCGCCAATGGTCTGGCTTCTTCCTTCTAGCAGCTCTTCTTCTCCGTATTTCGTTTTATTCCGCCCTCTCCTTCCTCTGGGGAGTTTCACCATTTTTAGAGGTCAAGTTTGACCAATAGATACCATCCTTCTGTCGGACAAGTTGGTTATGCGTATTTTTGAATGTACGAGACCTTTTTTTTTTGAAAAAAATCAGGAATTATAAATTAAAGAGATCGAAAAGATCTAAAAGTGTTATACATTATAACATTGAGTCATACTCGAATAAATTTGATTGATAAATCCAATGATCTATTCCATGTATTGAAGATATGTCAAATTACATTCCAATACGTTGCACAAATACAAATCACTTGAAAACCAACACGTGAAACCACAACTGAAACTCCTCACACAGTTTGACCCTGTCAAAAATGGCATCGAACGTCTCTGAAGACCAGAAACACAACCAACAAACCGATTGCATCTAAACAGCAACAGCTACCGCAAACCACAACTTGATCATACATAATTTTTCTGTTTTGTTTTTGTAGACAATGTTTTCATATGCTATTTTTTGTTGGGTTTGAGACTAATGTGATGTAATACTTGTTAGAGATTAAAATTCAAAATAATCAACTAGAGAGGTTTAAACGTAAAATCGCTCCTCTCTCATAATGTTTAAATGTGATCGTTAGCTAAAAATTTAACAACAACAACAACATACCCAATCCCACATGTGTGAGGTATGGGGGAGGTGACGTAGACAATCCTTCCTTTATCCTAGAATAAAGAGAAATCGTTTCTCCACCCCGAGTGAAACACTCACAAGAGTAGAGAAAGTCATCTCTCTCTCTGTTCGACGGATAAAGAGATTGCTTCCAAGAGGACCTCCGGCCCAAAAGTAGAAGAAAAAAAATAATAATAAAATAAAATAAAATAAAAAATAGAACAAAATAGAACAAAATAAAACAAAATAAAAATAAATAAAGTAAATAATAAATAATTTAAATAAAAAATAAAATAGATACATACATGATAAAAAAGGTATACACTCTTGTATCCCTCGCGAAAGCTCATTAAGAATCAATGCGAAAAGAAAAGGGCTGATCCCTGATGCATGCCTACTTCTATTGGGAAAACTTCGGTATTTCCCACTGGCGTTCGAACGCAAGACTTCGCCCCTTCGTACATATCCCTAATAACACTAATATATCTACTCGGGATACTTCTACCTTTAAGGGTCTTCCAAATCAAATTTCGTGGGACGCAATCGTAGGCCTTTTCCAAGTCTAAGAAAACCATCTCAACGTTCTTTTGCTTTTCTCTATACTTCTCCATAAGGTTCCTAATAATATGGATTGCCTCTATCAAAGAGCGCCCTGGCATGAAACCAAATTGGTTTTCTGACACATTTGTTACGCGTCGAAATCTAGTCTCGATCACTCTCTCCCAAAGCTTCATAGTATGACTAAGTAATTTTATGCCTCTATAGTTACCGCATGTTTGAGCATCCCCCTTGTTCTTATAGATGGGAATAATCTCGCTCATTCTCCATTCCATAGGCATTTTAGAGCTTCGATACGTCTTGTTGAAAAGGCAAGTCAACCACCTAATACCATCGTCGCCGAGGCACCGCCACGCCTCGATGGGGATCTGGTCTGGTCCCGCAGATTTATTTCTCCCCATCTTTCATAGTGCCGATCTTACTTCCTCTTGGTTGATCCTCCCACCATATATGTTTGTTTTGAGATTGTTCTATATCAGAATCTTGCGGATCTTCATGACATTCAGGTCTTCCTCCAACGAAAGGGATGAGAAATACCCTTCTCATCTTTTCCGAATTTCATCTTCCTTTACTAAGGTTTGACCAGCTTCATTTTTGATAAACTTGATGCTATCTAGGTCCCTGCGCCTTCGTTCCCTAACTTTGGCTATCCTGTAGATATCATTTGCTCCTTCTTTGGAGGCTAGTTTCCTATATAAATGTGACGATCGCTCCAAATCCATATGGACGAACACGTCATTCATCGATTTCATTGCGAGGTATTTGACCTCTATATGATACGTTTTGTAAACATTGCATTCTTTTGAAAAGGCACACCATAAATGAATATTTAAATCAAAGGTTTTCGACATCTGATGATTTTTACATATAGACAATCACCGTAAATAAGTTTACAATAGTACTTCCATTGACGATGCAGTCAAAATAAGATACATGGTGATGATTTGGTGAATGCAACGTTTTCTTGATAAATATTGAAATGTCCCGTTCTTATTGATTAAAAACGTTCCATATTAATTGATTTCGTTGCGAGGTTTTGACCTCTATATGAGACGTTTTTCAAAGACTGCATTCATTTTAAAACAAACCATAACCTTTATTTCATCAATAAAGGTTTAAAAAGCTTTACTTAGATTATCAAATAATGATAATCTAAAATATCCTGTTTACACACGACCATTACATAATGGTTTACAATACAAATATGTTACAACAAAATAAGTTTCTTGAATGCAGTTTTTACACAATATCATACAAGCATGGACTCCAAATCTCGTCCTTATTTAAGTATGCGACAGCGGAAGCTCTTAATAATCACCTGAGAATAAACATGCTTAAAACGTCAACAAAAATGTTGGTGAGTTATAGGTTTAACCTATATATATCAAATCATAATAATAGACCACAAGATTTCATATTTCAAAACACATCCCATACATAGAGATAAAAATCATTCATATGGTGAACACCTGGTAACCAACATTAACAAGATGCATATATAAGAATATCCCCATCATTCCGGGACACCCTTCGGATATGATATAAATTTCGAAGTACTAAAGCATCCGGTACTTTGGATGGGGTTTGTTAGGCCCAATAGATCTATCTTTAGGATTCGCGTCAATTAGGGTGTCTGTTCCCTAATTCTTAGATTACCAGACTTAATAAAAAGGGGCATATTCGATTTCGATAATTCAACCATAGAATGTAGTTTCACGTACTTGTGTCTATTTTGTAAATCATTTATAAAACCTGCATGTATTCTCATCCCAAAAATATTAGATTTTAAAAGTGGGACTATAACTCACTTTCACAGATTTTTACTTCGTCGAGAAGTAAGACTTGGCCACTGTTGATTCACGAACCTATAACAATATATACATATATATTAAAGTATGTTCAAAATATATTTACAACACTTTTAATATATTTTGATGTTTTAAGTTTATTAAGTCAGCTGTCCTCGTTAGTAACCTACAACTAGTTGTCCACAGTTAGATGTACAGAAATAAATCAATAAATATTATCTTGAATCAATCCACGACCCAGTGTATACGTATCTCAGTATTGATCACAACTCAAACTGTATATATTTTGGAATCAACCTCAACCCTGTATAGCTAACTCCAACATTCACATATAGAGTGTCTATGGTTGTTCCGAAATATATATAGATGTGTCGACATGATAGGTCGAAACATTGTATACGTGTCTATGGTATCTCAAGATTACATAATATACAATACAAGTTGATTAAGTTATGGTTGGAATAGATTTGTTACCAATTTTCACGTAGCTAAAATGAGAAAAATTATCCAATCTTGTTTTACCCATAACTTCTTCATTTTAAATCCGTTTTGAATGAATCAAATTGCTATGGTTTCATATTGAACTGTATTTTATGAATCTAAACAGAAAAAGTATAGGTTTATAGTCGGAAAAATAAGTTACAAGTCGTTTTTGTAAAGGTAGTCATTTCAGTCTAAAGAACGACGTCTAGATGACCATTTTAGAAAACATACTTCCACTTTGAGTTTAACCATAATTTTTGGATATAGTTTCATGTTCATAATAAAAATAATTTTCTCAGAATAACAACTTTTAAATCAAAGTTTATCATAGTTTTTAATTAACTAACCCAAAACAGCCCGCGGTGTTACTATGACGGCGTAAATCCGGTTTTACGGTGTTTTTCGTGTTTCCAGGTTTTAAATCATTAAGTTAGCATATCATATAGATATAGAACATGTGTTTAGTTAATTTTAAAAGTCAAGTTAGAAGGATTAACTTTTGTTTGCGAACAAGTTTAGAATTAACTAAACTATGTTCTAGTGATTACGAGTTTAAACCTTCGAATAAGATAGCTTTATATGTATGAATCGAATGATGTTATGAACATCATTACTACCTTAAGTTCCTTGGATAAACCTACTGGAAAAGAGAAAAATGGATCTAGCTTCAACGGATCCTTAGATGGCTCGAAGTTCTTGAAGCAGGATCATGACACGAAAACAAGTTCAAGTAAGATCATCACTTGAAATAAGATTGTTATAGTTATAGAAATTGAACCAAAGTTTGAATATGATTATTACCTTGTATTAGAATGATAACCTACTGTAAGAAACAAAGATTTCTTGAGGTTGGATGATCACCTTACAAGATTGGAAGTGAGCTAGCAAACTTGAAAGTATTCTTGATTTTATGAAACTAGAACTTTTGGAATTTATGAAGAACACTTAGAACTTGAAGATAGAACTTGATAGAGATCAATTAGATGAAGAAAATTGAAGAATTAAAGTGTTTGTAGGTGTTTTTGGTCGTTGGTGTATGGATTAGATATAAAGGATATGTTATTTTGTTTTCATGTAAATAAGTCATGAATGATTACTCATATTTTTGTAATTTTATGAGATATTTCATGCTAGTTGCCAAATGATGGTTCCCACATGTGTTAGGTGACTCACATGGGCTGCTAAGAGCTGATCATTGGAGTGTATATACCAATAGTACATACATCTAAAAGCTGTGTATTGTACGAGTACGAATACGGGTGCATACGAGTAGAATTGTTGATGAAACTGAACGAGGATGTAATTGTAAGCATTTTTGTTAAGTAGAAGTATTTTGATAAGTGTATTGAAGTCTTTCAAAAGTGTATAAATACATATTAAAACACTACATGTATAGATATTTTAACTGAGTCGTTAACTCATCGTTAGTCGTTACATGTAAATGTTGTTTTGAAACCTTTAGGTTAACGATCTTGTTGAATGTTGTTAACCCATTGTTTATTATAACAAATGAGATGTTAAATTGTTATATTATCATGATATTATGATATATAATATATCTTAGTATGATGTATATACTGTTAAATGTCGTTACAACGATAATCGTTACATATATGTCTCGTTTCGAAATCATTAAGTTAGTAGTCTTATTTTTACATATGTAATTCATTGTTAATACACTTAATAATATATTTACTTATCATTTAACATAATTAACCAAGTGTATCAATATCTTAATATGATTCATATGTACCTAGTAAGACGTTGTTATAACGATAATCGTTATATATATCGTTTTCGAGTTTCTTAAATTAATAGTCTCATTTTTATGTATATAACTCATTGTTAAAATACCTAATGAGATACATACTTATAATAAAATCATGTTAACTATATATATAACCATATATATGTCATCGTATAGTTTTTACATGTTTTAACGTTCGTGAATCACCGGTCAACTTGGGTGGTCAATTGTCTATATGAAACATATTTCAATTAATCAAGTCTTAACAAGTTTGATTGCTTAACATGTTGGAAACATTTAATCATGTAAATATCAATCTCAATTAATATATATAAACATGGAAAAGTTCGGGTCACTACAGTACCTACCCGTTAAATAAATTTTGTCCTGAAATTTTAAGCTGTTGAAGGTGTTGACGAATCTTCTGGAAATAGATGCGGGTATTTCTTCTTCATCTGATCTTCACGCTCCCAGGTGAACTCGGGTCCTCTACGAGCATTCCATCGAACCTTAACAATTGGTATCTTGTTTTGCTTAAGTCTTTTAACCTCACGATCCATTATTTCGACGGGTTCTTCGATGAATTGGAGTTTTTCATTGATTTGGATTTCATCTAACGGAATAGTGAGATCTTCTTTAGCAAAACATTTCTTCAAATTCGAGACGTGGAAAGTGTTATGTACAGCCGCGAGTTGTTGAGGTAACTCAAGTCGGTAAGCTACTGGTCCGACACGATCAATAATCTTGAATGGTCCAATATACCTTGGATTTAATTTCCCTCGTTTACCAAATCGAACAACGCCTTTCCAAGGTGCAACTTTAAGCATGACCATCTCTCCAATTTCAAATTCTATATCTTTTCTTTTAATGTCAGCGTAGCTCTTTTGTCGACTTTGGGTGGTTTTCAACCGTTGTTGAATTTGGATGATCTTCTCGGTAGTTTCTTGTATAATCTCTGGACCCGTAATCTGTCTATCCCCCACTTCACTCCAACAAATCGGAGACCTACACTTTCTACCATAAAGTGCTTCAAACGGCGCCATCTCAATGCTTGAATGGTAGCTGTTGTTGTAGGAAAATTCTGCTAACGGTAGATGTCGATCCCAACTGTTTCCGAAATCAATAACACATGCTCGTAGCATGTCTTCAAGCGTTTGTATCGTCCTTTCGCTCTGCCCATCAGTTTGTGGATGATAGGCAGTACTCATGTCTAGACGAGTTCCTAATGCTTACTGTAATGTCTGCCAGAATCTTGAAATAAATCTGCCATCCCTATCAGAGATAATAGAGATTGGTATTCCATGTCTGGAGACGACTTCCTTCAAATACAGTCGTGCTAACTTCTCCATCTTGTCATCTTCTCTTATTGGCAGAAAGTGTGCTGATTTGGTGAGACGATCAACTATTACCCAAATAGTATCAAAACCACTTGCAGTCCTTGGCAATTTAGTGATGAAATCCATGGTAATGTTTTCCCATTTCCATTCTGGGATTTCGGGTTGTTGAAGTAGACCTGATGGTTTCTGATGCTCAGCTTTGACCTTAGAACACGTCAAACATTCTCCTACATATTTAGCAACATCGGCTTTCATACCCGGCCACCAAAAATATTTCTTGAGATCCTTGTACATCTTCCCCGTTCCAGGATGTATTGAGTATCTGGTTTTATGAGCTTCTCTAAGTACCATTTCTCTCATATCTCCAAATTTTGGTACCCAAATCCTTTCAGCCCTATACCGGGTTCCGTCTTCCCGAATATTAAGATGCTTCTCCGATCCTTTGGGTATTTCATCCTTTAAATTTCCTTCTTTTAAAACTCCTTGTTGCGCCTCCTTTATTTGAGTAGTAAGGTTATTATGAATCATTATATTCATAGATTTTACTCGAATGGGTTCTCTGTCCTTCCTGCTCAAGGCATCGGCTACCACATTTGCCTTTCCCGGGTGGTAACGAATCTCAAAGTCGTAATCATTCAATAATTCAATCCACCTACGCTGCCTCATATTCAGTTGTTTCTGATTAAATATGTGTTGAAGACTTTTGTGGTCAGTATATATAATACTTTTGACCCCATATAAGTAGTGCCTCCAAGTCTTTAATGCAAAAACAACCGCGCCTAATTCCAAATCATGCGTCGTATAATTTTGTTCGTGAATCTTCAATTGTCTAGACGCATAAGCAATCACCTTCGTTCGTTGCATTAATACACAACCGAGACCTTGCTTTGAAGCGTCACAATAAATCACAAAATCATCATTCCCTTCAGGCAATGACAATATAGGTGCCGTAGTTAGCTTTTTCTTCAATAACTGAAACGCTTTCTCTTGTTCATCCTTCCATTCAAATTTCTTCCCTTTATGCGTTAATGCAGTCAAGGCTTTTGCTATTCTGGAAAAGTCTTGGATGAACCTTCTGTAGTAACCAGCTAGTCCTAAAAACTGGCGTATGTGTTTCGGAGTTTTCGGGGTTTCCCACTTTTCAACAGTTTCTATCTTTGCCGGATCCACCTTAATACCTTCTTTGTTCACTATGTGACCGAGGAAATGAACTTCTTCCAACCAAAATGCACACTTTGAAAACTTAGCGTACAATTCTTCCTTCCTCAATACTTCTAACACCTTTCTCAAATGTTCACCGTATTCTTGGTCATTCTTTGAGTAAATAAGTATGTCATCAATGAAAACAATGACAAACTTGTCAAGGTATGGTCCACACACTCGGTTCATAAGGTCCATGAACACAGCTGGTGCATTAGTTAAACCAAACGGCATGACCATAAACTCGTAATGACCGTAACGTGTTCTAAAAGCAGTCTTTGGAATATCATCTTCTTTCACCCGCATTTGATGATACCCGGAACGTAAGTCAATCTTTGAATAAACAGACGAGCCTTGTAATTGATCAAATAAGTCGTCGATTCTCGGTAGTGGGTAGCGGTTCTTGATGGTAAGTTTGTTCAACTCTCGGTAGTCGATACACAACCTGAATGTACCATCTTTCTTCTTGACAAACAAAACAGGAGCTCCCCACGGTGATGTGCTTGGTCGAATGAAACCATGCTCTAAAAGTTCTTGTAATTGGCTTTGCAATTCTTTCATCTCGCTGGGTGCGAGTCTGTAAGGAGCACGAGCTATTGGTGCAGCTCCTGGTACAAGATCTATTTGAAATTCAACGGATCGATGTGGGGGTAATCCCGGTAATTCTTTCGGAAATACATCGGGAAATTCTTTTGCGACGGGAACATCATTGATGCTCTTTTCTTCAGTTTGTACTTTCTCGACGTGTGCTAGAACAGCATAGCAACCTTTTCTTATTAGTTTTTGTGCCTTCAAATTACTAATAAGATGTAGCTTCGTGTTGCCCTTTTCTCCGTACACCATTAAGGGTTTTCCTTTTTCTCGTATAATGCGAATTGCATTTTTGTAACAAACGATCTCTGCTTTCACTTCTTTCAACCAGTCCATACCGATTATCACATCAAAACTCCCTAACTCTACTGGTATCAAATCAATCTTAAATGTTTCGCTAACCAGTTTAATTTCTCGATTCCGACATATATTATCTGCTGAAATTAATTTACCATTTGCTAATTCGAGTAAAAATTTACTATCCAAAGGCGTCAATGGACAACTTAATTTAGCACAAAAGTCTCTACTCATATAGCTTTTATCCGCACCCGAATCAAATAAAACGTAAGCAGATTTATTGTCAATAAGAAACGTACCCGTAACAAGCTCCGGGTCTTCCTGTGCCTCTGCCGCATTAATATTGAAAACTCTTCCGCGGCCTTGTCCATTCGTGTTCTCCTGGTTCGGGCAATTTCTAATAATGTGGCCCGGTTTTCCACATTTATAACAAACTACATTGGCATAACTTGCTCCGACACTACTTGCTCCGCCATTACTAGTTCCGACACCATTTGTTCCTTTCGTTCTATTAACCCCTGGTCCATAGACCTCACACTTCGCCGCGCTATGACCATTTCTTTTACACTTGTTGCAAAATTTGGTGCAGAACCCCGGGTGATACTTTTCACACCTTTGGCATAGCTGCTTCTGATTGTTGTTGTTGTTGCGGTTATTATTGTTGTTGGGATGATTGTTGTAGTTGTTGCTGTTGTTGTTATTGTTGTTGTTGTTGGGCCGTTTGTTGTAGTTGCGATTGATGTTGCGATTGTTGGGATAATTGTTGCGATTATTGTTGTAATTGCTGTTGTTGTTGTATTGGTGATTCTTATCACCGTTTTCCTCCCACTTTCTTTTGACTTGTTTCACATTGGCCTCTTCAGCAGTCTGTTCTTTAATTCTTTCTTCAATCTGGTTCACTAGTTTGTGAGCCATTCTACATGCCTGTTGTATGGAGGCGGGCTCGTGTGAACTTATATCTTCTTGGATTCTTTCCGATAATCCTTTCACAAACGCGTCGATCTTCTCTTCCTCATCTTCGAATGCTCCCGGACACAATAGGCACAATTCTGTGAATCGTCTTTCGTATGTGGTAATATCAAATCCTTGGGTTCGTAACCCTCTAAGTTCTGTCTTGAGCTTATTGACCTCGGTTCTGGGACGGTACTTCTCGTTCATCAAGTGCTTGAATGCTGACCACGGTAGTGCGTACGCATCGTCTTGTCCCACTTGCTCTAGATAGGTATTCCACCATGTTAATGCAGAACCTGTGAAGGTATGCGTAGCGTACTTTACTTTGTCCTCTTCAGTACACTTACTTATGGCAAACACCGATTCGACCTTCTCGGTCCACCGTTTCAATCCGATCGGTCCTTCGGTTCCATCAAATTTCAAAGGTTTGCAGGCAGTGAATTCTTTGTAGGTGCATCCTATACGATTTCCTGTACTACTAGATCCAAGGTTATTGTTTGTATGTAGCGCAGCCTGTACTGCGGCTATGTTTGAAGTTAGAAAAGTACGGAATTCCTCTTCATTCATATTCACGGTGTGTCGAGTAGTCGGTGCCATTTCCTTCAAAATAGTCAAATGGAACAAGTTAATCATACAGAATATTAAGAGTAGTTAATAGTATTTCGTAGCATAATATGAACTCATTTATAAAAGCTTTTTCTTCATATTAGCATTTTATAAGTTTAAATTCGGGTAGTACCTACCCGTTAAGTTCATACTTAGTAGCTAATATACAATTCAACTACTACAATTCTATATGAAAAACTGATTATAATAATATTTCGCGTTCAAACTTTTATACAATATTTTACAAACTTACAATACCGCTTATTTTACATATAGCATGAAATATAGCCCACAATAAATTTGATACAAGATGGTTGTGAAGATAATTCTAGCTAGTACACAAGTCGTTCAGCAAAGGCAATAAAGACACGTAATTCATACGTCCAGAAACAAGTCATGCATTCTGGTTTTACTAGGATTACTTCCCATCCTTGGTCTTGTGGAACATAACCGTTATGGCCGTTGATAAGACAGCGTGTTGTAACGTCGTCAAAGGGACGAGGGTTACGTAATGTCCAACAGTCCCGTAACAATCTAAAAACCTCATTTCTTACCCCAATTACCGACTCCATCACTTGTGGGAACGTTTTGTTTAATAGTTGTAGGCCGATGTTCTTGTTCTCACTTTGGTGAGAAGCGAACATTACTAATCCGTAAGCATAACATGCTTCTTTATGTTGCATGTTAGCCGCTTTTTCTAAATCACGAAGTCCAATATTCGGATATATTGAGTCAAAATAATTTCTTAACCCATTGCGTAAAATAGCATTTGGGTTCCCCGCAATATATGCGTCAAAGTAAACACATCGTAACTTATGGATTTCCCAATGTGATATCCCCCATCTTTCGAACGAAAGCCTTTTATAAACCAAGGCATTCTTGGTACGTTCTTCGAATGTCTTACAAACTGATCTCACCTTAAATAGTTGTGCCGAAGAATTCTGACCGACTCTAGACAAGATTTCATCAATCATGTCTCCGGGTAGGTCTCTTAAAATATTGGGTTGTCTATCCATTTTGTGTTTTTATACTGTAAAATAGACAAGAGTTAGATTCATAAAAAAAAATACTTATTAATACAAGCAATTTTTACATATATCATAAAGCATAAGCACACTATATTACATATATTACACCACACGAATACAACTATCTTATTCCGACTCGCTTGTTTCTTCTTCTTCGGTTTTGGTTCGTTTTGCCAAGTTTCTAGGGATATATGATGTTCCCCTAATACGAGCCGTAATTTTCCACATTGGTTTAGAAAAACCTGGTGGTTTAGAGGTTCCCGGGTCATTGTTACAACTTAAGGACTTCGGGGGTTGACGATACATATAAAGTTCATCGGGGTTGGAATTAGACTTCTCTATTTTTATGCCCTTTCCCTTATTATTTTCTTTTGACTTTTTAAATTCAGTTGGGGTAATTTCTATAACATCATCGGAATTCTCGTCGGAATCCGATTCATCGGAGAATTGGTAATCCTCCCAATATTTTGCTTCCTTGGCGGAAACACCATTGACCATAATTAACCTTGGTCGGTTGGTTGAGGATTTTCTTTTACTTAACCGTTTTATTATTTCCCCCACCGGTTCTATTTCTTCATCCGGTTCCGATTCTTCTTCCGGTTCCGATTCTTCTTCCGGTTCCGACTCTTCTTCCGGTTCCTCTTCGGGAACTTGTGAATCAGTCCACGAATCATTCCAATTTACATTTGACTCTTCATTATTATTAGGTGAGTCAATGAGACTTGTTCTAGAGGTAGACATCTATCACATAATATCAAACGCGTTAAGAGATTAATATATCACATAATATTCACATGTTAAAAATATATAGTTTCCAACAAAATTTGTTAAGCAATCATTTTTCAAGTAAACACGGTCGAAGTCCAGACTCACTAATGCATCCTAACAAACTCGATAAGACACACTAATGCAAAATTCTGGTTCTCTAAGACCAACGCTCGGATACCAACTGAAATGTCCCGTTCTTATTGATTAAAAACGTTCCATATTAATTGATTTCGTTGCGAGGTTTTGACCTCTATATGAGACGTTTTTCAAAGACTGCATTCATTTTAAAACAAACCATAACCTTTATTTCATCAATAAAGGTTTAAAAAGCTTTACGTAGATTATCAAATAATGATAATCTAAAATATCCTGTTTACACACGACCATTACATAATGGTTTACAATACAAATATGTTACAACAAAATAAGTTTCTTGAATGCAGTTTTTACACAATATCATACAAGAATGGACTCCAAATCTCGTCCTTATTTAAGTATGCGACAGCGGAAGCTCTTAATAATCACCTGAGAATAAACATGCTTAAAACGTCAACAAAAATGTTGGTGAGTTATAGGTTTAACCTATATATATCAAATCATAATAATAGACCACAAGATTTCATATTTCAAAACACATCCCATACATAGAGATAAAAATCATTCATATGGTGAACACCTGGTAACCAACATTAACAAGATGCATATATAAGAATATCCCCATCATTCCGGGACACCCTTCGGATATGATATAAATTTCGAAGTACTAAAGCATCCGGTACTTTGGATGGGGTTTGTTAGGCCCAATAGATCTATATTTAGGATTCGCGTCAATTAGGGTGTCTGTTCCCTAATTCTTAGATTACCAGACTTAATAAAAAGGGGCATATTCGATTTCGATAATTCAACCATAGAATGTAGTTTCACGTACTTGTGTCTATTTTGTAAATCATTTATAAAACCTGCATGTATTCTCATCCCAAAAATATTAGATTTTAAAAGTGGGACTATAACTCACTTTCACAGATTTTTACTTCGTCGAGAAGTAAGACTTGGCCACTGTTGATTCACGAACCTATAACAATATATACATATATATTAAAGTATGTTCAAAATATATTTACAACACTTTTAATATATTTTGATGTTTTAAGTTTATTAAGTCAGCTGTCCTCGTTAGTAACCTACAACTAGTTGTCCACAGTTAGATGTACAGAAATAAATCAATAAATATTATCTTGAATCAATCCACGACCCAGTGTATACGTATCTCAGTATTGATCACAACTCAAACTGTATATATTTTGGAATCAACCTCAACCCTGTATAGCTAACTCCAACATTCACATATAGAGTGTCTATGGTTGTTCCGAAATATATATAGATGTGTCGACATGATAGGTCGAAACATTGTATACGTGTCTATGGTATCTCAAGATTACATAATATACAATACAAGTTGATTAAGTTATGGTTGGAATAGATTTGTTACCAATTTTCACGTAGCTAAAATGAGAAAAATTATCCAATCTTGTTTTACCCATAACTTCTTCATTTTAAATCCGTTTTGAATGAATCAAATTGCTATGGTTTCATATTGAACTGTATTTTATGAATCTAAACAGAAAAAGTATAGGTTTATAGTCGGAAAAATAAGTTACAAGTCGTTTTTGTAAAGGTAGTCATTTCAGTCTAAAGAACGACGTCTAGATGACCATTTTAGAAAACATACTTCCACTTTGAGTTTAACCATAATTTTTGGATATAGTTTCATGTTCATAATAAAAATCATTTTCTCAGAATAACAACTTTTAAATCAAAGTTTATCATAGTTTTTAATTAACTAACCCAAAACAGCCCGCGGTGTTACTATGACGGCGTAAATCCGGTTTTACGGTGTTTTTCGTGTTTCCAGGTTTTAAATCATTAAGTTAGCATATCATATAGATATAGAAAATGTGTTTAGTTAATTTTAAAAGTCAAGTTAGAAGGATTAACTTTTGTTTGCGAACAAGTTTAGAATTAACTAAACTATGTTCTAGTGATTACGAGTTTAAACCTTCGAATAAGATAGCTTTATATGTATGAATCGAATGATGTTATGAACATCATTACTACCTTAAGTTCCTTGGATAAACCTACTGGAAAAGAGAAAAATGGATCTAGCTTCAACGGATCCTTAGATGGCTCGAAGTTCTTGAAGCAGAATCATGACACGAAAACAAGTTCAAGTAAGATCATCACTTGAAATAAGATTGTTATAGTTATAGAAATTGAACCAAAGTTTGAATATGATTATTACCTTGTATTAGAATGATAACCTACTGTAAGAAACAAAGATTTCTTGAGGTTGGATGATCACCTTACAAGATTGGAAGTGAGCTAGCAAACTTGAAAGTATTCTTGATTTTATGAAACTAGAACTTTTGGAATTTATGAAGAACACTTAGAACTTGAAGATAGAACTTGAGAGAGATCAATTAGATGAAGAAAATTGAAGAATTAAAGTGTTTGTAGGTGTTTTTGGTCGTTGGTGTATGGATTAGATATAAAGGATATGTTATTTTGTTTTCATGTAAATAAGTCATGAATGATTACTCATATTTTTGTAATTTTATGAGATATTTCATGCTAGTTGCCAAATGATGGTTCCCATATGTGTTAGGTGACTCACATGGGCTGCTAAGAGCTGATCATTGGAGTGTATATACCAATAGTACATACATCTAAAAGCTGTGTATTGTACGAGTACGAATACGGGTGCATACGAGTAGAATTGTTGATGAAACTGAACGAGGATGTAATTGTAAGCATTTTTGTTAAGTAGAAGTATTTTGATAAGTGTATTGAAGTCTTTCAAAAGTGTATAAATACATATTAAAACACTACATGTATATATATTTTAACTGAGTCGTTAACTCATCGTTAGTCGTTACATGTAAATGTTGTTTTGAAACCTTTAGGTTAACGATCTTGTTGAATGTTGTTAACCCATTGTTTATTATAACAAATGAGATGTTAAATTGTTATATTATCATGATATTATGATATATAATATATCTTAGTATGATGTATATACTGTTAAATGTCGTTACAACGATAATCGTTACATATATGTCTCGTTTCGAAATCATTAAGTTAGTAGTCTTATTTTTACATATGTAATTCATTGTTAATACACTTAATAATATATTTACTTATCATTTAACATAATTAACCAAGTGTATCAATATCTTAATATGATTCATATGTACCTAGTAAGACGTTGTTATAACGATAATCGTTATATATATCGTTTTCGAGTTTCTTAAATTAATAGTCTCATTTTTATGTATATAACTCATTGTTAAAATACCTAATGAGATACATACTTATAATAAAATCATGTTAACTATATATATAACCATATATATGTCATCGTATAGTTTTTACATGTTTTAACGTTCGTGAATCACCGGTCAACTTGGGTGGTCAATTGTCTATATGAAACATATTTCAATTAATCAAGTCTTAACAAGTTTGATTGCTTAACATGTTGGAAACATTTAATCATGTAAATATCAATCTCAATTAATATATATAAACATGGAAAAGTTCGGGTCACTACAAATATGCCATGTAAGACTCCATGCACATAGCTTGTCTAACATATAAGCAAACAGCGGAAGACTTCTAGGAACCTGAGAATAAACATGCTAACAAGTGTCAACACAAAGGTTGGTGAGTTCATAGTTTTAGTGTTTCGCATAATCTGTATATAAAAGTGGATCACAAGATTTCAGTTATTTCATCCAGAAACGTTTATCAAAATATTCTACAAAATTGAGCACCCTGGTAACTAAACTTAACGTATATATAATTTGTACCCTTTGTATAATCATCTTAATAATACACGCAAACCAACGTGTACGCTTCTCAAATAGCATACGTCCGTTAAAAGGCTAGTGCTCTAGCTCAGACGGGGATATCAAGCCCTATGGATCCATATACTACTACTCGCGCCCACCAGTTCTTATAACTGGCAGTTACTAGTTACCAAAGCTAAGTGATTTTCGGTTCAAACTCAGTGTAGAATTTAGTATGTACTTGTATCCATTGCGTTTAAAATAAAGTGCATGTATTCTCAGCCCAAAAATATAGATTGCAAAAGCAATTAAAAAGGGAGCAAATGAAACTCACCTTAGCAGCATATAAAGTCGTTCACCAAAATGTGATCGAAACACGAATTACCAAATAACCGTAGATCTCAACGTATCAATATTGTGGTTCAATATTGCAGGAAAGTACGTAGACGCAACAGAGATGATAAACATTAGGTTTGATTTGCAAACAATACTCATGAACATTACCCATAACCTCCATAGCTATAACCCATAGTTTTCTTAACTCTATCCCGCTCGAAAACCCATTTTGAAAGTGACATGCTCATGACCTCGTCGTAGTATTTTATGTATAATACTAATTAGTAATATTACTACTAATAATATTAAGATTAATAATAATATTAATCTTAATAATAATAATAATATTAATAATAATAATAATAATAATAATAATAAATATAAATATAATTGAGAGACAGAGAGATTTAAGAAGAAGAAAGTAAATAAATTCGGAAAAAAACTGCGAGCTTTATAGACCTGGCCTGATTTCCACTGCCATGCGATCGCATGGCTGGGCAGTGTAATTCCCATGCGATCGCATGGGAAACTTTTCCAGCTCACAATGTTTTAGCAACTAGCTCGTCGACATATTTTTATAATATATATAATATATAATTTAAATTAATTAATTATATATTATATTTTATTCTCGTGCATAGTTGATTTGTAATTTTTGTTTCGATAAGTCGTACGTCATCACTCGACTTATGTCCCAGTTCCGGTTTTTCGAATGTCTCTTCGTACGCTGAGAAAACTTGTACATTACATTTTGGGACATGTACCTTAGTCAAAATATAGCCTTAAATTATCCCTAAATTATATCACTCAAAATATAACTTATACATTTGAGTGTTTTGGTTATTTACTTCTATAAATCATCGTCTCGCTATTTGTTAAAATACATTTTAAAATAGTGTCTACTCTAGCAAAGTTACTGTAGCAAAGTCAATTTTTACTGTAGCAATTCACTGTAGCAAATTCAATTTCACTGTAGCAAGTAGTGATTTTCGAAAACACTGTAGCATTTTGGGTACTGTAGCAATTTGAAAATACTGTAGCAAATTAGTGTTTTACTGGTTCATCTTAAATGCTTTAGTTAACTTATCTGAATATCAATCGAATCAATAAACGAATGTTACTATCGTTTACTAAATAACTTGAAATTATATATATATGTAAATATCTTTTTAATATACATAAATCAGTTTTTAAATACACATTGGAAGTTATTTATAAATAAATATTTCAACTTATCATATATATTCAAATAGATATTTAAACCAATAAGTTTAATGTACGGTATCAAACAATTAATACATTGTTACCTTTTCAAGTTATAGTATATATGTATCTATTTACATATAATTGTTCGCGAATCGTCGAAAACAACGGAAGGGTATTTAAATATATAAAAGTAGTTCAAAAATTTTGAGATTCAGTTTTACAGACTTTGCTTATCGTGTCGGAAATGTTAATCATACAAAGATTAAGTTTAAATTTGGTCAGAAATTTCCGGGTCATCACAATAAATCTTTATATGCCTTATCTTTTGCACGGGCTACAGCCTTCTTATCTTCTCTTTTGGCTTCTTTATATCTCTCTTCAACCCTAGTTCTACCCGTCAGAGTCCCCTCCTGACAAGTGATGAGCTCCCTAAACCTTAGTTGCTTAAGCGCGACTTTGCTTTGAACCTCGTCACTATCGGTTAATCGACATTTGCTAATAACTATCGGTTAATCGACATATAAATATAGATTTAGTTTCATAATTTAAATACAGGATAACAATGCAAACTATAAGATGAATGTTTGGTTTTTTGTGGAGTTTTCGTTTTGTGATCGTGTTGTGAGCTCTTGTTCAGTTTGTTATTTTGTCTAGCTGGTACTTGCTCTCTGGTTTGTAGGGGTGTTCATCGGTTCGGTTTGTTCGGTTTATTCGGTTCGGTGTATTCGGTTTTGAATTTTTTTTGGGCAAAACCGAACCGAAAACCGAATTCAAAGTTAAAACCGAACCGAACCGAACCGAAAACCGAATTCGAATTCGGATTCGGTTCGATTTTCGGTTAAAAACGAATATTATGAAAAAATTGAGAATGATGTTAGTTTAATTGTGACATTACTGATGTCTTAGTTATTTATATCCTAAAACAATGACGTACTATAAAATTATCAAGAATTCGATGATTTATTAATATTTACAGCTTAATTATGACTTTTACTGCTTCTTGTTTTTAAGAAGAAGAATATAATAATTTGAGTAACATAATTATAATGTGAGATATCAAATCGTCATATAGTTGAGAACATATTTATTGATTGGATCCCAAATTATAATGACATTAAAACATAAATATACAAATTAAATATATAAAAAATTTGAATTCGGTTTTCGATTAAACAGAATTCAGAATTTTCAAAACCGAAAACCGATTTCAAAATTCGGTTTCGGTTTGACTCGATCCTAAAACCGTTTTTCAAATACGATTTTGTTTTTTTCGGGTTTAGTTTCGGTTTGGTTTTCGAGTTTTACGGTTTCAAATTAAATAATGACCAACTCTACTGGTTTGTATGTTTTTAAATAATGACCAACTCTACTGGTTTGTATGTTTCTAAAGGTTTACCTTTTACCTAGTCTTTTTTACGATTTAATTTTTGTTCTCTGAGAAAAAAAACTACCGTATAAGAAGAATGTACAACATAGAAATTAAAGACATGAAACCCTAGAATTCAACCCTTCAGCATTTTCTCTCTTCGTTTTTTTAGGCACAAAACCCTAGAATTCAAATTGTTGGTTCAGATCCGACTGTTTTAGCTTTTCAGGCCACCGGTATCTCGCCGATGGTCCGGCTTCTTCCTTCCAGCCGTATGACTTTTTACCGGCGCCGGCCCACTGGCGGCGAGTACTTTGGTACTTAGTGGGTTGTTGGGTCTGGTATGGTGTGGTTCGGCTTTCTTCAAACAGATCTAGTCTGAGATATACCATTCCGTTTTCGGTCACCTGATCTTTGTTTCGTTCGCCACTTTTTTTTCGTCTCTCTCCACAGGCGATGAGTAAGGGGTTGTTTCTTTTGCTTGTTTCCTGTCGGTCGCCGGAATTTCTGTCGGTGCCTCTTTTGTCCGGCGGATTTTTGGGTTAACCGGAGTGTTATTGTTTGTTATTTTTTGAAGGTTTCAGCGTTTTCTAATCCCTGGTTCCCGTTTGCTTTCCCCCCTCTGGTTATTTCTTCCTTGCCGGAATCCTTCTCCGACGGTCGTACCCTTTTGCTGCTGCTTCTCCACCAGAAGCAGATTCTGTTAGCAAATCTTAGCTTGACAATTTGTCTTTCATCTGATTTATCGGGAGTGAATTTTAGAGTATTACCAAACCCTAAACCTAGGTATGATATATTTTACTAATTCTTAAATTGCATTTGTTCTGATTTTTAGATTGTGATAGCTAAGGTTATAAATTAACCACCACGTTCACAGGAGGGTAGAAGCATGTTTATAATTTGAATTAATAAATAAATGTTGTAAAAATAGTAGTGTTTTAAATGGATTTGTATATTTGCTAATGGGCTATGGCTTTGTAAATTGAATTCTCAAGTCACGAAAGAATTTTGTTGATGTAGTGTTATTGATGGTGGAAAACCGCACAGTGGAACTTAAGGTGAATACCTTTACTCGTGTTATATGGTATATCATAGTGTACCTTTATTTGTGTTGTGTGATATAGCTTAGTGTAATAAGTAAATAGTGAACTAATTGCGCTCTTATATTTGATTCTTCTTCTTGTGAAATAAGGATTGAAGTTTTGTTAATGGATTTAGCAAACGTGAATAAGTTACATTGATGCGATGTTGTTGGGCGGCTGAAATCCGTCAAGTCTTCGTTCCATATTGCATATACAAGTCTTTATCTTACGTATTGAATGGTTTATTATTATGTTTCGTAGGAATCGGAAGTATGAAGGGGAAGGAGAAATTAAAATGAGGAAGAAGAATAGAGTTGCTTGTCGATGTCTCTCTTAAGTTAAGAAGGTCATAGTTTTCTACACGAGTTGGAGAGTGTATTACGTTTGACTATTTCGAACCTTGTACTAAGGTTGAATGCAAGATGCCATTTTGGGTTTCGACATCTTTGAATTCAATGCGGTCGGATAAGATGGTTCGGGTCAAAGTGTGGCGAAATGGCTTACTAAAATCTCTGAACTTTTCGTGAGCGGGAGGTAAAACTTAAATTTCGAGGTTGCAAGCTGAGTACTCTCAGGGTTGCGAGCAAAGTTTATTCCCGGGGCGAAAGACATTCTGGCGGTCGCGAGAATACGGGTTTTCGTCAAAAAAAAAAAGATTTTAGACCTCACATTTTGGCTTGGAACTAAAAAGAAACTTAAAAATATATATCTGACCGGGTTTTATTTTGTATTTATTTTTGGTATGGATGTATGTTTGGATATGTAACTTTTGATTGCTCGTTGTAACATCTCCTAGTTAGATGCAAGAAGGCAGGAATATACGAGTTGTTAAAGAAAAGTCTTTTATTACCAAACTATTTTAGGCCCACCTTAACCACACTAAGTTGTGCACTTGGGTTTGACCCATCCATGTCTTTGGACCATGGTTAGGGTTATGGTGATGGGGAGCCATATGCCCTATATAAGCAACTTTTTATGTGATACATGAGAGGTACCAAGCCTTTGTTCTTTCAAAAATAAATCTACACCGACTTAGACCTAACTTGCTCGTTATTTCAAATTATTGCATTCGTTCATCCTTTGTTTTTTAACTTATTACTCTTCTAGTTGAAGGTGTTTGTGGACTAGAAAAAGAAAATGAGGAGTAACATGGAATCTTCTTGAAAACTATCTGTATATGATGGTTTGTATCTCACATTTAGGACAACACTAAAAGATATTTAACTTATATTCATGGTAAGTCGATGTCCAATAACGGAATGCCACTAGACCTACCCTTACAACCTTTAAAATACATACCTCTTCATATTTATAGCAGTTTTAAGTATCCAATCCATCATTTACTTCAGGAATGAATGTAGCTCAAGTTTTATTAATTCTTTCATAATCAATACATATAAATATAAATGAATGAATTGAAATAAAATAACACATCAAAGTGATTCACTTTGTAAATAACAATTTGGTACTTGAACAATTCGTTGAAGATAAAATTGGACACACCATACTATATACCTTTAATCTCATGTGGATCTTCTAAACCTAGATAATGGTTTAGAAATTATTAAACTTTGTAATCTTCTTGCTTCTTTCAGGTTGAGGTTGATATGAATCCTAGTGACCGCCAACACCTCGAACGACGTATTAGAGCAATTATTAAATCCGAAACTCATGATTATGACGTTGATGACGAACCCGTGGACACCAAATTGGAAGAACAAAATTCCGTCTGTATAGAAAGGGAGGACTTTAGGATCGATGGCCCTGATGAATTTTCCTTGTTCAAGAGTGACTTCGTCAATCGAGCTGAAATCGTTCGCAAAATCGTTTGCAAGGACATATTATGGACATCAACCACCACAGGTGACTCAAAATCTCACCTAGTTTCACGTTGCATGGAATGAAATAGAATTATCGTTATCGTTTTATCAAACAATAAATATGAACATATATACTTATAATTAATGGCTATGTTAATCGAGTCAACAAGCGTCGTTTTATTGGCGACTGAACTGCCGCTTTTAGCCTAACTTGAACTTCAGGCAGGTTTAAAACCCATGAAAATTTGATTAACCGTTTCCGTGGCGTCTCATACTTTCTTTACCTCCTTAATGGCCGGATGTCCATTCGGAAACAATCTCTCTATCCACAAGACATTCTCTATTCTTGGGGTGTTTCACTCTCGATGGAGAAATGACTTCTCTTTATTCTAGGAATAGGTGAATAATTGTCTACATCTTACCTCTCCCATACCCAACATATGTGAGATTAGGTTTTGTTGTTTTTGTTGTTTTTGTATGCTTATAATTAGTTGTAGACATACTCCGGCGGCGGATTTATCAGTTTTCTCATGTATTTCACATCTTCAAAGTTCTCAAATACATCATTAGATTGTCGGCTTCTACCTCTCGAATGGGGCATATATCATTAAACACATTAACACCCCGCTAATGCAATAGCGTATTAATTGAGCTATAACATCTTATAGTCCGGTTCTAAAAATAAAAACATAAGATGATATAAAAATAAGATATTTCATCAAACCCTTTTAATTTCATCCTGAAATATGCCACAACATTTCGACAACACGCAGTTTGGCAACGGCCTTCTGGAGGGCAAGCTTAACGACGGGTTTGAGGGTGGTACCGTTAGAAACTCTCTTATTACTTCAACTCCAAAAACACAAACTTAGATTGAAAAAAAAAACAATCAACCTGATTGTTACTTGCTTCGTGCTCATTATGTAAGTTCTTCTAGAAAATTAAAACCCGATAATTTGGATATTCCATCTTCTCCAATGATGATGTTGTCTGGAGTTAAATTATTATGTGAAAAGCATTGCTTGGGAAAATATGATTACCCTTCAATTATATTTTTGTAATTAAAAATAATAATAATAAAAATATATTTAACAATTTATAAATACTTGTATTTTATAAATAGTATACGGAGTATTATTTTTATTACTACCTGAATAAAGTTCCACATAGCTCCATAAAGGTTAAATTGTATCTCGTAAGTCATCCATATTGTATCGACAACATATTCCCTCGGAGTTTTATCACCCAACTCGAAGGCCATTAGCTAATGGTCTTCTTCTTCGTGGTGCTGAGCACCGAAAAACTTGACAATGTTAACACATACAGATGTGTTGGCCCACACAGCCTTTTCTTTAAATTAGGATAACATGATAACTTTGGAATAATCCTCACTGTTACCTTTTTGTCACCAAAACATCCATGATACCAATGAACTTCCTTTCGATCGTTCATGACCTTTTCTATCCATTTGCATGTTTGTTTATAGTTATTTCGATTGAGTGACTCGTAGCAATTCTCCTTTGGAACATAATTTAATTAAACCTTTCGTCACCAAATTTTAGAAATCTCCAAAAGAAATTCAAAATCGCCCAGTTGAGATTATGAATACCAAACACTGGTCATGAACGTTTCTTCTTTAATGATTTCTTCATTTCGTGACGAAACGTTTTATCAAATTATGATTCATAGGAAGATTGATACGAGTCACTCAATCGAAATAACAATAGATAAACATGCAAATGGATAGAAAAGGGTCATGAGCGATGAAAATGAAGTTCATTGTTATCATGAACGTTTTTGTGACAAAAAGGTAACAATGAGGATTGTTCCGAAGTTATCATGTTATGCTCTGATTTATGCAAAAAGGCTGTGGGCGAACACATCCGTACGTGTTAAAAAAATTGTCAAGTTTATCGGTGTCCAGCACCACGAAGAAGAAACCAATTGGTTAATGGCCTTCGAGTTGGCTGATAAAACTCCGAGGGAATATATTGTTGATAACCATATGGGATGCCTTACGAGATAGAAGTTTAATCTTCATAGAGCTATATAGAATTTTGTTCATGAAGTAACAAAAATAATACTCAGTATGCTATTTATTAAGTATAGCTGTTTATAAATTAATAAATTTTTTTATTATAATCTATTTTAATTACAAAAATATAATCGAAGGGTTATCATTTTTTTCACAATAATGGCTTTTCACATAATAATTTTAGTGTAGACAACATCATCAATGGAGAAGATGGAATATTTAAATTATCGGACTTTAATTTCTGGAAAGAACTCACAGAAGAAACACAATGTATGTATCAATTTCAGATTGCTTGTTTTTTTATCTTTCTATGTTTGTGTTTTTGGAGTTTAAGTAGCAAGGCAATTCTTAACGGTATCGCCCTCAAACGTGTCGTCAAGCTCACCCTCCAGCATGTTGTTGCTAACGCCGCGATATTTCAGGACGAGATGAAAATGGTTTGATGTAATATCTTATTTTTCTATCATCTTATGCTTTTTTTTTTTTTTTTTTTTTCCAGAGCCGGATTATAAGATGTTAGGTAAGTTGATACGCTATTATATTAGCGGGGCTGTTCACATTTAAAGACATACACCCCATTCCAGTGGTAGAAACCAACAATCTTGATGACATATGTGAGGATTTTGAAGATGTGAAATACATCAAAAAACTCATAAATCTATCGACGGAGTATGTTTACAACTAATTATAAGTATACAAAACCCAGTCTTACATATATGGAGAGGTAAGATGTAGACAATCTATTCCCCATTTCTAGAATAAAAAAAGTGATTGTCCACCCAGAGTGAAACACCCCAAGAATAGAGAAAGTCCCATGGATATAGAGATTGCTTCCGAATGTACCTCGGGGCAATAAGTAGGTAAAAAAAAGTATGAGATGTCATAGAAATGGTGGAATCAAATTTCTGTTTGTTTTAAACCTGCCTGAAGTTCAAGTTAGGCTTTAAGCGGCAGTCAAGTCGCCAATAAATCGACGATTTATTGGCTCGATAGAGCCATTAATTATAATTATATATGTTCATGTTCATACTTATTGTTTTATAAAACGATAATTTAATTTCATTCTATGAAAAACTATGTGAGATTTTGAGTCACTTGTCGCTGAAGTCCAGTACCGACACTATCCAGTTTGTGAGAGATGTAAGCGACTTTTTAGAAGAATATGTAAAAGGGACAAGAGTTTATCTTAATCAAGATCAGCGTGATGTGGTAAATGGATGTCGCCCCATCAAATTTTTAGTCAACGACATTCAAAAAAATTCAAGACGGCAAGTGGACCGACGCCTTTCCCGTTAATTTTATTTATGAGATGGAGAAGGATCACAAGAAGTACAACGATCCGACGTCAATTTTGCAATTACTATGCCTTGTAAGGAATTACGCTGGTCATACCTTTTCAGTCAGCGAGTCCAACAGGATGGATTTCGGTGTGACTTATGAAGCAATGCATCAATCTTTACGAAAACGACTCCCCTCTAGTATTAGACGTCTACAATATTTTGGCACCTAACTTCACAATGCAAAAGTTGTCTCCTTGCCAGCAACTTTTATGTGATACAACGGAGGTAACGAGCCTTTGTTCTTTCAAAATAAATCTACACCGACTTTTAGACCTAACTTACCTGTTATTTCAAATTATTGCTTTGATCATCCTTTGTTTTTTCAACTTATTGAAGGTAGTTGAAGGTGTTTGTGCACTAGATAAAGAAAACGAGGAGAAAAGTGGAGAATCTTCTTGAAAACTATCCGAATACAATGGTTTGTATCTCACAGTTAGGACAATACCAAAAGATATTAAAACATATATTTATCGTAAGTCGATGTCCAATAACGCAATGCCCACCAGACCTACCGTTACAACCTTTAAAATACATACATCTTCATATATATAGCAGTTTTTCTTCATATATATAGCAGTTTTGAGTATCCAATCCATCATTTACTTCAGGAATGAAAGTAGCATCCGTTTTATTAATTCTTTCATAATCAATACATATAAATATAAATGAATGAAATGAGATAAAATAACACAACATCAAAGTGATTCACTTTCTAAATAAAAATTTGATACTCGAATAATTCGAAGAAGATAAAATTAGACACACCATACTATATACCTTTATCTCATGTGGATCTTCTAAACCTGGATAATGGTTTAGAAATTAATTAACTTTGTAATCTTCTTGCCTCTTTCAGGATGAGGTTGATATGAAGCCTAGTGACTTTCAACTCCTCGAACGATGTATTGGAGCAATTATTAAATTCGAAACTCATGATTACGACGTTGACAATGGACCCACGGACACCAAATTGGAAGAACAGAATTTCGTCCGTATAAAAAGAGAGGACTTTATGATCGATGGCCCTGATGAGTTTTCCTTATTCAAGAGTGACTTTGTCAATCGAGCTGAAATCGTTCGCAAGGACATATTCTTCTAAAAAGTCGCTTACATCTTTTGCAAACTGGATAATGTCGGTACAAGTGACTCAAAATCTCACATAGTTTCACGTTGCATAGAATGAAATAGACTTATCGTTATGGTTTTATTAAACAATAAATATGAACATATATACTTATAATTTAATGGCTCTATTAATCGAGTCAACAAGACTAGATTTATTGGCGACTTAACTGCCACTTAGAACCTAAATTGAACTTCAGACAGATTTAAAACCATGGAATTTTGATTTTACCATTTCACGGCGTTTTATATTTTTTTTATCTACTTAATGGTCGGAGATCCAGTCGGAAGCCACCTCTCTATTCATAGAACTCTCTCTATTCTGAGGTGATTCACTTTAGGTGGAGAAATGACTTCTCCTTATTATAGTAATATGGGAAGAATTGTCTACATATTACCTCTCCCATACCTCACATATGTGAAATGACATCTCCTTATAATTAGTTGTGGATGTACTTCAACGGTGGATATATTAGTGATGCCTTTCTAATCTTCAGAGTCCTCGGGTACGTTATTAAGATTGGCGACTTCTACCTCTTGAATGGGGCGTACATCATTAAACGCATTAACACCTCCGCTAATGCAATAGCGTATCAACCGAGTTAACATCTTGTAGTCCAGCCTTGAAAAAAAAAACATAAGATGATAGAAAAATATGATGCTTCATCAAGCCTTTTTCATCGTCCTAAAATATGCCATAACATTACGGCAGCACGCAGTGTTAGCAATGACATGCTGAAGGGCGAGCTTGACGACCTGTTTGAAGGCGGTACCGTAAGGAATCTTCTTATTACTTAAACTCCAAAAACATAAATTTAGAGAGAAAAAAAGTAACCTGAAATCGGTACTTACGTCGTGTTTCTTTGAGCTCTTGCTGGAAACTAAAACCCGATAATTTGGGTATTCATGTTCTCCAATGATGATGTTGTCTGAAGTTAAATTATTATGTGAAATCCGTGCTTGTGAAACTTTCAGTCACATTTCTATAATTAAAAATAATAATAATAAAAAATATTTAATAATTTATAAATAACTGTATTCATAAATAGTATACGGAGTATGTTTTTTATTACTACCTAAACAAAGTCCTTCATAACTCCATAGAGGTTGAACTTCTATCTCGTAAGGCATCCCATATTGTATCGACAATATATATTCATAGTTCTATCACCCAACTCGAAGGCCATTAGCTAATGGTCTTCTTATTCGTAGTGCTGAGCATCGAAAAACTTGACAATTTCAACGCAGATGGATGTGTTGGCCCACAACTTTTTGTATAAATTAGTATAACATGATAACTTTATAACAATCCTCACTCTTATCTTTTTTGTTATCAAAACGTCCATGATAACGATGAACTTCTTTTTCATCGTTCAGGACCCTTTTCTTTCCATTTGCATGTTTGTCTATTGTTATATCGATTGAGTGAGTCGTGGCAATCCTCCTTTGGAACATAATTAGATTAAACGTGTCGTCACCAAATGTAGAAATCTCCAAAAGAAATTCAAACTCGCCCAGTTAAGATTATGATATACCAAACACTGGTCATGAATGTTTCTTCTTTAAAGATTTCTTCATTTCGTGACGAAACTTTTGATCAAATTATGTTCCATAGGTATATTGCTATGTGTCACCCAATCGAAATAATAATAGACAAACATACAAATGAAGAGAAAAGGGTCATGAACGATGAAAAGGAAGTTCATTGATATCATGGACGTTTGGTGACAAAAAGGTAGGAATGAGGATTGTTCCGAAGTTATCATGCTATGTTGATTTATACAAAAAGATGTGGGCCAACACATCCCTCTGTGTTAACATTGTCATGTTTTTCGGTGCTCAGCACCACGAAAAAGAAAACCATTGGCTAATGGCCTTCGAGTTGGCTGATAAAACTCTGAGGGAATATGTTGTCCATATTATATGGAATGCCTTACGAGATAGAAGTTTAACCTTTATGGAGCTATAGAGAACTTCTTTTTCAGGTTGTAATGAAAATAATACTCCATATACTATTTATGAAGTATAGTTGTTTATAATTTTTTTTATTATTATTATCTATTGTAATTACATAAGTATAATTGAAGGGTTATCATATTTTCACAAGCATGGCTTTTCACATAATAATTTGACTGCAGACAACATCATCAATGAAGAAGATGGAATACCCAAATTATCGCGCTTTAGTCTCTGGGTAGAACTCACAGAAAAAACACAAAGTAACAATTTCAGATTGTTTGTTCTTTTTTATTTCTATGTTTGTGTTTTTGGAGTTTAAGTAGTAAAAAGATTTCTTACGATACCGCCCTCAAACCCGTCATCAAGCTCATCCTCCGGCACGACGTTGCCAACGCCGCGTGCTGTCGTAATGTTGTGGCATATTTCAGGACGAGATGCAAAGGGTTTGATGAAAAATCTTATTTTTCTATCATCTTATGTTTTTTTTCCCAGAGACGAACTATAAGATGTAAACCCGGTTGATACGCTATTGCATTAGCGGGGGTGTTCATGCATTTAATGATATACGCCTCATTGGAGAGGTAGAAGCCGACAATATTGATGACATACCTGAGGACTTTGAAAATGTGAAATAAATCATAAAACTGATAAATCCACCGACGGAGTATGTCTATAAGTATACAACAAAACCCTATCCCACATATATGGAGATGTAAGATGTAGACAATTCTTCCCCTAATTTTAGAATAAAAAGAAGTGATTCTCCGCCCGCCCAGAGAGATTGCTTCCGAATGGCACCTCCGGCCAATAAGTAGGTAAAAAAAGTATGTGACGCCATAGAAATGGTGGAATCACACTTCCATGGGTCCTGAAGTTCAATTTAGGCTCTAAGCGACGGTCAAGTCGCCGATAAATTGACGCTTTGTTGACTCGATAGAGCCATTAATATTAAGTATACATGTTCATAGTTATTGTTTTATAAAACGATAATTTAATTTCATTCTATGAAACTAGGTGAGATTTTGAGTCACTTGTCGCTGAAGTCCAGTACCGACACTATTCAGTTTTTGAGAGATGTAAGCGACTTTCTAGAAGAATATGTAAAAGGGACAAGAGTTTATCTTAATCAAGATCATCGTGATGTGGTAAATGGATGTCGCCCCATCAAATTTTTAGTCAACGACATTCAGAAAAATTCAGACGGCAAGTGGACCGACGCCTTTCCCGTTAATTTTATTTATGAGATGGAGAAGGATCACAAGAAGTACAACGATCCGACGTCAATTTTGCAACTACTATGCCTTATAAGGACTTACGCTGGTCATACCTTTTCAGTCAGCGAGTCCAACAGGATGGATTTCGGTGTGACTTATGAAGCAATGCATCAATCTTTACGAAAACGACTCACCGCTAGTATTAGACGTCTACAATATTTTGGCACCTAATATGACGACAGAAGTTGTCTCCTTGCCAGCAAATGTTTTGGAGGGTACTATGCCAGGTAATTAAATGACGCTTTTACATAATTCGGCTACTGTGGCTAGGGGCTAGGGCTGTTGAGTTGAATCACATAACGTAACAGGCATTTTGGACTCGATTCGTTTAAGATTTATTATTTATTCGGCTTGAGCTTTATTTAAACTCATTTATTTTCGTTTTTATATGTTCGAACTTGAGTTCGAATATTCTATCCTTGGCTCGATAGTTGTTAACTTTTAAATTTTAAAATTTCTTAATAAAACTAAATAAAAAATCTAAGTTGTTTGTTCCTTTGACCATGCTCGAAGGGTTCGTACATACAAGAATTCAAAATCTAATAAACTCGTTTATATTTATATGTATATATAATATAATATAGTTGAAGATGCAGTTAACGAATATGGTGTTTTGGTTGCAGCTGATCGGACTGGTGCTTCTATCATTTCAGGAAAATTGCTTCTATCAGGTACTGTGTTTGTGTTATATGCAAGTGTCATTTATATTACAGGAAAATTGAACTTCAGTTCTTAGATTCTTTGATAGGTTCTTTATGTTATAAATATTGTGATTATATTAGCAGTGTAAGTATCAAGGTGTTGAGGGGTTGTTTTAGGCATCTTTTTACGCGTTTTTTCTGGAGAAAAAAAAAACGCTGCTGCTGCACGAATTGAAAAACCTGTAATATTAATTTTATCAGTGTTGATAGAAAATTTGGATCCATAATATTACTTCTCTCATTCCTAAGAAGTTTTGTTTTTTTTTCCAAAGATATAGTTGTTGTGCTGCCGATCTAAGACACACATGTGGTTTCTATTGTAGGACAAGTTGAATAATACATATTTTCGCCTGTTTTAAACCCAACTACATATAAGTTGATTAATACATATTTTTGCATGTTGTTTAGCAATTAAGCGAGAGTGAAGAAAAGCACATTATTAAAAATTTTAGGTAAGAAAATTTGGAAGGATAAACATGGAATAGTAAAAAAGGTATTTGTGGGATTTTACAGCCAATATTAGAATAACTAACAAACATGATGTAATAATTTTGTTTATCAAACAGATGGAAATTGGTGGAATTGAATAACCATAATGAGCATACTCTGATGGTGATTGCCCTGGATTTCACGAGGCTGTTTTGAACAACCGAGTTGAATTTGTACTATTTCTTTCTGTCTCCAGTTTAGATTTAACAAGTAATAATTTTAGTTACAAAATGAGCAATTTTCGACTTGTTTGACCCATTAGAGGTATAGCATAACTTAATTGACCCATTTATAAGCATATGGGTCAACTGCCTCTTCTAGTGCAAATCATCCTCGCTCTTGTTTCATTTGCAGATTGTTAACGGGTATTACGTGCTGCTTGCTACCCAACTCGAGAATCAAGAGATTGTAAGTTTTCAGTTTCTGGGAATTGAGGTAGCATAAAGTTTTCTATTGAGTGGCACTTATTTATTATCATACTACTGTTTGATATTGCTAAAAATAATAAAAAAGCCATAGGGATCGTTCGGATGTGCGACTGATTGATTGATATTAAATAATTACAAGCGAATACAAAAATTGCAACAGATGCAAGCCAAGCTAGATAAAGATCTTAAAGAGAAGAAATTTCTAGACCATGTAATTGTTTTTCCTCCCTACTTGTTGTCTTGTTGATTCATACACGATTAAGAACATTTTCTTACTAATTCTTTTTTTCCTTTTGCACTACTTGTAGATCAATGAGAATCTTTTGAGAAATAAGGAGATATGGGAAGGGATCATTTTGAAATAAAGGTATCCTTAACACACGTAGCTGCAGCTTACACTTACACGTGATCTAGGATTTTTGCAAGAAATAATAAAACTTGTTTAAGTTCTTCTAACTTTGTAACTAAAGCTCAAGTTTGATTAATAGCTTAGGTTTATGTGTACCATATTCATTGTTTTTATGAACTTATCTTGCTTTATTTGTAGGGAGAAAGAGGCCTCAACGCTCAAGGATCAAAAGATACATGAATCGGACGTCCATGTACATACATTGATGATTATTCGAGCTATTGAAACTTGTATTTCATAATTATTAGAGGTGGCTAAATGGGCGGGTTGGTAATGATTTGGAACAGGTTCGGGTCAAAATTGGTAGCTTTTAAGTGGGCCCAAACGGATTATAGCTCAAGTTTGATTAATAGCTTAGGTTTACGTGTACCACATAGGAGTTGTGAAAAGTATATTACGGAGTATTAAAATTGTTGTTTTTCTTGTAATGCAATTTGTTTGTGAACTTATAAAGCGTTTGAAAACACTTTGGTCTATGTTTGCCCGGTCAACTGATTAGTTGGCTTCCCCTTTTATCCAAGTCTAAAAATTACGGAGTACCTTTTCGTATACACCTCCATTGAGAAATTGTAGGGTAAAAAATAGTTTTAATAATTTGTCATTTTAATAATTAAGCAAGCTATTTTGTTCCGCAGGCAGGCTGTGAGCACGGTGGGAACGGGCTTCCCAAAAAGGCAGCCCGGGCCAAGGTGATTTCTCATACTTACGTTGCAGTTTTGAAGTTTGTCAAGATCCAAGATCGTTACTGTTGAAAATTGAAACATAAGCATTGGCTCCCAAAAATTTGAGACCATTCACATATGTACTACGTACATTATAGATTTATAGCGGACCTACTATTAGCTAAGTTATCAACACATACTCATAAATACTGATATTGTAATAATTGGTTCCACATCAATTTAAGACTTTACATTTGAGTGTTTTATAACTTTAAAGTTGTGACTAATCAATATTATAATAATTGTAGTCATTGGTCCAGGTACCGATAAAAATATGGCTCCATCTCTCCCCCAAAACTTCCATCTTTCCAACCTTCATTCAAACAACATAAACCATCAACAATTCAAACCTTCATACCCCAATTCCATCCCCATTGAACAACAGATTCCCTTCACTCCTATTTACCACAACATATACAATTTACAACATCCTTAAAAAATTTGGAACAATCAAAGGTATCTCATGAAAGCAGGATCGTTCTTTTGCTTTTGTAAAAGACAAAATTTCATTCCTCGTCCCTGAACTTTACATCGATTTTGACTCCCTGTCCTTTTTCTTTTTTTTTGTGCACTCCTCGTCCCTAAACTATTAAAAGGGTACATCCCTCGTCCCTCCGTCTAATTTCTGTCAAAACCTGCCGTTACCCCCTATCACGTGCAGAACATGTGGGGGTAAAAAGGTCATTAAACTAGAAGGACGAGGAGCGTAATTATGTCTTCTTCTTCAATATTCAAATTAATCCCAAAATCATAAACCCTAATAAAATTAATTTCATTCCTCTTCTTCAATAAAACTTAAATCTAACACACACAAAAATTATCAAATAGAAACACAAATTCATTCCAGAAACCATGCAATCCAGAATTCGTCCGTTTATTTACTCCCTAAAATTTCAAATCTTTTCAGAATCCAAACCTCAAATCATCAAATACAAACACAAACACACCCACTCTCTATTCATCTTTCAAGAATCTAGGGTGATTTCGTTTTCACTTTGCACCGCAGTCACCGAATCTGAGCTAAGGTCGCCGGATTTTTTCGAGTTCGTACCAGATCTAAGGTTAACCATATCCCGCCATCAATTTGAGGGTGAAGGAGAACGTGAGGGCGTACCGGAGGCTGCCGGCGACGGAGTTCAAAGTTTCGGCAGGGGTTTGGATGCGTAACACTTGAATTACTGCAGGTATTATTTTTTAGGTATACAGTTCATTTTACAACAAAGAGCCATAAATGATTCTCAGTTTGACAAAATTTCAATTATCTAGTTGAAGAAGTGCTGCTACTATCTTAATTTGGATTGGATGCGACCTAATATATTAATTTGAAATTTTTGTGGAGAACAGGTGGTAAGAGAGAATCAAGTAGCAGTGGTTGTCGATGAAACTTGTTCTAGAAGCCAACACGACAAAATATCTCTAATGTATCTGGGTTTTGAATGTATGGCTTTAAATATATGGCTTTTGTATTCAGAGATTTGTATCTGGATAAAGATTTGGTAACAAAGATTCTTTAATTTGATTATATAATTTTTGTGTGTTAGATGTACATTCATAATTTAGGGTCAAAATGTGTTTAAGTTTTATGGAAGAAGAGGATGAAGAGGAATGAAATTAATTTTATTAGGGTTTATGATTTTGGGATTAATTTGAATATTGAAGAAGAAGACATAATTACGCTCCTCGTCCTTCTAGTTTAATGACCTTTTTACCCCCACATGCTCTGCACGTGATAGGGGGTAACGGCAGGTTTTGACAGAAATTAGACGGAGGGACGAGGGATGTACCCTTTTAATAGTTTAGGGACGAGGAGTGCACAAAAAAAAGAAAAAGGACAGAGAGTCAAAATCGATGTAAAGTTCAGGGACGAGGAATGAAATTTTGTCTTTGTAAAATTCGACGACAAGAATCAAGCAAACAGTGTCGTTTTAGTGATGAATGGTAAGATCATTTATGGGAGGTGCCTTTATGTAGGATTCGGCAAAAAGGATCTTAATACCACAATCACACCACAAGAACAACCTGCTCAACCTGCACAAGTTTCGAATGTACAACCCAATAGTCCAAACACGAACTTCAATATCAATCTTTCTCCTAATCAAGAAACATGTGATCGTTTATCATAGCGGCTATTTTTGATAAATGTCCAATTAAACCTCTTAAGTTATTTAAATGGTTGAAAAGCCATTATATTGCAATCTCGTCGATCTCTGCTTGGGGCCCATATGCTTATATCGTTCAATGTAGTGACGAGCAGAGCTACAAAAGAATGACTATGGGTCCAACAATGAATGAACTAAATTCTATGGAGGTTATTCCAATGATCCAGAAGAAGAATAGTTTTTTCAGAATTACCAAAGTTATGATCAAGGGCACTCCGTTCGACTGTGGCTCTCGTAATTGCACTATTGAAGTGGCGAAAAATTTGGGTAGAGTTATTCACATTGATCGAAACTCCTATAATCTCAAACGAGCCGATGTGATGTATGCTTTGATTGAAGTAAACGATCCAAGTCCAATTAAGAATCACATCAAAGCTAATGTTGCTAACGTTTCAAACTGCAATTTATGGGTCGAAGAATTAGTTACTGATGATGTTATTGAAACTGTGGAAGATAATATCATTGAAGAATACAATGAAGCCTTACAATACACCTTACAGGTTATGAAAAAATCTAATGACTCAGATGAAAAAAATTATTTATCACCGGAAGTGGTGCTGGAAAACCTGCCTGAAGAAGGTGAGATATACGTTACAGGGGAAGATTTGAATTTCAAAACACCTACAAAGTCAAACTTTGATGAAAAAGGAGTAGAGTCAAAAATGATTCACAACTCTGGATAAAGTAGTTGGGGCAATTTTCATGGAAAAAGAAAAAGTTGCTGAAGAGATTAAAAGATCTCTTTTTTCTCAAAAAAAATAAAAAAAAAATAAAAAAAAAGGACAAGGTACAAGAAAGCAGGCACCTTTCGGCTACCCAACCCGTACCCAATGCTTCACCTTTTAATCTTAATGTAAATGACTATCCTACCCTCCTTCAATTATCTCAAAAAAAATAAAAAATCATTCATCTTCTTTTTACCCTTCAAACAAAACACCTTACGGCTTCTTTTGCTTCAAAGTTAACAGCAAGCACAAACGTTTTAGAATCGGGCCAACGTTTGGGCCAGAATTGCAAAGCTTCATGTGATAAAATCAAGGCCCGTTGTGGTATCATAGTTACATAAGACACCTCTCTCAATCTTAATAAACCTATTGATGAAAGTAATAATCCCACCAATTCTTCAACCAATTGGATTGACCACGTTCCTATTAAATCGGATGCTTTTGAGAGCATTCCCAACGGGCTCCGCCCTCATCACTTCTTGAAACACACCCTCGAGGGCGCCGATGTAGTGACCCGAACTTTTCCATGTTATATATTAAATGAAAACTATATTTGCATGATTAAATGTTTCCAACATGTTAAGCAATCAAACTTGTTAAGACTTGATTAATTGAAATAAGTTTATGTAGATATTGGACCACCCAAGTTGACCGACGATTCACGAACGTTAAAAACTTGTAACAACTATATATATATATATATATATATATATATATATATATATATATATATATATATATATATATATATATATAAATATATATATATATATATATATATATAGTTAACATGAGATTTTGATAAGTAAATATCTTACTAAGTATATTAACAATGAGTTATATACATAAAAACGAGACTAGTGAATTCAGAAACTCTAAACGATATATATAACGATTATCGTTATAACGACGTCTTACTAAATACATATGAATCATATTAAGATATTGATACACTATGTTTAACATGATAAAATGATAAATAAATATATCATTAAGTGTGTTAATAATGAACTACATATGTAAAACAAGACTATTAAATTAAGAGTTTCGAAACGAGTTATAAATGTAATGATTATCGTTGTAACGACGTTTTAATTGTATTAAGATATATTCATACACCATGTTATCATGATAATATGATAATCTAACATCTCATTAGATATAAAAAACAATGGATTAACAACATTAAAGGAGATCGTTAACTTAAAGGTTTCAAAACAACACTTACATGTAACGACTAATGGTGACTTAACGACTCAGTTAAAATGCATATACATGTAGTGTATTAAGATGTATTAATACACTTTTGGAAGACTTAAAGACACATATCAAAGTACTTCTGCTTAACAAAAATGCTTACAATTACATTCTCGTTCATTTTTATCAACAATTCTACTCGTATGCACCCGTATTCGTACTCGTACAATACACAGCTTCTAGATGTATTTACTATTGGTATATACACTCCAATGATCAGCTCTTAGCAGCCCTTGTGAGTCACCAACACATGTGGGAAACATCATTTGGCAACTAGCATGACTAATGAGCAAGGAAACAAAACAAGAACTCATTTTAACTCCACTCACCACTCACCATTCACTTCATTTCATTTCCAATTCTCTTTCTAATTCTCTCTCAACACACACACACACACACACACACACACACACACACTTATGAACGAATTTTTTCCAGTAACTAATCATCATCTTCATCAAAAATTACTTCAAGAATCAAGCTATAATCATCATAGGAAGAACACTTCAAGAACACTTCGAAAATCCTTTCAAGTTTACTAGTTTACTTCCAATCTTGCTAATCCATTTCAAGTGATCATCCAACCTCAAGAAATCTTTGTTATTTACAGTAGGTTATCATTTTGATTCAAGTTAATATTCATATTCAAACTTTGATTCGATTTCCATAACTTTAACTATCTTAATTCGAGTAGAAATCTTACTTGAACTTGTTTTTGGGTCATGATTCTACTTCAAGAACTTCCAAGCGATTAAAGATCCATTCAAGCTCAAGATTATTTCTTGTCATTTCCAGTAGGTTTACCTACTATACTTGAGGTAGTAATTATGTTCATAACATCATTCGATTTATATATATATATATATAACTATCATATTCGAAGATTTAAACTTGTAATCACTAGAACATAGTTTAGTTAATTCTAAACTTGTTCGCAAATAAAGTAAATCCTTCTAACTTAAATTTTAAAATCAGTTAAACACATGTTCTATATCTATACGATATGCTAACTTAATGATTTAAAACCTGGAAACACGAAGAACACCTTAAAACCGGACATACGCCGTTGTAGTAAAACCGGGGGCTGTTTTGGTTTGGATAATTAAAATCTATGATAAACTTTGATTTAAAAGCTATACTTCTGGGAAAATGATTTTTCTTATGAACATGAAACTATATCCAAAAATCATGGTTAAACTCAAAGTGGAAGTATGTTTTTCAAAATGGTCATCAAGACGTCGTTCTTTCGACTGAAATGACTACTCTTACAAAAACGACTTGTAACTTATATTTCTGACTATAAAATTATACTTTTTCTGTTTAGTTTCATAAATTTCAGTTCATTATGAAACCATAGCAACTTAAATCACTCAAAACAGATTTAAAACGAAGAAGTAATGGGTAAAACAAGATTGGATAATTTTTGTTTGTTGTAGCTACGTGAAACTTGTAACAAACTTATACAAATCATAACTTAACCAACTTATATTGTATTATACATGTATTCTAATATATATTATATAATCTTGGGATACCATAGACACGTATACATTGTTTTGACATATCATATCGACCCATCTATATAATATATTTTGGAACAACCATAGACACTCTATATGCAGTAATGTTTGAGTTAGCTATACAGGGTTGAAGTTGATTCCAAAATAATATATATAGTTTGAGTTGTAATCTAGCCTGAGGCTTGTATACACTGGATCGTGAATTGATCCAAGATAATTTATATTGATTTATTTCTGTACATTTAACTGTGGACAACTAGTTGTAGGTTACTAACGAGGACTGCTGACTTAACAAACTCAAATCATTAAGACGTAATAAAAAATGTTGTAAATATATTTTGATCATACTTTGATATATATGTACATATTTGTATAGGTTCGTGAATCGACCCGTTGCCAAGTCTTATTTTCGACGAAGGGAAAAATCTGTAAAAGTGAGTTATAGTCCCACTTTTAAAATCTAATATTTTTGAAATGAGAATACATGCAGTTTTTTTAAATGTTTTACAAAATAGACACAAGTACGTGAAACTACTTTCTATGGTTGAATGATCGAAGCTGAATATACCCCTTTTTGCTTGGTAGCCTAAGAATTAGTAAACCGATCTACTAATTGACGCGAATCCTAAAGATAGATCTATTGGGCCTAACAAACCCCATCCAAAGTACCGGATGCTTTAGTACTTCGAATTCGTTATTATCATATCCGAAGGGTGTCCCGGAATGATGGGGATATTCTTATATGCATCTTGTTAATGTCGGTTACCAGGTGTTCACCATATGAATGATTTTCATCTCTATGTATGGGATGTGTATTGAAATATGAAATCTTGTGGTCTATTAGTACAATTTGATATATATAGGTTAAACCTATAACTTACCAACATTTTTGTTGATGTTTAAAGCATGTTTATTCTCAGGTGATTATTAAGAAGCTTCCGCTGTCGCATACTAAATTATGAACATGATTTGGAGTCCATGTTTGTATGATATTTGTTTAAAAACTGCATTCGGAGATTTATATCGATGTGTAATAGTATTGTAAACCATTATGTAATGGTCGTGTGTAAAACGTTATCTTTTAGATTATCATTACTTGATAATCTACGTTATGGTTTGTTTTTTTTAAATCGAATGCAGTATTTGAAAAACGTCTCATATAGAGGTCAAAACCTCGCAACGAAATCGATTAATATGGAACGTTTATAATCAATATGAACGGGACATTTCAGTTGGTATCCAAGCGTTGGTCTTAGAGAACCAGAAATTTGCATTAGTGTGTGTCTAACCGAGTTTGTTAGGATGCATTAGTGAGTCTGGACTTCGACCGTGTTTTCTTTAAAAACGATTGCTTAACATTTTTAGTTGGAAACTATACATTTTTACATGTAAATATTATGTGATATATTAATCTCTTAACGTGTTTGATATTGTGTGATAGATGTCTACCACTAGTACAAATTCCATCGACTCACCTAATAATAATGAAGAGTCGAATATATATTGGGAAGATTCACAAGTTCCTGAAGAACCGGAAGAATAGGAACCGGAAGAAGAGGAACCGGAAGAAGAAGAGGTTCCGGGGGGGGGGGGGGGAATATTAGGAACCACAGAAAAACAGATAAATAAAAGAAAATCCTCAACCAACGGACCAAAGTTAATAATGGTCAATGGTGCTTCCGCCGAGGAAGCAAAATATTGGGAAGATTACCAATTTTCCGATGAATCGGATCCCGATGAGGATTCCGATGATGTTATAGAAATTACCTTGACCCAATTTAATAAAGCAAAAGAAAATAATAAGGGAAAAGGTATAAAAATAGAGAAATCTGATTCCAACCCCGATGAACTTTATATGTATAGGCAACATCCGTATTTCCTAAGTTGTAACAATAACCCGGGAATCTCTAAACCACCAGGTTTTTCTAAACCATTGTGGAAAACGACGGCTCGTATTAGGGGAACACCATATATCTCTAGAAAATTAGGAAAACGAACCAAGTCCGAAGAAGAAGAAACCAGTGATTCATATTAGAGGGTTGTAATCATGTTGTGTAATATATATATTGAAGTGTGCTTGTACTTTTATGTTCTATGTAGAAATTGCTTGTATTGTTTGTTAATTATTTTTTTTTCGAATCTAATCCTTGTCTATTTTACAGTATAAAAACACAAAATGGACGTTAAGGGTAGACAACCGAATATTTTAGAAGACCTATCAGAGGATATGATTGAGGAAATTTTGTCTAGAATCGGTCAGAATTCATCAGCACAATTAGTTATGGCGAAATTAACTTGTCAAACATTTGAAAGACTTTCCAGAAATGCCTTAGTTTATAAAAGGCTTTCCTTTGATAGATGGGGAATATCACATTGGGGAGACTTTAAGTTACGTCGTGTCTTCTTTAAGGCATTGAATGCGGGGAACCCAGATGTAATTTTACGCTACGGGTTGAGAACCTATTTTGACTAAACATATCCCAACATAGGACTTCGTGCATTAGAAAGAGCTTCTAACATGCAACATAAGGAAGCATGTTATGCTTACGGGTTAGTAATGTTCGCTTCTCACCAAAGTGAGAAAAAGAACATCGGATTACAACTGTTAAATAAAGCATTCCCACAAGTGACGGACTCAGTAATTGGGGTGAGAAACAAGGTTTTTAGATTATTACGGGGCTGCTGGGCATTACGTATCCCTCATCCTTTTGAAAACATTACAACACGTTGTCTTGTCAACGGCCACAACGGTTACGTTCCACAAGACCAGGGGTGGGAGATTGTACTAATAAAACCAGAATGCATGACTTGTTTATGGACGTACGAATTACTTGTCTTTATTGCTTTTGCTGAACGACTTGCGTACTAACTAGAATTATCTTCAAAACTGTCTTGTATCAAAGTTATTGTGTGCTATATTTCATGTTATATCTAAAATAGCGAAATTGTAAGTTTGAAGAATATTTGAATGTGAAATATTATTATGATCAGTTTTTCATATAGAATTGTAGTAGTTGAATCGTATATTAGCTGCTAAGTATGAACGTAACGGGTAGGTAGTACCCGAAGTAAAACTTATAAAACGCTAATATGAAGAAAAAGCTTTTATAAATGAGTTCATATTATGCTACGAAATACTATTGACTACTCTTAATATTCTGTATGATTAATTTGATTCATTTGGTTATTTTGAAGGAAATGGCACCGACTACTCGCCAAACCATGAATATGAGTGAAGAGGAATTCCGTACTTTTCTAGCTGCGAACATAGCCGCAGTACAGGCTGCGCTGCATACCAACAATAACCTTGGATCTAGCAGTACAGGAAATCGTGTAGGATGCACCTACAAAGAATTCACTGCCTGCAAACCTTTAGAATTTGATGGAACCGAAGGACCGATCGTATTGAAACGGTGGACCGAGAAGGTCGAATCGGTGTTTGCCATAAGTAAGTGTACTGAAGAGGACAAATTGAAGTACGCTACGCATACCTTCACAGATACTGCGTTAACATGGGGAAACACCTATATTGAGCAGGTAAGACAAGATGCTGCTTACGCACTACCGTGGTCAGCATTCAAGCACTTGATGAACGAGCAGTACCATCCTAGGAACGAGGTCAATAAGCTTAAGGTAAAGCTTAGAGGGTTACGAACACAAGAATTTGATATTACCACGTACGAAAGATGATTCACAGAATTGTGCCTATTGTGTCCGGGAGCGTTCGAAGATGAGGAAGAGAAAATCGACGCATTTGTGAAGGGTTTACCCGAAAGAATTCAAGAAGATGTGAGTTCACACGAGCCCGCCTCCATACAAAAGGCAAGTCGAATGGCTCACAAACTAGTGAACAAGATTGAGGAAAGAATTAAAGAGCAGGCAGCCGAAGAGGCCAACGTGAAGCAAGTCAAAAGAAAGTGGGAGGAAAACGGTGACAAGAGTCACCAATACAACAACAACAACAATTACAACAATAATCGCAACAACTATCCCAACAATCGCAGTCTCAACAACAACAACAACAACAACTAAAACAAACGACCCAACAACAACAAATACAACAATCGTCCCAACAACAATAACAACCGTAACAACAACAATAATCAGAAACAGCCATGCTAAAGGTGTGAAGAGTATCACCAGGGGTTCTGCACAAAATTTTGCAACAGGTGTAAACGAAATGGTAATAGCGCAACGAAGTGTGAGGTCTACGGACCTGTGTTTAACAGAACTAACGAAACAAATAGTGTCAGAACGAGTAATGTCAGAACAAGTAGTGTCAGAGCAAGTAATGCCAATGCAATTTGTTATAAATGTGGAAAACCGGGCCACAATATTAAAAATTTCCCAAATCATGGGAATACGAATGGACAAGGCCATGGAAGAGTTTTCAATAAGCACAGGAAGACCCGGAGCTTGTTACGGGTACGTTTCTTATTGAAAATAAATCTGCTTACGTTTATTTTGATTCGGGTGCGGATATAAGTTATATGAGTAGAGATTTTTGTGCTAAATTAAGTTGTCTACTGACGCCTTTGGATAATAAATTTTTACTCGAATTAGCAAACGGCAAATTAATTTCAGCAGATAATATATGTCGGAATCGAGAAATTAAACTGGTTAGCGAAACATTTAAGATTGATTTGATACCAGTAGAGTTAGGAAGTTTTGATGCGATAATCAGCATGGACTGGTTGAAAGAGGTGAAAGCAGAGATCGTTTGTTACAAAAATGCGATACGAATTATGCGCGAGAAGAGAAAACCTTTAATGGTGTACGGAGAAAAGAGCAACGCGAAGCTAAATCTTATTAGTAGTTTGAAGGCACAAAAACTAATAAGAAAAGGTTGCTATGCCATTCTAGCACATATTGAAGAAGTCAAACCTGGAAAAAAGAACATCAATGATGTTCCTATCGCAAAAGAATTTCCCGATGTATTTCCGAAAGAATTACCGGGACTACCTCCACACCGATCTGTTGAATTTCAGATAGATCTTGTACCGAGAGCTGCACCAATAGCTCATGCTCCATACCGACTCGCACCCAGCGAAATGAAGGAACTCCAGAGTCAATTACAAGAACATTTAGAGCGTGGTTTCATTCGACCAAGCACATCACCATGGGAAGCTCCCATTTTGTTTGTCAAGAAGAAGGATAGTACATTTAGGTTGTGTATCGACTACCGAGAGTTGAACAAACTTACCATCAAGAACCGCTACCCACTACCGAGAATCGACGACTTATTTGATCAACTACAAGTGTAACGTCCTCCCAATAGGGTCTGGAAGGAACGTCACTAATATCAAAACATACCAACATATTATAATAAATGAGAACAATACTAAATGATGAATTTAACTTTAATGAGTACGCAGCGGAAAATGAAATATCGTTACAATGACAGGAATAACAATATCGTAAATGTTCACATGCAGAAGTAATAAATGCGATATCTCTTGATCCTATGTCCAAGTAGCATCACATAAGCAGTAAGTATAAGAGCTTGAATCAAACAGCACATGAGACAAAACATGCTAAAGTGTCAACCAAAAAGGTTGAGTGAAGTTCATAGGTTTAACAAAAAGTTTGTCGTTGTTTTAGACCACAAGATTTAGTTTGTAAAGTTGATCTCCCGCAGGATCAAAAAGTTATGCCAATGCGTGATATTTAGACTAAACGTTCAAGTTTGCCCCATGACAAGTTGTGTCTGTCCTTGTCGGTTTAATTTCATTATTAAGTAATACAATGACTTGGTCAAATGTATCGGGGACGTTACTCCCGATAGGCCTACCCCCAATAATTAAGCATGCCTCAGCAATTAAAAATATTACTGTAGGGACTTAGTCGGACATAGCCGGGTATAGCATAGTTTAACAGTTTGGTACTTGTGTCTAAAGTGTAAAAAGTAAAAACAGCATGTGTCTCACCCCAAGTAAAAGTAAGTAAGTTTGCTAGCAATTAAAGAGGGGCTATGAATTCACCTTAGTAAGTAGAGAGAGAGTTATTCCTCATAATAAAGAGTTGAACGAGTGAGCAGGAAAATCAACCTATTGACATTTAAGAGTAGTTAAGTGTTTTGCCCATGTTTAAGTTTAAGTATGTGTTTAAGTATAGTTTGTTTTACTAAGTTTCTATTCCTAGTAAGTTACTATTTTTATAAAGTTTCCATTTTTAGAAAGTTTCTTATTTTATTAAGTTTCTATGACTAGAGAGTTTCTACTTTTATCAGTGTTTTCCATTTTAGGATACTTGTCGTATTAGATAAGCTTCCAATCACCCCTTTCCCTTCGAATGGCTAATTTAGATCTAGGGGCTTGAGCCATAGGACCCTTTAAATCGGAAATCCAAACCCTCTGCCTAGAATCTCATAGAAACCATTCGTCAAGAAAGTTCGAAGATCTATACATCTCTAATACATATCCCAAAATGTTTTTATGTTACAATATAAGTAGTAGGTTATAGGTGCTAGTAATAGTAATAGTGTATACATGTTATTTATTTTATTTTTAATTGCATATAATTTATAACATTATTTACATATTTCGGTAAAAATAATAACCGAAGTAAAAAGTAAAAAGTAAAAAGTAAAAAGTGAAAAGTAAAAAAAATAAAAAGTAAGAAAAGAATACTTACTAGTAGTAATTCTTCAAAGAGAGAATGAGAGAAATTTTGGTGTGATTTTGAATGAAAAATGAGGGGTATTTATACTTGAAAAAATTAGGTAAAAAGAACAAAATAATTAAAAGAAAAAGAAATATTTAATTCTTAATGGGATTTTAAAATTAAAAAGTATTAAATGTTAGATCATGGGATAATGCACAAAATAAAATAATAAAAGTAGTTTTTCTATTAAAATTTTTAATTAAAAAGTAACTTACTTATTTATTTATTTATTTATTTATTTATTTTTTATTTATTTATTTTAAGGATTTTTTTTATGTAAATAAACAAATTTATTTAATGTTTTTCCAATAATATTTGTCAATAATATTTTATTTTTATTTTTTTTATTTTTGTTTTATTTAATTAATAAATACAAATTTTGCATAAAAATAATAAATAATTCGGTATTTTGTATTTTTAATAATAATTATGATTTTAATTATTAAACTATAGTTTTAGTAAGTTTATAAATATTATTACATTTATATATAATTGGATTTATTATATAGTTAAATATATAATACATTAACTAAATAATAAAAGTGATACAAAGTTTATATACTTAGTTAAATTATGTCAAATTATATAAATTAATAATATATTATTTATTTAAGCGTACATTGTTGACTAAAAATTACTATTCGGTCAATATTTAATTGTATATAACAACCCTTAATACATATAGTCAGACATATAACCCTAGGGTTAATTCAGTAATTTAGAAGTCGAAAAGTGAGGGTTGTTACAGTACCTCCCCGTTAATAAAAACTTCGTCCCGAAGTTTTAGGTAGACTTCTCGGATGCATCAGCGGTTGAGAAGAGATGGGGATATTTCTGTTTCATTTGGTCTTCACATTCCCAGGTATGTTCGGGGCCTTGCGTGTTTTTCAAAGGATAGAATATTATTTTGTTTCAAGCGTTTAAGTCATACAAACCATAATCTCTATAGGTTCTTCTACGAAATGCATTTTATCATTAATGCAGAGATCATTCAAAATGATGATGTTATACAAGTCATTTCAGTAAATTGGATACATGAAATGTGTTATGAATAATATTGAGCTCATTTAAAACCATGAGCGTTTATGCTGCAATATTAGGCAGACAAAACAGAGAGGAGTTCATGAAAATCATAGTCATGAAATTTGATAGAGATCGTCATTCTTTATAACAAGAATGATGAATTGGAGTTTTATCGACATTAAATAATATGGATAAAGTAATTCGATTATAGAAAGAGTATAAACGAAGCTATCGTAAAAGAGTAAATGAGAAAATTAAATGTTCGCCTTAACTTTTGACGTAGTTACGATTGATTTACGGATTTCAAGGAATTAAAGAAATCTTCGAAATCTTTATAAGATTTGATTTTCCGATAATTACGGAAATTAGGATTTTCTTTAATTAAATGCGATGAATTGCCTCGATTGCTGTGTCTGGAATTTTTGCTATAAATTAGCTTCTTCCGTTTCATTATCTTCACCACTTATATACTTTCTTTCTCAATTCATACTTCCAAAAGTTTTGTTAATATGCTCAATCTAGTTCTTGTCTTTGACATTATATTGGTTATCGCCACAATCATCCTTCTTTTCCAACTCCCACCAGAGGAGTCTGTTTACTTCTACTATGCTCTAGGATTTATTGTGTTTTTAGTTCTCCCGTGTCTTTATATTGCTATACGCATTGATATACACGGTTTGTAATTTCAGTGTTGTTATCGGGATTTATATTTTCCCTTATATGTCGAAGCTTCATGCTTTTGTAAAGCAAGTAACGGTCCAGAATTCGTAGGTATGAAGTTTCGAATGATCATGATATTCAAAGCAGAAGGAAAGGTAATAGCACGATTTGATTTGTCATATTACCAGAATATCCGGAAAAGACCGAATTATCAAGAAAAATATTTTCTTGATATGTTTAGAGTTTAAATAGATAAGAGTCGTGTAACATGGCAAATGATGATTATAAAGTCTATGAATCATCATCTTCCATTAAAAATTTAGCATGACTTACTGTAATATAATCACGTTGGCCTGACGTCATTATATTATACTAACTCATGCTTCAATTCCCAACACTACTTCAAATCATTCATAATTTAAACTTGAACTTTACAGAATATAGAAACTAAAACAGTTTCCTTTATGATGTGATAAAGATATCGCAAAGAGATAATTAATTGCTGACAAGAATCGTTATAAAGATATCTTCAGAAATATAGAGGATATTTATAACAAAAGATACAGTGATATCTCAGAATTTCTTAGTTCCAATGACGAGGAAAATTCTTTTGTTTCCTCTGCATTTAGTTCTACCATATCTGAATCATTGGTTATCAATCCGAGATGGTTTCAAGAAATTTTATTTTTTAGATGATTAAACGCTGATTGTAATCGTCAACGGATCTAATGGTTAATGAATAGGCGTTGTTGATGATAATTTCGGTGGTTTGATGTGATAATTCATCATAGAATACGAATGAATATAATTCATGAATGTAGTGATCTTTAGGAAGATAACACCCGCTAAAGCTTTACTTGAATTCTGGTATGTTAATTTCAGAATGTGTAATTAAATTTGTATGAAAATGATTGTGTATCACAGTGAAGGCAGTGAGTATAATTAATGATTTATGAATCGAAATTAAAGAATGTACAATGTATTTATGTGAGATGTAAATATTTCTCGGGTATTACCTACCCGTTAAAATATTTTCACAATTAACAGTTTTTACAATCTTTATGAAGATATACGTTCATATATGTATTCTTCAGATATAATCATGGATTTAATGAGTTATTATATATTAAACTCATTTGATTTGCGGTTTGGAACGAGAGTAAATAATCTCCAAAATCTTAGAGATTTCATAATTGTTGCGAAATATTTCGCTAATGAAGTTATGAATCAGTACATTCATCGTTATACTTGATTTATTATGAAATGGAGTTTATTGTGCTGAAGCAGTGATTAACAATTGTTAAGTCATTAGCGAAGGGTGTACATCATAGCATATTAGTGATATGAATTAACCAAGTAGTACATACTAGTTGAGATTCTCACGTAATTGCTTAGTACGACAAGATTTATTATTGTTCCAAATCATATATATATATAAGGTATACATATATAATTCTTCACGAAGAATGAGTCAATACATCTTAACTCTTTATTGCTAATATTCCTTGGTATCTATGGGGCGTATCATGTTGATGTTTGAGGTACTGAGTGTGTTGTTGAAGCGGGGGATGCGAATGTTGTTATTGATGAAGCTGATGCTGTTAGTGGTGATGTTGATGGTACTGATGGTACTGGTGGTGATGCTGGTTATGCTACTAGTGCTGCTGCAGGTGTTCGTAGGTTTCGCACCAGATTTTCCAGAGCCACTACTCGAGCGCGAAGCTCGTTGACTTCTTCTATTATTCCGGGATGATTGGTGGTTGGAACAAGGGGGTGAATAAGATCTAGAATCTTCAATATTATATATTCGTGACGGGATACCCTGGAAAGAAGAGAGAAAATGGTGTTTCGGACTGGTTCGCCGGTAAGCGCTTCAGGTTCTTCGCCAAGAGGTGAATTCGGTTGGTGGAAGGGATCACCTTCTTCTTGTCTCCATTGATTGAGTCGGCTACGAACCCATCCCTAATTCATCCAGAATAGATGATGGCTGATTGGTTCATTTGTTCCGGTTACGCTGCCGTGGGAGCTTGAAGAGTTTGAGAAATTCATATTATATGTTTGGAATAGGGTTTGATATGAAGGTATTGGAATGATATATTCGTCTCCTTGAATACGTATTTATAGCAAAAAGATTTCCGTAATTTACGGAGGTAATTTAGGATAAGTGGTAGACAAAGTTTATAGACATGATAATATATGATAAGATATGATGTGACATCCATTTATGTAATAATGGTGGTATGAAGTGTTGAGATTTGCAACCAAATATTGATTAAAGAATTTCAATTCGTATACTGTGATAACCCAATTATATTTTCCGGTTCGCAAACCGATGCATAAAGGCATAAGATACGTGAGTGTTTGAAGTAGTAGCAGGAGCTTGTGGACGAACCGTTATCTTCAATAACATATAGAAGTTTGATAAACTTGATAGGTCATAAGTTTGAAAAAAAAAATAAGTGGAATAAAGATGAATATGATATAAACGAAACACTTTATTTTATTAAGAACAAGGCTTTAAACAAGCCTTCTTATTACACGATTCGGGGATAGAAATAGTTTAAGGCCTAGCCTTTGCATAGATAGAAAATAACTAGGAAATATTAAGATTGAAGTAGTCTTCATATTTCTTCTTCTCGTCCTCAACCTCCTTCATAAACTTCTCAAACTTGTCGTTCTTCTCCTTTTGTTCCTCATAAAGATACTCGATGTTATCATAAAGATTGGAAACATCATTGTTGATTACATGGTACTTGTGGTCCCTCATAGAAAGTTGATTATTCACGCGGTTTTCCTTCATATTCAATCTAAAGTCAACATCTTCTCTTAGGTAGGAGAGATATTGCTTCCCCCATCGGGCATTTCTTGTAAGGGTGCAAACCAAAGTCCACATCGGTCATGGGATAAAACAAATGTATGTATATAATCTCTTTCTTTAGCTCAGCATTTTCCTCCATGAGCTTCTTGATCGCTAGGTCTTTTTCCTTCATTTGAGCATCGATCCTTGCAATATGGCGAATAAGGTCATCGGTAGTTTTTCACAGATTCATGAGCTCGTACTTGGCATCAACTTCATCGTAGGAAGGAGATCGGGATCTTTTCTTTGACGGCCCAGTTTCTTCAAGACATTTCCTCTTGTCTTTATTCCTTGGGGTTGGATAGTATTCAGGAGACCCATGTAACTTTAGAGTTGTATTTGGGCAATAATTTGGTGAGGGAGGACCACCAAAGTCATAAGGTGGACTTTGGACTGGTCTTTCTGTGGAAGACCTTTCAGTATCTTTTTCGGTGGGCTTGAAAAGATTTATTTTGGTCATTTGATGATAATTAGACATCCTAACATTAGGAAGGATATTTTGATTAGAATCTTTAAGCATAATCGTTAAGATTATGGGGCAATCCTAAGTGCTTTAATTCTAAGGCAGGAAAGGTTATAGTTTCCTAGATTGCTAAGGCACCCTAGCTAACAAGTAAGGCACACATAAAAATGCAATATAAATTTTTTTTTTATAAGTAAGGATCATTATTATTAAAAGTTATTTTTTTTATAAGTTATTATCATTATCATTAATATTATTATTAGTATTATTTTGATATTTTTATTTTATTAATATAATTACTAACATAATTATTGATTATTAATATTAATTAAATATAATATAAATAAAATAAAAAGACATAAATTACGGATCATGTTAGCAGCCTTTTTTTTGTTTCTTTCTTTTTTTTTTCTTTTTCTCTCTGCATCTCTATTCTACTTGTGACAATACCTGCATCTATCACCAACCCTACCTTGAAGACTTTATCAATTAATTTTGGAGGTTATTATACAAGCTGCACCTCATAATCCTACTTAACTAAATATCATTCAGATTTTTTTTTATTTGTTATTTTTTTTCTTATTTCTGTTCTTCATTCTGTTATATACCGTACCCCTTTAATCATAAAAATTATTCGAAATCAATTGAAAAAAATGGAATTACAGAAACATTCTAATTCATTGTTTGAAACTTTCTTCAAAATTACAAAAGCTAATTCGAAGAATCACTCAAGAATTTCGAAGTCAAACATTTGAAAGAAAAAGTCAAACCGAGTGTTCTTTGAAGAATTCGACTTTGTTTTAAAGATTTTGGATCAATTGATGATACATATAGTTTTTAGGTATGAATTAAAAACTATTTCGTGTTATACATTTTTACTATAATTCAATAAAAATCAAAAATCATTTTTTTTTCTATACTCGACGAGTACAGCAGCTGGGCTGCTTTCTGTTTTTTATTTTTTTTTTATTTTTTTTTTGTTTCAATAAATAGAAACGATTGAGATAGTTATTGATGGTGTCGAAGCACTTAATTGATGTTTCAATGTTTGGTGATTTGAGTTGGAATCGATTATACTTGGGAATGAAGAAGGAGGTAAAGGAAGTACCGATTAAATACAGATGGGTTCAGTAAATAATCAAAATAATAAGAGCAGCAGAATGGTTTAGGAAGTGTGTTGGGTTTCGAGAGGTCACGGGTTCGAGTCCCGTCAGTGACATTTTTTTGTGACTTTCTTCAAAGGTTGTTATTCCTTATTATTATTATTTCAATTATTATTATTGTTATTATTATTAAGTATTAAGAATATTATTGTTATTATTATTGTTATTGTTATTGTTAATACTAGTATTAGTAATTAAAATTGTTATCATGTAAATAAAGATTACTAATATAACTATTATTACTACTATTAATATTATCATTATTGTTATGATCATTATTATCATTAAAATATTAAAACTATTATTATTAGTATTAACATTGTTATTGTTAACATTATATATTTTAAGTAAAGTATCATTTTATTATTAGAACTATTATTATTATTATTAATTATTATTCTTGTTATTGTTATTTGTATTATTATCATTAGTTATAGTTATTATTATTATCACGTGTATTATAATTATTATTAATATTAATGTTAAAATAAGTATTAGTTATCATTATTATGATTAAGATATTATTATTATTATTATTATTATTAAGTATTTGAATTATTATTAATAAGCATTAAGAATGTTACTTATTATTGTTACTACCGTTAATATAAGTAGTAATTACCAACTATTATTATCGTTAACATAACCCTAGTTACAATTATGACTATTATTATTATTGTTATTACTAATAATATTATTATCAATATAAGTATAAATATTAAATACTATGATTATTAATATTATCTTTATTAATCTCAAATACTGTCATTTTTAAGCAAATAAATATTTTGTACATAAAATATATTAATTATATATACTACACTTATATTAAAACTCCACATAACTATATATATATATAAAACCTACTAAAATTATTTATATAAACACTTACAAACAACAAATTATCGATTTTTAAATATAATATCAAACAAGTACGTATAACAATATATTAATATAACTATAAAAATATTAACCATTTGAATAAACATACAAATAAAAAATATATAATATTAATATAAAAATAATGTAATTAATAAACTTATATATATACTCATTCGAATATGATTATATGTATTAATGAATATACATATGATTTAGGTTCGTGAATCCGAGGCCAACCCTGCATTGTTCTGTTATTCAATGTCGTCGTATGTATTTTTACTACAAAATACAGTATGTGAGTTTTCATTATTCCCTTTTTAAATGCTTTTGCAATATATATTTTTGGGACTGAGAATACATGCGCTGCTTTTATAAATGTTTTACGAAATAGACACAAGTAATCGAAACTACATTCTATGGTTGGATTATCGAATCGAATATCACCCTATTTAGTCTGGTAATCTAAGAATTAGGGAACAGAAACCCTAATTGACGCGAATCCTAAAGATAGATCTATCGGGCCCAACAAGCCCCATCCAAAGTACCGGATGTTTTAGTACTTCGAAATTTATATCATGTCCGAAGGAGGATCCCGGAATGATGGGGATATTCTTATATGCATATTATTAATGTCGATTACCAGGTGTTCAATCCATATGAATGATATTTTTGTCTCTATGTATGGGACGTATGTTTATGAGAATTGGATATATGAAATCTTGTGGTCTATTAAAATTATGAAATGATTATTTATGCTAAACTAATGAACTCACCAACCTTTTGGTTGACACTTGAAAGCATGTTTATTCTCAGGTACGAAAGAAATCTTCCGCCGTGCATTTGATCATTTTAAAGATATTACTTGGAGTCATTCATGACATATTTAAAAAAAAAACGTTGCATTCGAGTCGTTGAGTTTATCAAGATCATTATTAAGTCAATTATAATTAGATATATTATGAAATGGTATATATGTCTGTCAACTTCAGATGTAATGAAAGAATGTCTTTTCAAAACGAATGCAATGTTTGTAAAATGTATTATATAGAGGTCAAATACCTCGTGATGTAATCAACTATTGTGAATCGTTTATAATCGATATGGACTTCGTCCGGATGGATTAGGACGGGTCCTTTCAGTTGGTATCAGAGCGGTGGTCTTAGTGAACCAGGTCTTGCATTAGTATATCTAACTGATAGTTGTTAGGATGCATTAGTGAGTCTGGACTTCGACCGTGTCTGCATGTCAAAAGTTTTGCTTATCATTTTGTGTCAAAAATTACCTGCTTATCATTCTTAGAGAATCACTTGTTTATCATTCTTAGTCTAGACACATTTTACTGCATTGACTGCATGAATAGTGTATAGACAAAATTCATATCTTAGTGTATCTGTTACTTCATATCTTAGCGTATCTGTTACTGTAACTTTGCCTGACAACTTTCGTAGATTCCTCCGTAGTTTATGGGATTTTAGTATTATATATGCATATGTAAATTATGTATTGCAGGGTACTAATCTACATCCTATAATCTATTTCTTATCGAAAAGTCCTTCCTCTGATCGTACGAGATGAATCCCTCAACCAGTTCGAGTCCCTCAGATTTCGATAGCTATTCCGATAGTTATTCCGACATCTATTCCGACATGGATGTTCACCTAAGCTCCGAAAGTAGCGTCACCAGAATGAATCAACCAATCATCCATCCTCAATTCATTTGATGAGTTCATAGTCGACTTAATCAATGGAGACACGAAGAAAGCGATCTTTTCCATCAACCGAATTCACCTCTTGACAATGAACCTGAAGCGTTTACCGGCGAACCTGTTCGAGACACCATTTTCAGTCTCATTTCCAGGGTAACTCGACAAGACTATATTCTATCCACAATTCTGAACCTTATTCATCCGCTCGTTCCGACCGACAATCATCCTGGAGTAATAAGTCAACGAACTTCGCGCTCGAATAATCAATTCGAAGAATATGGTGCAAAATGTACCAGCTTCAGCAACATCACCGGCACCAACAGTACCATCAATAACAGCACCAGTACCATCAACAATCCATGCTTCAATATCATCATCTGTACTTTGAGTATGATCTTCGTTCTACGTATCGTTCTACCTCATTTATCTTCGTTCGACATGGCGAATATGTAATCTCTAAAGTTTTAGAGATTATTTATTCTAGTTCCAACCGAAAAGCAAATGAGTTTAATATCATATTAACTCATTAAATCCATGAATACATCTGAAGAAAATATATATGTATATATGTTTTCAAAAAGATTGTAATTAAAAATTCTCTTGTACAAACTGTTAATGGTGAAAATATTTTAACGGGTAGGTAATACCCGAGGAATATTCAGATTTCACATTAATAAGTTACATTGTACATTCTATCAAATCTGATTCAACAGTCATTTACTATCCTATTTACATCCACCGATGCACGTATCCGTTCACCACAAAATAACCATTTTCATTCAATTTCATATTCGGATTTTGATTTATCAGAATCCAACAAGTGGCATAATGAAGAAAACATTTGACAAAAATAAAATTTGTTAGAAACAAATAAATTAACTATGAGAAATTTTGTTAAGAATCCACGCTAACTGTTCCTAACTAATTGTTCCCAGCTAACTGATTACACTTTATTTATCGCAATTTAATTATCGCAATTTACATTCTCTCAATTTTATTTATCGTTATTTAATTTCTGTTATTTACTTTACGCAATTTATTTATCGTCATTTAATTTCTGTTATTTATTTTACGCACTTTAAATATCGGGACATGTATACAAGGTTTTGACATATCATATCGACCCATCTATATATATTATTTGGAATAACCATAGACACTCTATATGCAGTAATGCAGGAGTTAGCTATACAGGGTTGAGGTTGATTCTATAATAATATATATATTTTGAGTTGTGATCGAGTCTGAGACGTATACGGGTTACGATACGTATTAATTAATTCGGATATTATATATTAAGCTATATATGAATTATTGGACTTTTAATTGTGGACTATCAACTGTGGACTGCCGACATTGGACAATTAAAATGAATTAAAATATTGATTATAACATATGAAACTAAACAATTCTCCAAGTTTGCCACTTGATTTCGTCTTCAACATCATTTGTATCTTCACGATTACATTTTGCGTTCAAACCTTTCATGATTCTTGAAAACACCTCAATCGAGAGAATGAACCAACCACACTTCATTTACGGGAGAAAAGATTGATACATATAGTTATGCGCCTGAAAACACTCGGAACCTGAGTAAACGTTTAACACGTAACCGTGCTAATTTCTTTAGCATTATTATTACCGAAAATAACTTTGCATCTGCTGTTCGAGATAGCCAGTTTTGTCACAGCTCCAGCAAGACAACTTCGACTTTTCGTACGAAACAACCTTATTATAACGTTGATATATACGCGTGCTCTTTTATTGTTACCAGGGAACCTTTAATATTCCACCATATTACCATCATCGTTTAATCATCTAAAAACACAATTTTCCTGAAACCACCTCAGATTAATAACCGATGAATCAGATATCATAGCATTAAATCCAGAGGAAACAGAAAAATGGTAGATGGTCTAAACGACCAAAAGTTTGATGATAAAGAAAGGAGTGTTAGGAACGCTCGATAGAAGATTGGGTATTGAAAAACAGATTGAGCTACCCATGAAGGAGACCAAGGACAAATACAAGGACCAAACCCTACATTCAAAGAATCCGGGTAATTCTGGATCCGATGAAATCTTTAGAGAATATCTTGCTCCGAAGTCATGTAAAAATCTTGCGGAAAAATCTTTCTCCATCAACCACCGAACTTAGAAATTCCAAAATATCATCATCAATATCTTCGATATTTCTGAGGATATTTTCATAAATATTCTCATCCGAAATTATATACCTCTTCGTGCTTCCTGTGTATCATTATATCGGAAACATTCAATAGAAAATTTTGTACCGAAAAGAAGATTATGCGAAACTATGAAGAAAGCTGTGGACAAATCACAAAGAATAAGTTTGACTTCAAATGATTCAATGCCTGCTGAAGTCTTTAGCGAATATCTTACTCCTTACCCTAAACCCTTGTGGACAGTAGTCTCCATCATCCTCTGATATTAAATATTCAAAGATATTATCGTATATTTCATTATAAATATCCTCCATATTTCTGAATATATTTTTATAACTATTCTTATCTGAAATCATTAATCTCTTCGTGCTATCAGTGTTACATCATATAGAAACTGTTAGTTTCTATATTCTGTAACCTTTCGAGCTTAAAATATGAATGTTATTAAAGTAGTGTTGGAAATTGATGCATGAGTTAGTATAATATAATGACACTTGATCAACGTGATTATATTACAGTAAGTCATGCTGAGTTTCTAATGGGACATGATGATTCACAGATCATAACGTCATCATGTGCCATGTTACACGACTCTTACATTCCGTTTAATCTATAAATATATCAAGAACATGTTTTCTTGATAGTCCTATCTTTTCCTTGAATTCTGGTAATTTGACAAGTCAGATTGTGCTATTACCATTTTCTTTCTAGAACATTAACAATGATCATTCTGAAATTTATATCTGCGAATTCTGGACTATTACAAGAGATGCCTAACCGCAAGAAGAAGAAATGAAGGGACAAAGCTCCAAAATAGAAATTGGAGTATAAATCGCAGTAAATGGGAGGGAGTATTAACTGTGGATGACAATGATTACAGGAAACAGAAATAGGGACATTGAAAAATAAGGGAAAATACAAAGCCCGATAACAACGTATAAATTACAAACCGTAAATATCAATGTTTATTGCAACATAAAGACACAGGAGAATTAAAAGTACTATAACCCCAAGAGCAAAATAGAAGTAAGCAGATTCCTCTGGTGGAAGATGGAAAAGAAGAATGATTGTTGCAATAGTAAGGATAAGGATAAGAATCAGAACTAGATTAAGCACTTTCATAAACTTTTGAATTTGAGAATTGGGTATGGGAATGGTAAAGGTAACGGAACGGAAGAAATTAATTTATAGAGAAATATCTGATAATGAAAATCAAGGCAGATCTCCGCATTTAATTAGAAATATCCTAAATTCCTGATTTGCTGAAGAATCAAATCTTTTAGATTTCGAAGATTTTCTTTAAATCCCTTGAATTCCGAAATTCAACCCTGACTCTGTCAAAAGTTAAGATGAATCTTTACTATCTTATTTCACTCTTTGGTGATAGCTTCATTCGTACTCTTCGAGTGATCGAATTATCTTATCCATATTATTCAACAGTAATAAAACTCTATTTATCAGCTCATATGAGTCATGAAGACATTCTTATTGTTATTCATGACCATCCCACTCAAATTTCAGGACGAAATTTCTTTAACGGGTAGGTACTGTGACGACCCGAGAATTTTCGATCAAATTTAAACTTAATCTTTATATGGTTTCGACATAATAAGCAAAGTCTGTAATATTGAGTCTCAAAATTTTGGAAACAGTTTACATGAAAACATTTAACCTTGACCATGTCCATTGATTCACGAACCATTTCATTGTAAAAAGAAATGTATATATATAAATAACAATACATGTAAATAAATTATATTATATTATATATATATATATATATATATATATATATATATATATATATATATATATATATATATATATATGAACTATTATGTGATTTAGAAAGAATACTTAAACTTTTTATTTAAAACTGTTTATCCAAATATAAAGAGTAGGTTGAATATACATAATTTGTCAACGATTAATAAAATAGTAAATGAGTAAGGTTATACTTTGAGTTTAATTGTTTTAATGTATATAATTAATACATTCATCTAAGTGATAAAAACTGGATATGTAAAACATAAATTATATTTAGTAATTTGAATGTGTATATGATGTATAAACATAAATATTATTATATGTATATCGATAAAATGTATAAATGTTAAATATATGTTATTATTAAATAATACATAATATGTAATATTAATATATAAAAATATAAATGCTACACTAATACTAATATTAATACTTTTACCATTATCATCAAATATTAATACTAATATATGTATTATTGATATTATTATAATATATAATATATAAATATAAAAAAAAATTAAAACTTGTAAGTTTGTTATATATTGTTTATTATTAGTATTTTTATTATTATTAAGATATTATTACTACCATTTATCATATAGGATCATTATTATTAAAAGTTATTTTTTTTATAAGTTATTATCATTATCATTAATATTATTATTAGTATTATTTTGATATTTTTATTTTATTAATATAATTACTAACATAATTATTGATTATTAATATTAATTAAATATAATATAAATAAAATAAAAAGACATAAATTACGGATCATGTTAGCAGCCTTTTTTTTTGTTTCTTTCTTTTTTTTCTTTTTCTCTCTGCATCTCTATTCTACTTGTGACAATACCTGCATCTATCACCAACCCTACCTTGAAGACTTTATCAATTAATTTTGGAGGTTATTATACAAGCTGCACCTCATAATCCTACTCAACTAAATATCATTCAGATTTTTTTTTTATTTGTTATTTTTTTTCTTATTTCTGTTCTTCATTCTGTTATATACCGTACCCCTTTAATCATAAAAATTATTCGAAATCAATTGAAAAAAATGGAATTACAGAAACATTCTAATTCATTGTTTGAAACTTTCTTCAAAATTACAAAAGCTAATTCGAAGAATCACTCAAGAATTTCGAAGTCAAACATTTGAAAGAAAAAGTCAAACCGAGTGTTCTTTGAAGAATTCGACTTTGTTTTAAAGATTTTGGATCAATTGATGATACATATAGTTTTTAGGTATGAATTAAAAACTATTTCGTGTTATACATTTTTACTATAATTCAATAAAAATCAAAAATCATTTTTTTTTCTATACTCGACGAGTACAGCAGCTGGGCTGCTTTCTGTTTTTTATTTTTTTTAATTTTTTTTTTGTTTCAATAAATAGAAATGATTGAGATAGTTATTGATGGTGTCGAAGCACTTAATTGCTGTTTCAATGTTTGGTGATTTGAGTTGGAATCGATTATACTTGGGAATGAAGAAGGAGGTAAAGGAAGTACCGATTAAATACAGATGGGTTCAGTAAATAATCAAAATAATAAGAGCAGCAGAATGGTTTAGGAAGTGTGTTGGGTTTCGAGAGGTCACGGGTTCGAGTCCCGTCAGTGACATTTTTTTTGTGACTTTCTTCAAAGGTTGTTATTCCTTATTATTATTATTTCAATTATTATTATTGTTATTATTATTAAGTATTAAGAATATTATTGTTATTATTATTGTTATTGTTATTGTTATTGTTATTGTTAATACTAGTATTAGTAATTAAAATTGTTATCATGTAAATAAAGATTACTAATATAACTATTATTACTACTATTAATATTATCATTATTGTTATGATCATTATTATCATTAAAATATTAAAACTATTATTATTAGTATTAACATTGTTATTGTTAACATTATATATTTTAAGTAAAGTATCATTTTATTATTAGAACTATTATTATTATTATTAATTATTATTCTTGTTATTGTTATTTGTATTATTATCATTAGTTATAGTTATTATTATTATCACGTGTATTATAATTATTATTAATATTAATGTTAAAGTAAGTATTAGTTATCATTATTATGATTAAGATATTATTATTATTATTATTATTATTATTATTATTATTATTATTATTATTATTAAGTATTTGAATTATTATTAATAAGCATTAAGAATGTTACTTATTATTGTTACTACCGTTAATATAAGTAGTAATTACCAACTATTATTATCGTTAACATAACCCTAGTTACAATTATGATTATTATTATTATTGTTATTACTAATAATATTATTATCAATATAAGTATAAATATTAAATACTATGATTATTAATATTATCTTTATTAATCTCAAATACTATCATTTTTAAGCAAATAAATATTTTGTACATAAAATATATTAATTATATATACTACACTTATATTAAAACTCCACATAACTATAAATATATAAAACCTACTAAAATTATTTATATAAACACTTACAAACAACAAATTATCGATTTTTAAATATAATATCAAACAAGTACGTATAACAATATATTAATATAACTATAAAAATATTAACCATTTGAATAAACATACAAATAAAAAATATATAATATTAATATAAAAATAATGTAATTAATAAACTTATATATATACTCATTCGAATACGATTATATGTATTAATGAATATACATATGATTTAGGTTCGTGAATCCGAGGCCAACCCTGCATTGTTCTGTTATTCAATGTCGTCGTATGTATTTTTACTACAAAATACAGTATGTGAGTTTTCATTATTCCCTTTTTAAATGCTTTTGCAATATATATTTTTGGGACTGAGAATACATGCGCTGCTTTTATAAATGTTTTACGAAATAGACACAAGTAATCGAAACTACATACTATGGTTGGATTATCGAATCGAATATTACCTTATTTAGTCTGGTAATCTAAGAATTAGGGAACAGAAACCCTAATTGACGCGAATCCTAAAGATAGATCTATCGGGCCCAACAAGCCCCATCCAAAGTACCGGATGTTTTAGTACTTCGAAATTTATATCATGTCCGAAGGAGGATCCCGGAATGATGGGGATATTCTTATATGCATATTGTTAATGTCGATTATCAGGTGTTCAATCCATATGAATGATATTTTTGTCTCTATGTATGGGACGTATGTTTATGAGAATTGGATATATGAAATCTTGTGGTCTATTAAAATTATGAAATGATTATTTATGCTAAACTAATAAACTCACCAACCTTTTGGTTGACACTTGAAAGCATGTTTATTATCAGGTACGAAAGAAATCTTCCGTCGTGCATTTGATCATTTTAAAGATATTACTTGGAGTCATTCATGACATATTTAAAAAAAAAACGTTGCATTCGAGTCTTTGAGTTTATCAAGATCATTATTAAGTCAATTATAATTAGATATATTATGAAAGGGTATATATGTCTGTCAACTTCAGATGTAATGAAAGATAGTCTTTTCAAAACGAATGCAATGTTTGTAAAATGTATTATATAGAGGTCAAATACCTCGCGATGTAATCAACTGTTGTGAATCGTTTATAATCAATATGGACTTCGTCCGGATGGATTAGGACGGGTCCTTTCAGAATTCACCTTAGTAAGTAGAGAGAGAGTTATTCCTCGGAATAAAGAGTTGAACGAGTGAGCAGGAAAATCAACCTATTGACATTTAAGAGTAGTTAAGTGTTTTGCCCATGTTTAAGTTTAAGTATGTGTTTAAGTATAGTTTGTTTTACTAAGGTTCTATTCCTAGTAAGTTACTATTTTTATAAAGTTTCCATTTTTAGAAAGTTTCTTATTTTATTAAGTTTCTATGACTAGAGAGTTTCTACTTTTATCAGTGTTTTCCATTTTAGGATACTTGTCGTATTAGATAAGCTTCCAATCACCCCTTTCCCTTCGAATGGCTAATTTAGATCTAGGGGCTTGTGTGACGACCCGAAAATTTCCGACCAAATTTAAACTTTAATCTTTATATTATTCTGACACGATAAGCAAAGTTTGTTAAGTTAAATCTCAAGAATTTTAAACTGTGTTCATACATTCATTATAACCTCGACCAAATGTCGACGATTCACGAACCGTTATATATAAATAGATATGTATATGTATATATATATTATAACTTGAGAATATTAATAAAGTATTAAACGTATAATACTTTACACGAACGTATTTGTTTCAATATGATTTTCAACGAAAAAAAATATATTAAATGATTGAATTATCAGAAACATTGAATTATGATTACAAGTCTCTGTTGAGAGGTCCACTATGATTTGAGAAAATCTATTCATCTTAACGATATTCAGAATAATTTGTAAAGCTATTTATAAATAAAAACAAAAAGTGTCATTTACGAAAGTTAGACAAAAGTTAGTGGAGAATTGGTTTCCATAATATTCTATTAATCTATTTTCAAACGTACAAAGACGTTTTCAGTTTAAAAAGAATTTTATTATTAAAACGTATATAACTTTTATAAATATCTAGAATCACTTTTGACAACTCATTACTTAACCAGTATAATAAATATAACGATATTTATATTTTATTTCATTAAATATATATAACGATTTAAATTAATATTATATATATTTATACGCGTATTATACATACATAGTTTTTTATACTTTTACTATACTTTAACTTTACCTTTACTTTTACTTTTACTTTACTTTAACTTTAATAATTCACTTTAATAATTCATACTTTAATAATTCACTTTAATAATTTATACTTTAATAATTCACTTTAATAATTCATACTTTAATAATTCACTTTAATAATTCATACTTTAATAATTCACTTTAATAATTCATACTTTAATAATTCAAAAATCTATTATAAATAGAATTCAATAGGTTTCATTATTTCATAGAAACTTGAAAATATATTTCTCTAAACTCTCTCAATCGATTTATATATATATATATATATATATATTTGCTCTGTATTATTTCAAGATATTATTAGTATACATAATATATTACGACGGAGTGCTGTCCGAGTGATTTCAAAATAGTTTTTTTGAATGATTCGAAGCTAAGGAAATTATGGGTTATAGCTATGGAGGTGATGGGTATGGTTCATGGGTATGCTCGTGAGGTCAATCTAGTATTTATCATCTCCGTTGCGTCGACGTACTTTCCTGCAATATTGAATCTCAGTATTGATACGTTCGTGAATCCGAGGCCAACCTTGCACTTGTTAAATGACGTTATATGTATTTTTACTACGAAATACAGTATTGTGAGTTTCATTTGCTCCCTTTTTAATTGCTTTTGCAATATATATTTTTGGGCTGAGAATACATGCGCTGTTTTATAAATGTTTTACGAAATAGACACAAGTACTAAAACTAATTCTACGTGGGTTTAAACCAGAAATATACCCTTAGCTTGGTAACATTAAACTACTTGTCTATGTACGGTAGGCGCGAATCCTAAAGATAGATCTATTGGGCCTGACAAACCCCATCCTGACTATGGGATGCTTTAGTATTTCGAGGTTATATTAAACACACCTGATCTGGTGTACTTCAGAGGGTAAAACATGAACGTTAAGGCTTGTTACCGGGTGCCTACAACTTATAGAATACTTTTATACACTTGCGAGTGTACATATATTTATAAACGGAAATCTTGGGGTCTATTAATATGTTGAAATGATTGTTATGATAAACCTATGAACTCACCAACCTTTTGGTTGATACTTTAAAGCATGTTTATTCTCAGGTATTAAAGAAATCTTCCGCTGTGCATTAGCTCATTTTAAGGATATTACTTGGAGTCATTCATGGCATATTTTGAAAGACGTTGCATTCGAGTCATTGAGTTCATCAAGATTATTATTAAGCCAATTATAGTTGGATGTATTATGAAATGGTGTGCATGCCATCAACTTTCGTTGTAAAGAAAGTTTGTCTTTTAAAAACGAATGCAATGTTTGTAAAATGTATCATATAGAGGTCAAATACCTCGCGATGTAATCAACTATTGTGAATCGTTTATAATGTATATGAACGGGTCCTTTCAGTTGGTATCAGAGCGGTGGTCTTAGCGAACCAGGTCTGCATTAGTGTGCCTAACTGATAGTCGTTAGGATGCATTAGTGAGTCTGGACTTCGACCGTGTCTGCATTTCAAAAGTTTTGCTCATCATTCTTGTCGGAAATTACCTGCTTATCATTCTTAGTCTAGACACATCTTATTGCATTGATTGCATGAATAGTGTATACATAAAATTCATATCTTAGCGTATCTGCTAATTCATATCTTAGCGTATCTGTTACTGTAAACTTTGCCTGACATATTCCGTAAATTCCTCCGTAATCTACGAAACCTTTTGCTCTATATAATTAGAATACCACCCGATAGCAGGAAAATTATTTCATATCGAAAAATTCTTTATTCAATCGTACGAAATGGAATTCGTCATATGTTCAAGTCCCTCGGATTCTGAAATGGAATCCCACTCAAGTTCTGAAAGCAGTGTGACCGGAATGGATCAACCAATTAGTCATCATCTTTTCTGGATGAATTGGGGATGGGTCCGTAGCCTCCTTAATCATTGGAGACAAGAAGAAGGTGATCCCTTCCATCCACCACATTGCCCTCTTGGCGAAGAACCTGAAGCACTTACCGGCGAACCTATCCGAAACACCATTTTCTCTCTTATTTCTAGAGTATCTCGTCACGATTACATACTACACCAAATTCTAGATTTTATTTATCCGCTCATCCGAACCAACAATCACCCCGGTGTAATAGAAGAAGTCAACGAGCTTCGCGCTCGGGTAGTGGCTTTGGTGAATATGGTGCAAAGGTTACAAACACCAGCAGCAGCACCAGCATCATAAACAGTACCACCATCAGCAACACCAGCAGTACCATCACCACCACCAAAAACAACATCCACATCCCACACCGCAACATCACAATCTGTATCTCAAACATCAACGTCATACGCCCTGTAAATATCCAGGAATATCAACAACAACAACAAACGATGAAGTATTAATTCATAAACTTCATTGAAGAGATATCTCTGCGGTAGTTATGTAATCTCCAAAATCTTAGAGATTATTTAATTCTGACCGTAAATCGGATGAGTGAACGGAGATGGTAGAGTAGAAACTTTGATCAAAAATGGTGTACGATTTACAAGCTAGAATTGTTTTACCAACAGCATCAACAGGACCGTAGCATCATCAACACAGTCAGTGCCGTCAGTATCGTCAGAATCAACAGCACCTGTAACATCACAAACTCTGTCAGTTCAAGAATCATTGTGGACATCATTACGAATCAACAACAAATATATTGTATCAATGAGTTATGAAGTATTAACTCATTTCCAATCGAAAGATTTATATGTATATTTTATATGTATAAATTTTTAAACCATAATAAATCTTCCCGTACTAAGCTATTATGTGTGAATCTTAACTACTCAGTTAATTCATATTACAAATATGCAATGATGTACGTCCTTCGTCCGCAACTTAACCATCGTTAATTACAATCTCTGTCTCAATTCAATAAAAAATCCAATTCATAATAAATCAAGTGTATTATTCGAATATATGTTTGATTTTACACTTTCATCATCGATGTACTCGAAACTTTTCAAATAACATCATTCGTACCTTGCGAAGTTCACAAGAATTTCACGAAAACCAACAAATAACAAAGTAATGATTCATAATTTCAATATTATTGAAGAAATACTTATGCAATTTATAAAGTTTTAGGGATTACTCAATTCTAGTTCTAACCATAAAACAAATGAGTTTAATTTAATATTAACTCATTAAATCTATATTACATCTAAAGAAAATATACACATATATTTTCATAAAGACTGTAATAAACTTCTTTTGTACAAAATATTAATTGTGAAAATTTTTTTAACGGGTAGGTAATACCCGAGAGATATATAAATTCACAATTAATATATTACATTTTTCGAAACTGATTCAGCAATCATCAACTATACTCCCTACTTTCACAACAATATCCATTCTTTCATATAAATCAAAACAATCATACTCATTCAAATTCAATTGCATATTCTGATTTTGAAATCATATAATTCAATTCGAAATATAATCAGTATCATCACTCTTAGATTCCTATATCTTTAAAAGCTATACTTTGATTTCAAAACTGTGTTAGAACATCATATGTATTAACGATTATAATATGTGCTCAAACCCTTCGAAATTCCTGAAGACACTTCAACTAAGGAACAATCGAGATGATGATCCAACCACATGTTACCCACAGTTATACACCTGAAAAAAAAACTCTCAAAACCCAAGTCATAGTTCGACACGTATCCGTGTTAGACCCTTTGGCATTTACTAGCTAAAATAACTTTTCAATTCCGTTTCAAAATAGACAGTTTTGTCACAGCTCCAGCAAGTCATCTTCGACTTCTCAATCAAAACAGTCTTATTATAACCTCGATAGATACGTTGCCCTTTCGCCAATGTTACCGGGGAATCGTTTATAATCACCACATTAGCAATAAACTTACCAACAACTTCATTGATCTTTGACTTTCCAAAAAAAAAAAATCATTATAATTATCGAAACCCTATCATATACTCATTCGTACCTTATAACAAGAATTGCCATACCAATTATTGAGAATCAGCAATCAGTATTTTGAAACCTCGTAGCATGTCTACATCAACAATTACATATACACACAACGTCTACCTCCAAGACTTACATTCTTTGAATGAGAAATTTCTGAAAAACACCCTAAACTGCGAATCAGTTCTCGAAATTTTGAAAAATACTGATGAAGCAGCAAAAACTGTAAACGACCTTAACAGTAAAAAGTTGGATGATAAAGGATAGTATATTGGCAAAGCTCAGTAAAAGAGAAGCTTTGGAACTGGAAAACGGATTGAGCAAAGTATGAAGGAGGCTGTGGACAAATCACAAAGGCTGAACCTGCCTTCAAAGAATCCAAATGATTCAGTACTTGCTGAAGTCATTAACGAATACCTTGCTCCTGACTCTAAATCCCTGCGGACAATATCCTTCATCATCCTCTGATATTAGATATTCTAAGATATCATCGTATCTTTCATTATTAATATCATCCATACTTCTGAAGATATTTTTATAATTATTTTTATCTGAAATCATTTACCTCTTCGCGCTATCTGTATTATATCATAAAAGAAACTATTTTAGTTTCTAAATTCTGAAACATTCGAGTTTAAAATAGGAATATTCTTGAAGAAGTGTTGGGAGCTGAAGCATGAGTTAGTATAATATAATGACACTTGATCAACGTGATTATATTACAGTAATTCATGCTGAGTTTCTAAATGGAACATGATGATTCACAGATCATAACGTCATCATGTGCTATGTTACACGACTCTTGTATTCTCTTCGATCTCTAAATATCAAGAAAATATTTCTTGATAATTCGGCCTTTTCCGAGGTATTCTGGTAATTTGACAAGTCAAGATCGTGTTATTAAAATTTCCTTCCTAGAACATTAACAATGTTCATTCCAAAATTATATCTGCGAATTCTGGACCATTAGGGGCGGTGCTTAATCGCAAGAAGAAGAAACGAAAGGACAAAGCTCCGAACTAGAAATGGGAGTATAAATCATAGCAAATATAAGAGAGCATTAACTTTGGATGACAATGATTATAGAAGAAGCAAGGACTTTGAAATATAAGGGAAGATATAAAACCCAACAACAACCCAGAAATCACAAATCGTATATATCAATGCATATAGCAATATAAAGACACGGGAGAACTAAAAACACTATAAAACCAAGAGTATAGTAGAAGTAAATAGATTCTTCCAGAGGCAGATGAAAAAGAAGAGCGACAGATATGAAAGTGAGGAGTATATCAAGAATCAGCACTGGATGAAGCATATTGACAAATACTTTAAAATATGAGTTGAGAAGGTGTGAGTTGTAAGAAAACAAATGAGGTGGATTTATAGTGAAATATCCGACAGAGAAATCAAAATGGATTATCGCATTAATTCGAAGAGGATCATAATTTCCTTAATCGCTGAATAATCAAATCCAATATAGATTACAAAGATTTTCTTTTCGGAGATCAATCGTGATGACGTCAAAAGATACGACGAATCACTATTATCTTATTTCATTCATTTACGATAACTTCACTCACACGCTTCGAGTAATCGAATTATTTTATCCATTCTTCTTGAACATGATAAAACTCTATAATCGTTATAATAACATTCTCATTGTTAGTCATGACGACCTCTATCAAATTTCTGGGACGAAATTTCTTTAACGGGTAGGTACTGTGACGACCCGGAAATTTCCGACCAAATTTAAACTTTAATCTTTATATTATTCTGACACGATAAGCAAAGTTTGTTAAGTTAAATCTCAAGAATTTTAAACTGTGTTCATACATTCATTATAACCTCGACCAAATTTCGACGATTCACGAACCGTTATATATAAATAGATATGTATATGTATATATATATTATAACTTGAGAATATTAATAAAGTATTAAACGTATAATACTTTACACGAACGTATTTGTTTCAATATGATTTTCAACGAAAAAAAATATTAAATGATTGAATTATCAGAAACATTGAATTATGATTACAAGTCTCTGTTGAGAGGTCCACTATGATTTGAGAAAATCTATTCATCTTAACGATATTCAGAATAATTTGTAAAGCTATTTATAAATAAAAACAAAAAGTGTCATTTACGAAAGTTAGACAAAAGTTAGTGGAGAATTGGTTTCCATAATATTCTATTAATCTATTTTCAAACGTACAAAGACGTTTTCAGTTTAAAAAGAATTTTATTATTAAAACGTATATAACTTTTATAAATATCTAGAATCACTTTTGACAACTCATTATTTAACCAGTATAATAAATATAACGATATTTATATTTTATTTCATTAAATATATATAACGATTTAAATTAATATTATATATATTTATACGCGTATTATACATACATAGTTTTTTATACTTTTACTATACTTTAACTTTACCTTTACTTTTACTTTTACTTTACTTTAACTTTAATAATTCACTTTAATCATACTTTAATAATTTACTTTAATAATTTATACTTTAATAATTCACTTTAATAATTCATACTTTAATAATTCACTTTAATAATTCATACTTTAATAATTCACTTTAATAATTCATACTTTAATAATTCAAAAATCTATTATAAATAGAATTCAATAGGTTTCATTATTTCATATAAACTTGAAAATATATTTCTCTAAACTCTCTCAATCGATTTATATATATATATATATATATATTTGCTCTGTATTATTTCAAGATATTATTAGTATACATAATATATTACGACGGAGTGCTGTCCGAGTGATTTCAAAATAGTTTTTTTGAATGATTCGAAGCTAAGGAAATTATGGGTTATAGCTATGGAGGTGATGGGTATGGTTCATGGGTATGCTCGTGAGGTCAATCTAGTATTTATCATCTCCGTTGCGTCGACGTACTTTCCTGCAATATTGAATCTCAGTATTGATACGTTCGTGAATCCGAGGCCAACCTTGCACTTGTTAAATGACGTTATATGTATTTTTACTACGAAATACAGTATTGTGAGTTTCATTTGCTCCCTTTTTAATTGCTTTTGCAATATATATTTTTGGGCTGAGAATACATGCGCTGTTTTATAAATGTTTTACGAAATAGACACAAGTACTAAAACTAATTCTACGTGGGTTTAAACCAGAAATATACCCTTAGCTTGGTAACATTAAACTACTTGTCTATGTACGGTAGGCGCGAATCCTAAAGATAGATCTATTGGGCCTGACAAACCCCATCCTGACTATGGGATGCTTTAGTACTTCGAGGTTATATTAAACACACCTGATCTGGTGTACTTCAGAGGGTAAAACATGAACGTTAAGGCTTGTTACCGGGTGCCTACAACTTATAGAATACTTTTATACACTTGCGAGTGTACATATATTTATAAACGGAAATCTTGGGGTCTATTAATATGTTGAAATGATTGTTATGATAAACCTATGAACTCACCAACCTTTTGGTTGACACTTTAAAGCATGTTTATTCTCAGGTATTAAAGAAATCTTCCGCTGTGTATTAGCTCATTTTAAGGATATTACTTGGAGTCATTCATGGCATATTTTGAAAGACGTTGCATTCGAGTCATTGAGTTCATCAAGATTATTATTAAGCCAATTATAGTTGGATGTATTATGAAATGGTGTGCATGCCTTCAACTTTCGTTGTAAAGAAAGTTTGTCTTTTAAAAACGAATGCAATGTTTGTAAAATGTATCATATAGAGGTCAAATACCTCGCGATGTAATCAACTATTGTGAATCGTTTATAATGTATATGAACGGGTCCTTTCATCTTGAGCCATAGGACCCTTTAAATCGGAAATCCAAACCCTCTGCCTAGAATCTCATAGAAACCATTCGTCAAGAAAGTTCGAAGATCTATACATCTCTAATACATATCCCAAAATGTTTTTATGTTACAATATAAGTAGTAGGTTATAGGTGCTAGTAATAGTAATAGTGTATACATGTTATTTATTTTATTTTTAATTGCATATAATTTATAACATTATTTACATATTTCGGTAAAAATAATAACCGAAGTAAAAAGTAAAAAGTAAAAAGTAAAAAGTGAAAAGTAAAAAAAAATAAAAAGTAAGAAAAGAATACTTACTAGTATTAATTCTTCAAAGAGAGAATGAGAGAAATTTTGGTGTGAGTTTGAATGAGAAATGAGGGGTATTTATACTTGAAAAAATTAGGTAAAAAGAACAAAATAATTAAAAGAAAAAGAAATATTTAATTCTTAATGGGATTTTAAAATTAAAAAGTATTAAATGTTAGGTCATGGGATAATGCACAAAATAAAATAATAAAAGTAGTTTTTCTATTAAAATTTTTAATTAAAAAGTAATTTATTTATTTATTTATTTATTTATTTTTTATTTATTTTAAGGATTTTTTTATGTAAATAAACAAATTTATTTAATGTTTTTCCAATAATATTTGTCAATAATATTTTATTTTTATTTTTTTTATTTTTGTTTTATTTAATTAATAAATACAAATTTTGCATAAAAATAATAAATAATTCGGTATTTTGTATTTTTAATAATAATTATGATTTTAATTATTAAACTATAGTTTTAGTAAGTTTGTAAATATTATTACATTTATATATAATTGGATTTATTATATAGTTAAATATATAATACATTAACTAAATAATAGTAACATCACCATCAGCCCGTAGTATGATATTGTCCACTTTGGACACAAGCCGATCACCGACGGGCTACCCGCGCACGAGTACACCCCCGGATCGTACTTCTACCTCACGGATTTGCTACTCGGGTAAACACCCTCAAAACGCGTCATACCAGAAGAGGTATCCACACCCTTATAAGGAGTGTTTTGTTTTCCTCTCCCACCGATGTGGGACGAGTCTGTTACAACTTTCCCCCCCTTCAGGACACTGCGTCCCCGCAGTGCACATCGATGCGGGCCCCAGCTCTGATACCATAAGTAACATCACCATCAGCCCGTAGTATGATATTGTCCGCTTTGGACACAGGCCGATCACCGACGGGCTACCCGCGCACGAGTACACCCCCGGATCGTACTTCTACCTCACGGATTTGCTTTTCGGGTAAACACCCTCAAAACGCGTCATACCAGAAGAGGTATCCATACCCTTATAAGGTGTGTTTTGTTTTCCTCTCCCACCGATGTGGGACGAGTCTGTTACAATAATAAAAGTGATACAAAGTTTATATACTTAGTTAAATTATGTCAAATTATATAAGTTAATAATATATTATTTATTTAAGCGTACATTGTTGACTAAAAATTACTATTCAGTCAATATTTAATTGTATATAACAAACCTTAATACATATAGTCAGACATATAACCCTAGGGTTAATTCAGTAATTTAGAAGTCGAAAAGTGAGGGTTGTTACAGTACCTCCCCGTTAATAAAAACTTCATCCCGAAGTTTTAGGTAGACTTCTCGGATGCATCAGCGGTTGAGAAGAGATGGGGATATTTCTGTTTCATTTGGTCTTCACATTCCCAGGTATGTTCGGGGCCTTGCGTGTTTTCCAAAGGATAGAATATTGTTTTGTTTCAAGCGTTTAAGTCATACAAACCATAATCTCTATAGGTTCTTCTACGAAGTGCATTTTATCATTAATGCAGAGATCATTCAAAATGATGATGTTATACAAGTCATTTCAGTAAATTGGATACATGAAATGTGTTATGAATAATATTGATGTAACGACCCGGAAATTTCGACCAAATTTAAACCTTAAACTTTATATGTTTCCGACACGATAAGCAAAATCTGTAATGTTGAGTCTAAAAAAAAAAATTTAAAATATATATTCGAATAATCAGATATCCTTCGGCCGTTCTCGACGATTCACGAACAATTGTTTGTAAATAAATAGGCATACCTATACTTTGAAGTTATAAAATATAATATAAATATTAGAATTTAAAAATATAAAGATAAGATATAAAATAATTTAATATAATTTAAAAGGATGCTATATATGAGTATTATAATGTTGTATTAAGTATTCAATAAAAGTTATTATATAACATACAGTTATATTACATAATCAATAACATGTAATTCTATTATATTAAATTTGATTATAAAATGGTGTTATTAATATTATTACTTTAAATATATAATTGTTGTATTGTTACTAATATTATTACTATCATTACTAATACTAGAATTATTATAATTAGTATTATTATTATTATTAGTATTATTATTGTATTTCTAATATATAAAGATGAAATTGGATATATATATATATATATATATATATATATATATATATATATATATATATATATATAATTTTGTTATATTTGTTATTATAAATAAAATTCTGTTTACTCTTTGACAAATATGACATACATGTGTATATGCATCGACCTTTATCCATCATTATCAACCACTCAGTATCCTAAAGTTATTTACTACTGCTCATGATTAACTTTGGCATTGAATTTTTAGCACCATCGAATCTTTACATGTGATAAAAGTTTTACTATAACTTAATTAATTGATATAAGATACTGTACGTTTTGTTTGTTTCCACCATTAAACTCGTTTATATACACATGAGTCCTAACATATATCCATCCATCACCAAATGCAACCAACAAATTCACAATTTATATGCTCATACTGGTTGTCTTCTGATTACCCTTCGGTCGACACCCACTACCTGCAAAACTAAACGAAACCATCACCAAACCATTTCAGGCTGTTGCTACTTCTCTTTATCTGTTTCCTCGCTGTAAATCACCAACAAACGCCATGGTATGCTTCTGTTTCTGCCCGTTTGTTTCCTGCTGCTGTGACAGCCTTCACCGCCACCACAACACCCTCAACAGCTGAATATCTCCTAAGTTGCTGCTACTGTATCAAACATAACCCAAAAACCCAAAACGCCCACACCTATATTTTTTTTTTGTTCAATTAAACTCGCTCAAGAATCCCGATATAGACACATCATTAAATCATCTACGCTGCTTATATGTTTGTCTGTTTTGGTAGAGTAAAACGCAAACCCAAATCACCCCAACAACAGAAAAATCTACTGCCATGTTAATTCTGTTTCAGTTATGAACCTTTGAAACCTACCCACAATATCTCTCATCTTCTTCCTCTTTTCGGTTCACAGATACTAACCACACCAATTTACGAGCCATTATCATTATTTGCAGCTGCTATTCGATGTCTGTTTATAGCCGAGAACAACAACACCATTTATCATCTTCATCAAATCCACCACTACCTCTCTTTTGTTCTTCTTTCTTGCTAGTTCTATTTCCTACTCGATAGACATCTTAAAACTACCATTAAGAAAACCCTATCTTTCTGTTTGATGCTGCTATATCCTTTATTCTATTCGGCCAACAGAAAAAGAAATAGAAAAGTCGACACCCTAATTGGAAGGATGATGACAAATAAAATAATAAAGAGCTGTAAAGGGATGAGCTGTAAAGATGAAACTAGGCGTGTATGTTTTGTCTCTGCTCGAACTATCTTTTTTTTATCTGTCGGCTGTGAACTCCCTTTTATGAACCGAAACCCTTGATGGGCTTTAACTTGAAAACACTAATATGATTTTTGGTTTGGGCCGTGTGTGTTTGTTTGGTTTCTTGGGCCGTGACCTTGTTGGACTAAGTATTGGATCGGGTTCTAGTTAGTTTTTCACTTGGGCAGAATCATAATTAGAAACTGATATGATTGTGATTAAGTCATGTGGACGAGGTTGTGAACAAGTTAATGTTGATTAGATGATAACATGATGAAGGAGACTAACTAATATTAGATAATTCGATGAGGAAGATGAAACCGTGACAAGATGTAATCGTGATTATGATTATAGAGGATGATATAGATAATTAATGATGTTAATGAAAATGATGATGACAAATGTGAAATCATTATGAGAAAGAAGATGAGTACAGAAATAATGTAAAAATTAACTTAAGGTATAAAATATAACAGAGAGGTAATGAACGAATGGTTAAAGGTGTTTATTGGTGAATGGGAGTTCGTGGGTTCGAGTCTGTGCTAGGGCAGTTAAATCTCTTTTTAAAGCTTATCCTTGTGAGGTAGTTTTCTTCTTCTTAATATTATTATTATTAGAAATATCATTAGAAATATTATTCGCAGTATCACTATTATTAATATTATAATTTTATTAAAATTATCAATTTATATAAAAATTATCAATTCAAGTATTATTATTATTATCATTAATGTTAGTATTATTAACATTTTATAATTATTATTATTATTATTATTATTATTATTATTTTTATTAAATTTATCATTATTATTATTATCAATACTGTAGTATTACTATAACTAACATTTTAACAAAGAAATAATATTTTTATAAAAATATATTTAATACATAAAACATAACCTATATTGATATTTTTATATTAAGTATTTAAATTAATTATAGTTAATTAATTAATGAAACACATAATTCAATAACATTATAAATATATCACTAATAATAATATATATAATTTGTTCGACTAAAATATGTGTGTTAATATATATATATATAATTGATATAGGTTCGTGAATCCGAGGCCAACCCTATAGTTGATCAAAGATGTTATATGTATTTTTACTACAAAATACATTAGGTGAGTATATAGTCCCACTTTTAAACTCTAAATATTTCGGGATGAGAATACATGTATTTTATGTTTTACATTATGGACACAAGTAACTGAAAAATATATTCTACGTTGAGTTGTACCACTGGCATACTTCCCTGTAGCTTGGTAACTAATATTTACAGCGGTATTGTAAACGCGAATCCTGTTGATAGATCTATCGGGCCTGACAACCCCAACCAGACTGGACGACCAGTATTCAACGGTTGCACAGTACTTCGTTTCGTGACTACACTTGGTACAGTGTAGTAAGATTTCATATTAAAGGGAATATGCGACGTGATTAATTGTTAAGTATGGTTACCAAGTGCTCAACCACTTAGAATATTTTTATTAAAATGTTTACATATGAAATCTTGTGGTCCATAGTTATAACGCTGCTAGCATCAAACCTATATATCTCACCAACTTTATGTTGACTTTTTAAAGCATGTTTATTCTCAGGTACGAATTAAGTCTTCCGCTGTGCATTAGCTCATACTAAGGACCTTACTTGGAGTCGATCATCGCAATGGAACCAAATGTTGAAGATTTCGTCTAGATGAATAAGGACGGGTTTTTACATTTGGTATCAGAGCGTTGGTCTTAGCGAACCAGACCTTGCATTAGTGTGTCTGACTAGTAGTTGTTAGGATACATTAGTGAATCTGGACTTTGACCGTGTCTGCCTGTCAAAAGTTTTGCTTATCATTTCTAGTCGGAAACCATCTGCCTATCATCCTTAGGGAATTGCCTGCCTATCATTCTCTAGTCTAGACACGTCTTACTGCATTTAGTGCATCGATAGTGTATAGACAAAATTCATATCCTAGCGCATCTGTAGACTCGCCTGACATATGCCGTAAATTCCTCTGTAGTTTACGAAATCCTTGGTATTATATATATATAGATATTCTATATAACTAGAATATCACCCGACATCCGAAAAATCATTTCACATCGAAGATCTCTTCCATTCACAAAATTGCCCTTTTCAACCTGAAGCGCTTACCGGCGAACCTGTTCGAGAAATCATTTTCTCTCCCCTTTTTCCGAATATCTCATCACGATTATATACTATCCCATATTTCGAATTCTATTCATTCGCTCGTTGCAACCGTCAATCATCTCGTAGTACTAGAAGAAGAAGTTAACGAACTACGCGCTCGTGTGAAGACTTTGGAGAACCTGGTGCCAAAGTTACGAACACCAGCAGCAGCACCAGCAACATAATCAGTACCACCATCATCAACGCCGACAATACTCTTATTACCCCAACCACAACCACGTCGTAAATCTCAACGTCACAAATTATATCTCGAGTACAATCACCGTTCTACGTATCGTTCTATCTACCTTATTTTCGTTCGACATGTTGTTCTACATCAATTACCTTCGTTTTACGTAACGTTCTACCTCATTTATTTTTGTCCGACATGACGACTATGTAATCTCTAATGTTTTAGAAATCATGTAATCAAGTATCAACGATAAATCAAATGAGTTTAATATCTTATTGACTCATTAAATCCATAATTACATCTGAAGAAAATATATATGCAAGTATATCTTCATAAAGATCGTAATTCTTTCGTACAAACTATTAATGATGAAAATATTTTAACGGGTGGGTAGTACCCGAGGAATATTTAGAATTCACATTAATAAGTTACATGGTACATTCTCCGAATCTGATTCAACGGTCATTTACTATCCTACTTACAACCACCGATATACGTATCCGTTCACCTCAGAATAAACAATTCCATTCAAATTTCATATTTGGATTTTGACCTATCAGAATCCAACGAGTGGCATAATGAAGAAAACATTGGATATAATAAAATTTGTTAGAAACAAACGAATTAACTAATTGAAATTCTGTTAAGATTCCACGCTAACTGTTCCTAGCTAACTATTCCCAGCTAACATTTAATTTATCGCAATTTACATTCTCGCAATTTTATTTATTGTTATTTAATTTCCGCACTTTACATGATTTATTTATTTTACGTACTTTAAATAACGGGACACGTATGCAAGGTTTCGACTTATCATATCGACCCATCTATATATATATTTCGGAACAACCGTAGACACTCTATATGTGAAGGTGGGAGTTGGCTATACAGGGTCGGAGTTGATTCCAAAATATATATATACTTTGAGTTGTGATCGACACCGAGACCGGTACACGGGTCACGATACGTATAAAGTAAATCGAATATTATATATATCTAATTTATATATGAATCTATTGAACCATTGGACAATCGGACTATTAGACTGCTAACTTTAGACAATTAAAATGAATTAAAATGTTGACTATAACATATGAAACTAAACGATTCTTCAAGTTTGCCACTTGAATTTATCCTAAACCTCATTTGTACCTCGACAATTACAATTCGCGTTCAAATCTTTTATGATTCTTGGAAACACCTCGATCGAGAAGTTCAACCAGCCACACCTCGTCTATGGAAGAAGGATTTGTGCATACAGTAATGCACCTGAAAGATTTTCGAACTCTAAGTTATAGTTAAAACGTATCCGCATCGAATTCCTTATCATTCATTAGCAAAAACAACCCTACAATTTCTTTTTCAAGAAGCTAATTTTGTCACAGCTCCACTTCAACTTCTCAGTAAGACTACTCCTACTATAACCTCGATATTTATACCTTGTCCTTTCGCCATCGTTACCGGAAAATCTTTTATATTTCACAACATTATCAACAGATGTACCAGCAACTAGTTATCTCTTTGGCAAAATCTGCAATTAGTATTTTGAAAATCTCGTAGAAATTCTCCCAGTTATACCGAAAACATTTATCCCTAAGAATTACATATTTCGAATGTGAAGTTTCTGAAAAACACCCTGGACTATGAAGTAGTTCTTGAAATGCTGATGAAGCAGCAAAAACCGTAAACGACCTTAATAGTCATAATTTTACGATGAAGTACAGTGTGTTGAAAAAGTTTAGAAAAAAAGAAGGGTTGAAATTGGAAAACAAATTGAGCAAAGTATGAAGGAAACCGTGAACAAATCATGAAAACTAAACTCGACTTCAAAAGGATTCAAATGAATCAGTATCTGTTGAAATCGTTAGTAAAAACTCTACTCCTTATTCTAAATCTTTTCGAATGGTATTCTTCATCAACATTTTATCTTATAAATTATAAGATATTTTCATATCTTCCGTTATGCATATTCTTCAAATTTTTGGAGATATTATTCCCATCTGAAATCATTTATCATTTCGTAACATCTGCGTTACAATATAAAATAAACTGTGTTAGTTTCTAAGATCTAAAACCTTCGAGTTTAAAATAAGAATGTTCTGAAGTAGTGTTGGGAACTGATGCATGAATTAGTATAATATAATGAAACTTGATCAACTTCATTATATTACAGTAAGTCATGTTAAGTTTCTAATGGAATGTGATGATACACAGTACCGTCATCATGTGCCATGTTACACGGCTCTTATATTCTATCTAATCCCCAAACGTATTAGGAACATATCATCTTGATAGTTCTATCTCTCCAGGATATTCTGGTAAGGTGACAAATCAAAATCGTGCCATTAACCGCAGCAAATAGAAGAGAGTATTAACTGTGGATTTATAGTGAAATATCCGACAGAGAAATCGAAACAGTTGGCCGCATTAAATCAAAGAAGATCCTAATCGCCGAAGATCTTATTATGTAAGATTTTCTTTAAATCCCTTAAATTCTGAAAATCAATTCTAACCACGTCATCGGTTAAAACAATTCCATATTCACTCATTTCATTCTTTTGGGATAGCTTCATTCGTGCGATTCACATGATCGAATCCTTTTTATCCATAGCTTCCAATAATGATAAAACTCTATTATTATCTCATATTCGTCATAAAAACATTCCTATTGTTATTTATGACAACCTCTACCAAATTTCGGGGACGAAATTTCTTTAACGAGTGGGTACTGTAACGACCCGGAAATTTCGACCAAATTTAAACCTTAAACTTTATATGTTTCCGACACGATAAGCAAAATCTGTAATGTTGAGTCTAAAAAAAAAAATTTAAAATATATATTCGAATAATCAGATATCCTTCGGCCGTTCTCGACGATTCACGAACAATTGTTTGTAAATAAATAGGCATACCTATACTTTGAAGTTATAAAATATAATATAAATATTAGAATTTAAAAATATAAAGATAAGATATAAAATAATTTAATATAATTTAAAAGGATGCTATATATGAGTATTATAATGTTGTATTAAGTATTCAATAAAAGTTATTATATAACATACAGTTATATTACATAATCAATAACATGTAATTCTATTATATTAAATTTGATTATAAAATGGTGTTATTAATATTATTACTTTAAATATATAATTGTTGTATTGTTACTAATATTATTACTATCATTACTAATACTAGAATTATTATAATTAGTATTATTATTATTATTATTAGTATTATTATTGTATTTCTAATATATAAAGATGAAATTGGATATATATATATATATATATATATATATATATATATATATATATATATATATATATATATATAATTTTGTTATATTTGTTATTATAAATAAAATTCTGTTTACTCTTTGACAAATATGACATACATGTGTATATGCATCGACCTTTATCCATCATTATCAACCACTCAGTATCCTAAAGTTATTTACTACTGCTCATGATTAACTTTGGCATTGAATTTTTAGCACCATCGAATCTTTACATGTGATAAAAGTTTTACTATAACTTAATTAATTGATATAAGATACTGTACGTTTTGTTTGTTTCCACCATTAAACTCGTTTATATACACATGAGTCCTAACATATATCCATCCATCACCAAATGCAACCAACAAATTCACAATTTATATGCTCATACTGGTTGTCTTCTGATTACCCTTCGGTCGACACCCACTACCTGCAAAACTAAACGAAACCATCACCAAACCATTTCAGGCTGTTGCTACTTCTCTTTATCTGTTTCCTCGCTGTAAATCACCAACAAACGCCATGGTATGCTTCTGTTTCTGCCCGTTTGTTTCCTGCTGCTGTGACAGCCTTCACCGCCACCACAACACCCTCAACAGCTGAATATCTCCTAAGTTGCTGCTACTGTATCAAACATAACCCAAAAATCCAAAACACCCACACCTATATTTTTTTTTTTGTTCAATTAAACTCGCTCAAGAATCCCGATATAGACACATCATTAAATCATCTACGCTGCTTATATGTTTGTCTGTTTTGGTAGAGTAAAACGCAAACCCAAATCAGCCCAACAACAGAAAAATCTACTGCCATGTTAATTCTGTTTCAGTTATGAACCTTTGAAACCTACCCACAATATCTCTCATCTTCTTCCTCTTTTCGGTTCACAGATACTAACCACACCAATTTACGAGCCATTATCATTATTTGCAGCTGCTATTCGATGTCTGTTTATAGCCGAGAACAACAACACCATTTATCATCTTCATCAAATCCACCACTACCTCTCTTTTGTTCTTCTTTCTTGCTAGTTCTATTTCCTACTCGATAGACATCTTAAAACTACCATTAAGAAAACCCTATCTTTCTGTTTGAAGCTGCTATATCCTTTATTCTATTCGGCCAACAGAAAAAGAAATAGAAAAGTCGACACCCTAATTGGAAGGATGATGACAAATAAAATAATAAAGAGCTGTAAAGGGATGAGCTGTAAAGATGAAACTAGGCGTGTATGTTTTGTCTCTGCTCGAACTATCTTTTTTTTATCTGTCGGCTGTGAACTCCCTTTTATGAACCGAAACCCTTGATGGGCTTTAACTTGAAAACACTAATATGATTTTTGGTTTGGGCCGTGTGTGTTTGTTTGGTTTCTTGGGCCGTGACCTTGTTGGACTAAGTATTGGATCGGGTTCTAGTTAGTTTTTCACTTGGGCAGAATCATAATTAGAAACTGATATGATTGTGATTAAGTCATGTGGACGAGGTTGTGAACAAGTTAATGTTGATTAGATGATAACATGATGAAGGAGACTAACTAATATTAGATAATTCGATGAGGAAGATGAAACCGTGACAAGATGTAATCGTGATTATGATTATAGAGGATGATATAGATAATTGATGATGTTAATGAAAATGATGATGACAAATGTGAAATCATTATGAGAAAGAAGATGAGTACAGAAATAATGTAAAAATTAACTTAAGGTATAAAATATAACAGAGAGGTAATGAACGAATGGTTAAAGGTGTTTATTGGTGAACGGGAGTTCGTGGGTTCGAGTCCGTGCTAGGGCAGTTAAATCTCTTTTTAAAGCTTATCCTTGTGAGGTAGTTTTCTTCTTCTTAATATTATTATTATTAGAAATATCATTAGAAATATTATTCGCAGTATCACTATTATTAATATTATAATTTTATTAAAATTATCAATTTATATAAAAATTATCAATTCAAGTATTATTATTATTATCATTAATGTTAGTATTATTAACATTTTATAATTATTATTATTATTATTATTATTATTATTATTTTTATTAAATTTATCATTATTATTATTATCAATACTGTAGTATTACTATAACTAACATTTTAACAAAGAAATAATATTTTTATAAAAATATATTTAATACATAAAACATAACCTATATTGATATTTTTATATTAAGTATTTAAATTAATTATAGTTAATTAATTAATGAAACACATAATTCAATAACATTATAAATATATCACTAATAATAATATATATAATTTGTTCGACTAAAATATGTGTGTTAATATATATATATAATTGATATAGGTTCGTGAATCCGAGGCCAACCCTATAGTTGATCAAAGATGTTATATGTATTTTTACTACAAAATACATTAGGTGAGTATATAGTCCCACTTTTAAACTCTAAATATTTCTGGATGAGAATACATGTATTTTATGTTTTACATTATGGACACAAGTAACTGAAAAATATATTCTACGTTGAGTTGTACCACTGGCATACTTCCCTGTAGCTTGGTAACTAATATTTACAGCGGTATTGTAAACGCGAATCCTGTTGATAGATCTATCGGGCCTGACAACCCCAACCGGACTGGACGACCAGTATTCAACGGTTGCACAGTACTTCGTTTCGTGACTACACTTGGTACAGTGTAGTAAGATTTCATATTAAAGGGAATATGCGACGTGATTAATTGTTAAGTATGGTTACCAAGTGCTCAACCACTTAGAATATTTTTATTAAAATGTTTACATATGAAATCTTGTGGTCCATAGTTATAACGCTGCTAGCATCAAACCTATATATCTCACCAACTTTATGTTGACTTTTTAAAGCATGTTTATTCTCAGGTACGAATTAAGTCTTCCGCTGTGCATTAGCTCATACTAAGGACCTTACTTGGAGTCGATCATCGCAATGGAACCAAATGTTGAAGATTTCGTCTAGATGAATAAGGACGGGTTTTTACAATTGAGCTCATTTAAAACCATGAGCGTTTATGCTGCAATATTAGGCAGACAAAACAGAGAGGAGTTCATGAAAATCATAGTCATGAAATTTGATAGAGATCGTCATTCTTTATAACAAGAATGATGAATTAGAGTTTTATCGACATTAAATAATATGGATAAAGTAATTCGATTATAGAAAGAGTATAAACGAAGCTATCGTAAAAGAGTAAATGAGAAAATTAAATGTTCGCCTTAACTTTTGACGTAGTTACGATTGATTTCCGGATTTCAAGGAATTAAAGAAATCTTCGAAATCTTTATAAGATTTGATTTTCCGGTAATTACGGAAATTAGGATTTTCTTTAATTAAATGCGGTGAATTGCCTCGATTGCTGTGTCTGGAATTTTTGCTATAAATTAGCTTCTTCCGTTTCATTATCTTCACCACTTATATACTTTCTTTCTCAATTCATACTTCCAAAAGTTTTGTTAATATGCTCAATCTAGTTCTTGTCTTTGACATTATATTGGTTATCGCCACAATCATCCTTCTTTTCCAACTCCCACCAGAGGAGTCTGTTTACTTCTACTATGCTCTAGGATTTATTGTGTTTTTAGTTCTCCCGTGTCTTTATATTGCTATACGCATTGATATACACGGTTTGTAATTTCAGTGTTGTTATCGGGATTTATATTTTCCCTTATATGTCGAAGCTTCATGCTTTTATAAAGCAAGTAACGGTCCAGAATTCGTAGGTATGAAGTTTCGAATGATCATGATATTCAAAGCAGAAGGAAAGGTAATAGCACGATTTGATTTGTCATATTACCAGAATATCCGGAAAAGACCGAATTATCAAGAAAAATATTTTCTTGATATGTTTAGAGTTTAAATAGATAAGAGTCGTGTAACATGGCAAATGATGATTATAAAGTCTATGAATCATCATCTTCCATTAAAAATTTAGCATGACTTACTGTAATATAATCACGTTGGCCTGACGTCATTATATTATACTAACTCATGCTTCAATTCCCAACACTACTTCAAATCATTCATAATTTAAACTTGAACTTTACAGAATATAGAAACTAAAACACTTTCCTTTATGATGTGATAAAGATATCGCAAAGAGATAATTAATTGCTGACAAGAATCGTTATAAAGATATCTTCAGAAATATAGAGGATATTTATAACGAAAGATACAGTGATATCTCAGAATTTCTTAGTTCCAATGACGAGGAAAATTCTTTTGTTTCCTCTGCATTTAGTGCTACCATATCTTAATCATTGGTTATCAATCCGAGATGGTTTCAAGAAATTTTATTTTTTAGATGATTAAACGCTGATTGTAATCGTCAACGGATCTAATGGTTAACGAATAGGCGTTGTTGATGATAATTTCGGTGGTTTGATGTGATAATTCATCATAGAATATGAATGAATATAATTCATGAATGTAGTGATCTTTAGGAAGATAACACCTGCTAAAGCTTTACTTGAATTCTGGTATGTTAATTTCAGAATGTGTAATTAAATTTGTATGAAAATGATTGTGTATCACAGTGAAGGCAGTGAGTATAATTAATGATTTATGAATCGAAATTGAAGAATGTACAATGTATTTATGTGAGATGTAAATATTTCTCGGGTATTACCTACCCGTTAAAATATTTTCACAATTAACAGTTTTTACAATCTTTATGAAGATATACGTTCATATATGTATTCTTCAGATATAATCATGGATTTAATGAGTTATTATATATTAAACTCATTTGATTTGCGGTTTGGAACGAGAGTAAATAATCTCCAAAATCTTAGAGATTTCATAATTGTTGCGAAATATTTCGCTAATGAAGTTATGAATCAGTACATTCATCGTTATACTTGATTTATTATGAAATGGAGTTTATTATGCTGAAGCAGTGATTAACAATTGTTAAGTCATTAGCGAAGGGTGTACATCATAGCATATTAGTGATATGAATTAACCAAGTAGTACATACTAGTTGAGATTCTCACGTAATTGCTTAGTACGACAAGATTTATTATTGTTCCAAATCATATATATATAAGGTATACATATATAATTCTTCACGAAGAATGAGTCAATACATCTTAACTCTTTATTGCTAATATTCCTTGGTATCTATGGGGCGTATCATGTTGATGTTTGAGGTACTGAGTGTGTTGTTGAAGCGGGGGATGCGAATGTTGTTGTTGATGAAGCTGATGCTGTTAGTGGTGATGTTGATGGTACTGATGGTACTGGTGGTGATGCTGGTTATGCTGCTGGTGCTGCTGCAGGTTTTCGTAGGTTTCGCACCAGATTTTCCAGAGCCACTACTCGAGCGCGAAGCTCGTTGACTTCTTCTATTATTCTGGGATGATTGGTGGTTGGAACAAGGGGGTGAATAAGATCTAGAATCTTCGATATTATATATTCGTGACGGGATACCCTGGAAAGAAGAGAGAAAATGGTGTTTCGGACTGGTTCGCCGGTAAGCGCTTTAGGTTCTTCGCCAAGAGGTGAATTCGGTTGGTGGAAGGGATCACCTTCTTCTTGTCTCCATTGATTGAGTCGGCTATGAACCCATCCCTAATTCATCCAGAATAGATGATGGCTGATTGGTTCGTTTGTTCCGGTTACGCTGCCGTGGGAGCTTGAAGAGTTTGAGAAATTCATATTATATGTTTGGAATAGGGTTTGATATGAAATGGGTATTGGAATGATATATTCGTCTCCTTGAATACGTATTTATAGCAAAAAGATTTTCGTAATTTACGGAGGAAATTTAGGATAAGTGGTAGACAAAGTTTATAGACATGATAATATATGATAAGATATGATGTGACATCCATTTATGTAATAATGGTGGTATGACGTGTTGAGATTTGCAACCAAATATTGATTAAAGAATTTCAATTCGTATACTGTGATAACCCAATAATATTTTCCGGTTCGCAAACCGATGCATAAAGGCATAAGATACGTGAGTGTTTGAAGTAGTAGCAGGAGCTTGTGGACGAACCGTTATCTTCAATAACATATAGAAGTTTGATAAACTTGATAGGTCATAAGTTTGAAAAAAAAAATAAGTGGAATAAAGATGAATATGATATAAACGAAACACTTTATTTTATTAAGAACAAGGCTTTAAACAAGCCTTCTTATTACACGATTCGGGGATAGAAATAGTTTAAGGCCTAGCCTTTGCATAGATAGAAAATAACTAGGAAATATTAAGATTGAAGTAGTCTTCATATTTCTTCTTCTCATCCTCAACCTCCTTCATAAACTTCTCAAACTTGTCGTTCTTCTCCTTTTGTTCCTCATAAAGATACTCGATGTTATCATAAAGATTGGAAACATCATTGTTGATTACATGGTACTTGTGGTCCCTCATAGAAAGTTGATTATTCACGCGGTTTTCCTCCATATTCAATCTAAAGTCAACATCTTCTCTTAGGTAGGAGAGATATTGCTTCCCCCATCGGGCATTTCTTGTAAGGGTGCAAACCAAAGTCCACATCGGTCATGGGATAAAACAAATGTATGTATATAATCTCTTTCTTTAGCTCAGCATTTTCCTCCATGAGCTTCTTGATCGCTAGGTCTTTTTCCTTCATTTGAGCATCGATCCTTGCAATATGGCAAATAAGGTCATCGGTAGTTTTTCGCAGATTCATGAGCTCGTACTTGGCATCAACTTCATCGTAGGAAGGAGATCGGGATCTTTTCTTTGACGGCCCAGTTTCTTCAAGACATTTCCTCTTGTCTTTATTCCTTGGGGTTGGATAGTATTCAGGAGACCCATGTAACTTTAGAGTAGTATTTGGGCAATAATTTGGTGAGGGAGGACCACCAAAGTCATAAGGTGGACTTTGGACTGGTCTTTCTGTGGAAGACCTTTCAGTATCTTTTTCGGTTGGCTTGAAAAGATTTATTTTGGTCGTTTGATGATAATTAGACATCCTAACATTAGGAAGGATATTTTGATTAGAATCTTTAAGCATAATCGTTAAGATTATGGGGCAATCCTAAGTGCTTTAATTCTAAGGCAGGAAAGGTTATAGTTTCCTAGATTGCTAAGGCACCCTAGCTAACAAGTAAGGCACACATAAAAATGCGATCCTGGTTCTCTATAATAGCCTGGTTATGCTCTGATACCAATCTGTAACGTCCTCCCAATAGGGTCTGGAAGGAACGTCACTAATATCAAAACATACCAACATATTATAATAAATGAGAACAATACTAAATGATGAATTTAACTTTAATGAGTACGCAGCGGAAAATGAAATATCATTACAATGACAGGAATAACAATATCGTAAATGTTCACATGCAGAAGTAATAAATGCGATATCTCTTGATCCTATGTTCAAGTAGCATCACATAAGCAGTAAGTATAAGAGCTTGAATCAAACAGCACCTGAGACAAAACATGCTAAAGTGTCAACCAAAAAGGCTGAGTGAAGTTCATAGGTTTAACAAAAAGTTTGTCGTTGTTTTAGACCACAAGATTTAGTTTGTAAAGTTGATCTCCCGCAGGATCAAAAAGTTATGCCAATGCGTGATATTTAGACTAAAGGTTCAAGTTTGCCCCATGACAAGTTGTGTCTGTCCTTGTCGGTTTAATTTCATTATTAAATAATACAATGACTTGGTCAAATGTATCGGGGACATTACTCCCGATAGGCCTACCCCCAATAATTAAGCATGCCGCAGCAATTAAAAATATCACTGTAGGGACTTAGTCGGACATAGCCGGGTATAGCATAGTTTAACAGTTTGGTACTTGTGTCTAAAGTGTAAAAAGTAAAAACAGCATGTGTCTCATCCCAAGTAAAAGTAAGTAAGTTTGCTAGCAATTAAAGAGGGGCTATGAATTCACCTTAGTAAGTAGAGAGAGAGTTATTCCTCGGAATAAAGAGTTGAACGAGTGAGCAGGAAAATCAACCTATTGACATTTAAGAGTAGTTAAGTGTTTTGCCCATGTTTAAGTTTAAGTATGTGTTTAAGTATAGTTTGTTTTACTAAGTTTCTATTCCTAGTAAGTTACTATTTTTATAAAGTTTCCATTTTTAGAAAGTTTCTTATTTTATTAAGTTTCTATGACTAGAGAGTTTCTACTTTTATCAGTGTTTTCCATTTTAGGATACTTGTCGTATTAGATAAGCTTCCAATCACCCCTTTCCCTTCGAATGGCTAATTTAGATCTAGGGGCTTGAGCCATAGGACCCTTTAAATCGGAAATCCAAACCCTCTGCCTAGAATCTCATAGAAACCATTCGTCAAGAAAGTTCGAAGATCTATACATCTCTAATACATATCCCAAAATGTTTTTATGTTACAATATAAGTAGTAGGTTATAGGTGCTAGTAATAGTAATAGTGTATACATGTTATTTATTTTATTTTTAATTGCATATAATTTATAACATTATTTACATATTTCGGTAAAAATAATAACCGAAGTAAAAAGTAAAAAGTAAAAAGTGAAAAGTAAAAAAATAAAAAGTAAGAAAAGAATACTTACTAGTAGTAATTCTTCAAAGAGAGAATGAGAGAAATTTTGGTGTGAGTTTGAATGAGAAATGAGGGGTATTTATACTTGAAAAAATTAGGTAAAAAGAACAAAATAATTAAAAGAAAAAGAAATATTTAATTCTTAATGGGATTTTAAAATTAAAAAGTATTAAATTTTAGGTCATGGGATAATGCACAAAATAAAATAATAAAAGTAGTTTTTCTATTAAAATTTTTAATTAAAAAGTAATTTATTTATTTATTTTTTATTTATTTTAAGGATTTTTTTTATGTAAATAAACAAATTTATTTAATGTTTTTCTAATAATATTTGTCAATAATATTTTATTTTTATTTTTTTTATTTTTGTTTTAATTAATTAATAAATACAAATTTTGCATAAAAATAATAAATAATTCGGTATTTTGTATTTTTAATAATAATTATGATTTTAATTATTAAACTATAGTTTTAGTAAGTTTGTAAATATTATTACATTTATATATAATTGGATTTATTATATAGTTAAATATATAATACATTAACTAAATAATAAAAGTGATACAAAGTTTATATACTTAGTTAAATTATGTCAAATTATATAAATTAATAATATATTATTTATTTAAGCGTACATTGTTGACTAAAAATTACTATTCGGTCAATATTTAATTGTATATAACAACCCTTAATACATATAGTCAGACATATAACCCTAGGGTTAATTCAGTAATTTAGAAGTCGAAAAGTGAGGGTTGTTACAACAAGGCTCGTCGGTTTATTCGAAGATTGATTTACGTTCTGGGTATCATCAAATGCGGGTGAAGGAAGATGATATTCTGAAGACTGCTTTTAGAACACGATATGGTCATTATGAGTTTATGGTTATGCCGTTTGGGTTAACTAACGAACCAGCTGTGTTTATGAACCTCATGAACCGAGTGTGTTGGCCATACCTCGACAAGTTTGTCATTGTTTTCATCGATGACATACTTATTTACTCAAAGAATGATCAAGAGCATGAAGAACATTTGAGAAAAGTGCTAGAGTTGTTGAGGAAGGAAAAATTGTACGCTAAGTTTTCAAAGTGTGCATTTTGGTTGGAAGAAGTTCAATTCCTCGGGCATGTAGTGAACAAGGAAGGCATTCAGGTTGATCCGGCAAAGATTGAAACCGTTAAAAACTGGGAAACCGCAAAAACTCCGAAGCATATACGCCAATTTTTAGGATTGGCTGGTTACTACAGAAGATTCATCCAAGATTTTTCCAAAATAGCAAAACCCTTGACTGCATTAACGCATAAAGGGAAGAAATTTGAATGGAAGGATGAACAAAATAAAGAATTTCAGTTATTGAAGAAAAAGCTAACTACGGCACCTATATTGTCATTGCCTGAAGGGAATGATGATTTTTTGATTTATTGTGACGCATCAAAGTAAGGTCTCGGTTGTGTATTAATGTAACGAATGAAGGTAATTGCTTATGCGTCTAGACAATTGAAGATTCACGAGCAAAATTCTACGACTCATGATTTGGAATTGGGTGTTGTTATTTTTGCATTAAAGAATTGGAGACACTACTTGTATGGGGTCAAAAGTATTATATATACCGATCACAAAAGTCTCAAACATATATTTGATCAGAAACAACTGAACATGAGGCAGCGCAGGTGAATTGAATTGTTGAATGATTACGACTTTGAGATTCGTTACCACCCAGGGAAGGCGAATGTGGTAGCCGATGCTTTGAGTAGAAAGGACAGGGAACCTATCCGAGTAAAAGCTATGAATATAATTATTCATACTAACCTTACTACTCAAGTAAAAGAGGCACAACAGGAGGTTATAAAAGGGGGAAATTTGAAGAATGAAATACCCAAAGGATCGGAGAAACATCTTAATATTCGGGAAGATGGAACTTGGTATAGAGATGAAAGAATTTGGGTACCAAAGTTTGGAAATGTGAGAGAAATGGTACTTGGGGAAGCACATAAAACTAGATATTCAATACATCCCGGAGCGGGGAAGATGTACAAAGATCTCAAGAAACACTTTTGGTGGCCGGGTATGAAAGTCGATATTGCAACATACGTAGGAGAATGTTTGACTTGTTCTAAAGTCAAAGCTGAACATCAGAAACCATCAGGTCTACTTCAACAACCAGAAATCCTAGAATGGAAATGAGAAAACATTACCATGGATTTCATCACTAAATTGCCAAGGACTGCAAGAGGTTATGATACTATTTGGGTAATAGTCGATCACCAAATCAGCACACTTTCTGCCAATGAGAGAAGATGACAAAATGGAGAAGTTAGCGTGATTATAATTGAAGGAAGTTGTTTCCAGACATGGAATACCAATCTCTATTATCTCTGATAGGGATGACAGATTTGTTTCAAGGTTTTGGCAGACATTACAGCAAGCGTTGGGAAATCGTCTAGACATGAGTACTGCCTATCATCCACAAACTGATAGGCAGAGTGAAAGGACGATACAAACACTTGAAGACATGCTACGAGTATGTGTTATTGATTTTGGAAACAATTGGGATCGACATCTACTGTGACGATCGCTCCAAATCCATATGGACAATACGTCATTCATTGATTTCATTGCGAGGTATTTGACCTCTATATGATACGTTTTGTAAACATTGCATTCTTTTGAAAAGGCACACCATAAATGAATATTTAAATCAAAGGTTTTCAACATCTGATGATTTCTACATATAGACAATCACTGTAAATAATAGTTTATAATAGTACTTCCGTTGACAGTACAGTCAAAATAAGATACATGGTGATGATTTGGTGAATGCAACGTTTCCTTGAAAAATATGCCATGTATGACTCCATGCACATAGCTTGTCTAACATATAAGCAAACAGCGGAAGACTTCTAGAAACCTGAGAATAAACATGCTTCAAGTGTCAACACAAAGGTTGGTGAGTTCATAGTTTTAATATTACACATAATCCGTATATCAATGTGGATTACAAAAGTTCAGTTGTTTTATTCAAAACGTTTATCAATAGGTTTTACATAAAAGGTGGATCACAAGATTTCAGTTGTTTCATCCGAAACGTTTATCAATCGGTTCTACAAAATTGAGCACCCTGGTAACTAAACTTTAACGTTTATATAATTTGTACCCTTTGTATAATCATCTTAATAATACACGCAAACCAACGTGTACGCTTCTCAAATAGCATACGTCCGTTAAAAGGCTAGCGCTCTAGCTCGGACGGGGATATCAAGCCCTATGGATCCATATACTACTACTCGCGCCCACCAGTTCTTATAACCGGCAGTTACTAGTTACCAAAGCTAAGGGATTTTCGGTTCAAACTCAGTGTAGAATTTAGTATGTACTTGTATCCATTGCGTTTAAAATAAAGTGCATATATTCTCAGCCCAAAAATATAGATTGCAAAAGCAATTAAAAAGGAAGCATATGAAACTCACATATATAAATATTGTATATCGGTTAATAAAACATTTGCATGTATTCTCAGCCCAAAAATGTAGAGAGTAAAAGGGATCTTATGAAACTCACAGTTAAATATTGATATACAATATTGTAGGAAAGCACGTAGACGCATCGGAGATGATAAACACGAGGTTTGATTCACAAAAAAAAAATACCCCCGAACATTACCCATAACCTCCTTGGCAATAACCCATAATTTCCTTAGCTCTAGCTTGCTCGAAAACTCATTTTGAAAATTACTTGGACAGCACTCCGTCGTAATATTTTTTGTACATTATTATTTTTGTATCGCAAAAATAATAACACTAATAATAATAAAAAAATAATAAGATTAATAATAATCTTATTAATAATAATAATAATAATAATAATAAATAATAAATAATATTACGGAGTATATATATATTTGTGTATGTGTGTGATTTAAATCGAGCGAAAACACTGAAATTTATAGATGTGGCCTGAAATCTGGAGTCATGCGACTCGCATGGAAATGGCCTTCTGGCCATGCGACTCGCATGAGGACCAGGGACAGCTCACATTGTTTTGGCCTCTAGTTTATCGACATATTTTAATATAATATTTATAATATATAATAATTTATATAATTAATTATATATTATATTAAATTCACGTGCATAGTTGATTTGTAATTTTAGTTTCGATAAGTCGTACGTCATCACTCGACTTATGTCCCGGTTCCGGTTTTTCGAACGTCCTATCGTATACTGAGAAAACTTGTACTTTACGTTTCGTGAATCGTACCTTTGTCAAAATATAGTCTTAAATCATCCATAAACTATACCACTCAAGGTATAACTTATACATTTAAGTGTTTTGGTCATTTACTTCATATCAAAAATGGTTTACTGTAGCAATTCACTGTAGCAAAGTCAATTTCACTGTAGCAAATAGTGATTTTCGAAAACACTGTAGCATTTTGGGTACTGTAGCAATTTGAAAATACTGTAGCAAATTAGTGTTTTACTGGTTCATCTTAAATGCTTTAGTTAACTTATCTAAATATCAATCGAATTAATAAACGAATGTTACTATCGTTTACTAAATAACTTGAAATTATATATATGTATATATCTTTTTAATATATAAATCAGTTTTTAAATACACATTGAAAGTTATATATAATTAAATTTTAATAATAAATATTTCAACTTATCATATATATTCAAATAGATATTTAAACCAATAAGTTTAATGTACGGTATCAAACAATTAATACATTGTTACCTTTTCAAGTTATAGTATATATGTATCTATTTACATATAATTGTTCGCGAATCGTCGAAAACAACCGAAGGGTATTTAAATATATAAAAGTAGTTCAAAAATTTTGAGATTCAGTTTTACAGACTTTGCTTATCGTGTCGGAAATGTTAATCATACAAAGATTAAGTTTAAATTTAGTCGAAATTTCTGGGTCATCACATCTACCGTTAGCAGAATTTTCCTACAACAACAGTTACCATTCGAGTATTGAGATGGCGCCGTTTGAAGCACTTTATGGTAGAAAGTGTAGATCTCTGATTTTTTGGAGTGAAGTGGGGGATAGACAAATTACGGGTCCAGAAATTATTCAAGAAACGACCGAGAAAATCATTCAAATTCAACAACGGTTGAAAACCACACAAAATCGACAAAAGAGCTACGCGGACATTAGAAGAAAAGATTTAGAATTTGAAATTGGTGACATGGTCATGCTTAAGGTATCACCTTGGAAAGGTGTTGTTCGTTTTGGAAAACAGGGAAAACTAAACCCGAGATACATTGGGCCATTCAAGATTATTGATCGTGTCGGACCGGTAGCTTATCGACTTGATTTACCACAACAATTAGCTGGCGTACATAATACTTTTCACGTCTCGAATCTGAAGAAATGCGTAGCTAAAGAAGATCTCACAATTCCATTAGACGAAATTAAAATCAACGAAAAACTACAATTCGTAGAAGAACCCGTCGAGATAATGGATCGTGAGGTTAAAAGACTCAAGAAAAATAGGATACCGATTGTTAAAATTCGATGGAATGCTCGTAGAGGACCCGAGTTCACCTGGGAGCGTGAAGATCAGATGAAGAAGAAATACCCGCACCTATTTCCAGAAGATGCGTCAACACCTCCAACTGCTTAAAAATTTCGGGACGAAATTTATTTAACGGGTAGGTACTGTAGTGACCCGAACTTTTCCATGTTATATATTAAATGAAAACTATATTTCCATGATTAAATGTTTCCAACATGTTAAGCAATCAAACTTGTTAAGATTGATTAATTGAAATAAGTTTATGTAGACATTGGACCACCCAAGTTGACCGGCGATTCACGAACGTTAAAAACTTGTAACAACTATATGATATATATATATATATATATATATATATATATATATATATATATATATATATATATATATATATATATATATAGTTAACATGAGATTTTGATAAGTAAATATCTTACGAAGTATATTAACAATGAGTTATATACATAAAAACGAGACTAGTGAATTCAGAAACTCTAAACGATATATATAACGATTATCGTTATAACAACGTCTTACTAAATACATATGAATCATATTAAGATATTGATACACTATGTTTAACATAATAAAATGATAAATAAATATATCATTAAGTGTGTTAATATGTAAGACCCAAATATTTATTATACATAATGTATTTATGGTGTAAGATGCGTGTATGAAGGGTACGTGTTGCTTGCTCGAACGCCGAAGGAAACTGGACGTTGTCTGAAGTGACAAGGTGTGTACGTATCTTTTCAACCCCAAATAAATTGGTGTTGATGTTTCAAAGCCTTACCATTGGAAAGGAAATCTTATTACGTTTCCAACGATATTTTATTCATCGAAAACGGAGCTACGGTTAAAAATTTATGGCCAAAACAAGTTTCTGAAAACTGACCTGTAGGTTGGAGCGGCGCTCCACCTTTCGGAGCGGCGCGCCGAACCCGTCTGATGCAATTTTCAGCCTTTTTTAAAGGTTTAAATGAAGGGTACTTTGGTCTTTTCACTTGGGGTCGGTTTGGGGTCATCAAAGCTGATCTAGAACTCCATTGGAGCTCATTTCTCACCCACACAAACACTCTCATCCACATATAGAGAGAGAGGAAGAGTTCTAGAGTGAGAGAGCTTGAATTGGAGAAGAAGGAGCTTGAATTGATCAAAGTCTCGGGTTTTAAAGTTGTTCACCTCGTTCCTAGCTACATTTTAGTTGTTGTGGTAAGTTCTAACTCCGAATTTCATTGTTTGATTTGATATTCAAAGTTAGGGTTTGAACTTAAATTGTTAAGAAACCCATTTAAACTCATGAAGTGAGTTTAGTGATGCTAGTAATCGGGTTTATTGTTAGTGTTGGTGGATTTCGGGTTGGTGAACAAATTGGCCTTGATTAGGACTTGTAATTGGTTTTAATCACTAGGTTTAGTGATTATGGAAGTGTTGGAACACTTTTAGGTATGTTTGGTTGACTAATTTTGACTAGAGTCAAAATTAGGGTTTGGTGATGATTATGACCCAATTGTTGATTTAATAAGGTTTATAAACTTAAAATGGATTAAGTTGAAGTATAAAACCGGGTTAAATATGTTTTGGTGTCAAAACTTGTAATTGGTGAGATTTTGACTTTATGGGTCAAAATTAGGGTTTATGGGCGATTTTGAGAACGATAGGTGTTTAACACTTGTGTTCGGGTTTAATTGGCATATTAGGACCATTCTCACATGTGTTAGTGATAATTAGTTAGTTTGGGCACAGTTGTGCTTGAAAGTGCATTTGGGTCGAAATTGCACTAAGTGTTGTTTTGGGTTGGTTTGTAAATCCACTCTAAGTGTGTTGATGTATTTGTGAAAATGGAATAGGTACTTTCCATTGACGAGTTGCGGATTATTCGGTGGCATTCTTCAAGGCGACAAGGTGAGTGTTAATATCCTATATGCATATGTATGTGTAGGATGGGTGCGGGTCTGGTGAAGTGGTTCTAGATTATAGAGCTCACTTCACATATAGGTGGATTTGATGGAATTGTGTATAGGTTCAATTAGCACGGTTGTGCATTTTGGTTGACCACCTTTGGCGAGGTGCACACTTTGTGTGTACGTTATCACATGGGCGTGTGATGTGGATTATATAACCCCAATGGCGAAGGGTTAATATTGTGAGTGGAGTAATTATACATGTATGTATATGGTATATTTATTTGTAAGCTATGGTGTGACCTACGGAGCCGGGAATGCCATAGTGTGTGTGTGAATGTGCTATGATGTGAACCATGGTGCCGGTAGCATCATAGTGCATGTTTGAGATGTGAACCATAGAGCCGGTAGCATCGGAGTGTGAACCACGGAGCCGGTAGCACTATAAAATGAGGTGTGAACCACGGAGCCGGTAGCACCAAAGTGTGAACCACGGAGCCGGTAGCACTATAAAAGAGTATGACTCAAATGCGTAGTGACGTGAACCACGGAGCCGGTAGCGTCATAGCATTGCGTACGGTGTGAACCACGGAGCTGGTAGCACTATGACGCGTTTGTGGTTAACCATATAGTTGTTTATGTATATGTTGTGATGTATCGTATTATGTTGTTGGATATTGTTAGCATGTTAAATATTGAATACGTATAATGTTGTATTGTTGTGATGTAGCTAACCCTCCGGGTGTAGCTTATTGGCATTGTTCACATCGTTGCTGGTGAACTTATATTTTATTGATATATCTTTAGCTCGTTGCTTAGTGATCTTACGGTATGCTTAGACTAGCTTGCCTTTATGCTTGGATGCTCCGGTATGCGGTATTTGGTTTTGTGTGGCGTGTCCATTTTATGCATACATATGTATGTAGTATATTCTCACTCACTAAGCGTTAGCTTACCCTCTCGTTGTTTACCTTTTTATAGATTTGCATGGATTCGGTGGCTTGGGTAAGTGTGAGACTAGTGGACTCGCGTAGTTGCTTTAGAAGGCTTGCTTTTGGATTGATTAGGATTGGGCAGCGTATCCCCAATCGCCATGCTCGGCTTTATTTTGTGTTAAAAGTCGTGTGGTCGAAAACTTGAAATTGGTACTTAAAGGGTAATTTGGGCATATGTGGGCCCGGTGTCGTAAAACCCTTTTTATTAATGGAACGTGTTAGTTTTATCTATTACAATATGTTGTGAAAACCGTTTAGTCTAAATGTGTCGGGAAGTGGTCAAACATTTTCGCATTTGGGACTTTTTGGGACAGCAGCCTGTCTAGGCCCTTTTGCGCGCCGCGCGGGGTCATGGCGCGCCGCGCCATGTGCTGCACAAAGAAATTTTTTTTTTATTCCACGTAATTGGTTGGTTAACGGGTTGGGTTGTTACAAGTGGTATCAGAGCATGGTCTAAGGGATTTAGGTGACTTGAGATAGGTACCTAGACTTAGACTTTTGTGTGTGCTTAATTTGTTGCGGGACTTATAGGATTACGGGTTGGAATAGGTTATAGTTAGTGCCTTGTTTGTAGGTGGACTAACGTTTATATTAGTAATGTGGATATTATTAATATACTTTTGTGTTGTGATAATAATTCTCGCGTGTGTTTATATCGCGTAGAATTTTGTTTGTGTTTGTTTATATCATCAAGCGAGGCGGTCGTTGTACTAACAAGTTGATACGGCGTGTATGCGTAATAAGGACTTGCAAACCTTATTACGGGTGCAAATCATGTCTAACAAGTGATGTACGACGAGTGTTTAGCAAGATGGGACGGTGTTGTGCGTGTGGTCTATACGTTCGTGATCTAATCGTTTGCATCCCTTAGAATGAAAACGGAAAATGGATGCGGAACGAGTGAGCCTATTCACGAAGGGAAGGATGATTTAACGTTAAAGATTGAGGCCGTGTTTGAGCAATATGTCTCAGTTTTCACCGGCAAAGTTAGGGAAGTAACTAAGGAGTTGGTCGAAGGACAAATGACGGAAATGGTCCGAGACCAAGTGACTAAAGTTGTAAAGGAAGAGTTTGAAAAGAGGTTTCCCAAACCTCGAGGTAGTGATGATGAAGATGTACATGCAAGGTTAGGATTACATGGTGCTCATGGTAAGAGGGCACGAAGTACGCTTGAAGGCGTCGGGAATGTGAAGAAGAAGAGTAAGAAGGGTTACAAGCTCACGTGCTTTAAGTGTGGGGAACGGGGTCATTTGGCACAAAATTGTACGGTAGTGCCTTTAGGCTCAATCAGGTGTTTCATTTGTCGGATGGAGGGACACTGAAAGTCAGAGTGTTCCGAATCGCATGACGATCGGGTTAGGAGGTTAGAGCGCGAATACATGATGGGTAGTTGTGATGACCCTGTCCTTATCCACCTGGACGAAGTCATCAACATTTGGTCCCATTGCGATGATCGACTCCAATTAATGTCCTTTAAATGAGCAAATGCACAGCGAAAGACTTATTTCGTACCTGAGAATAAACATGCTTAAAAGTGTCAACCAAAAGGTTGGTGAGTTCATAGGTTTATCTTAATAATCAGTTCAATATATTAATAGACCACAAGATTTCGGTTTATAAATGTATGTACACTCGCAAGTGTATAAAAGTATTCTATAAATTGTAGGCACCCGATAACAAGCCTTAACGTTCATGTTTTACCCTCTGAAGTACACCAGATCAGGTGTGTTTAAAATAACCTCGAAGTACTAAAGCATCCCATAGTCTGGATGGGGTTTGTCAGGCCCAATAGATCTATCTTTAGGATTCGTGCCTACCGTACATAGACAAGTAGTTTAATGTTACCAAGCTAAGGGTATATTTCTGATTTAAACTCACATAGAATTAGTTTTAGTACTTGTGCCTATTTCGTAAAACATTTATAAAACAGCGCATGTATTCTCAGTCCCAAAAATGTAAAGAGTAAAAGGGAATCAAATGAACTCACTCATATAATTATTGTAAAACAGTTAATAAAGCATTTGCATGTATTCTCAGCCAAAAAATGTAAAGAGTAAAAGGGAGCAAATGAAACTCACGCATATAAATATTGTAAAACAGTTAATAAAGTATTTGCATGTATTCTCAGCCCAAAAATGTAATGAGTAAAAAGGGAGCAAATGAAACTCACCATACTGTATTTTGTAGTAAAAATACATATGATGTCATTTAACAAGTGTAGGGTTAACCTCGGATTCACGAACCTATATCAGTTATGTATATTAATACATATAATAACAATTAAACAAGTTTTTATACATATAATAAATAATGTATTACTTATTTAACTTATCAATATATTCGTTGTTTCAAATGTTATATATTTAGATATATGTTATATTAATTTTTAACTTATATATTTGTTTTTAATATTTGAAGTAATTAATTAATATATATTATTAATGTAAATTAAAAAGGTAAATCATTAATATTAATATGTTAAATTTTTGTTAAAATAATTTCAATAGTATTAATAAAAATTATAAAGATAAATATAATGATATTAGTATTAATATTAATAATTTCAATAAGGATTATAGTGCTAATATGAATGATAATAGTTTTTGATAATAATATAATTTTAGTAATAATGATAATTTTAACAATAATGATAAAAAAAAAAAATTAATGAAAATGATAATAATAACTATAAGAATAGTAGTTTTACTAATGTTAATAATAATACAAATTTTAATATTGATAATACTAATAACGATAATGATACCAATAATAGTAATGATAAAATAATAATAATAATTTTAATAATAACAACAACAACTAATAATAATAATAATAATAAAAAATAATAATAATGAAAAAAAAAATGAAAATATAAATGTGTATACCCTTTTAGAAGCTTTTCTAAAATAATTTGCCCATGACGGGGCTCGATCCCGTGACCTCTCCTTTGACCCACAATACTCTTAACCACTCTTCTGTTTCCTGCTTTTCTTAAATAGCCCGTCACCCATTTATACTTATTATGTTATCAGCTGGCCCAACAGATTAAATATGGCGGCCCAATTATGTAAGTCCACTACCTTAGAATCTAAATGGCCCAATCCGCAGTTTAATAGCCCCATTAGCTAAACCCATCTATTTGCATTCCATAATCAAACGTTTGGCCCAATCTCCATCGAAATAAATAAGAGTTTCGGTACCCTGACACTTTTACAATGATTTAATGGCCGACACAAACAAAAAAAAAATTTATGTGCAGCTGTAATTGTGGCATCATCGTGATCTCAAAACCCACTTGCATCGTATACTTACTTTTCTTTTATCACCGTCATTATCATATCAAATATCATCATCATCATTATTTAGTTCGCTTATCTTCTTCTTCGTTTCAATCAGACATAAACAGGATCATAAACACAGCAGTGGCAAACGAAATAGATAGTAGAAAATGAATGAAACAAAAACAAAACAAATAGCGGTTGTGGCAGCAGGTTTCGAGGGTTTTGGTTTTGAGCCTTCGACAACAGGAACAGGAGGTGTGTAGCAGCAATCGTAATAGTAACAAGTCATTCGATTGCATTTATATATGGTTTCTGTGATAGGTTTCAAACTGAACAACAGGAGTTTATGGTGTGGTTTTGGAAACAGGAATACAAGTAGCTGTAAGATGGGTATCCGTTTAGAAAATCAGAAGTGGCGACAAGAAAACTGAATACCATGATCGAGTATAGCTGCAATTTGTGGTTGTTGTGGTTTCACGATTAAGAGAGATAGAGAGAGAGAGAGAGAGAGAGAGATAAATGGTAGAGAGAGAGGGAAAAGAGAGATGGTGGTCTTCGTGGGTTTAAATGGAGATTTGTTGATCGAATGACCAAGGAACCGAAACTGTAGTAGCAGCGAAGGAACAGTGAGGTTGGTGGGTTTTGGTGATGTCATTCGAACGAGAAGAAGAAACAACAAGTAAGAAGCGTAGTAGCAGCATAAGGTTGATGGTTGGTGATTGGAGGTTGTTTGGGTTGTATCGAAACAGTTGAAACAATCAAGTTGTAGGTTCGAAATAAAATGGTTCTAATAAGTGCATTCGTGTGATGTTGTGTTAATGCTCGAATCATAAAGCAGGAGCTCTTCAACTTGGCTCGTTGTTGGCGACGAACCAAACCAGAAATAGTAACTCATAGTGATCGGATGGTGATAGTTTGGTGTGTTGGGTTGTTGGTGCTAAGTAGAAGTAAAAGTTGAATCGGCAGCAGGTTTTTGCGATGGTTTCGAACAACAAGACAAGAGACCGTAGTAGTTTTTGATGGTTTTTCTTAGGTCTACTTGGGTTCTTGGTGAGAAACGGAATAGAAAAGGAGTAAGTTAGATAGCAGTAGTAGATAATTGAATGTGTTGGATTGAATGTCTAAAGTGATACTAAGATCCTTAAATGAAGGTATGACATGGCCCTATCCGAGTTCGAGTTATTGAAAACGGATATGGTAAGATCCATATTGAAGATTTGGTACGTGATATAGAGTTTATTAAAGTTAGACCCTTAAGGAAATAAATTGTGATAAGAGACTTGATTTGATAGAAAATGGATGGATATATTCTTGTTGAATAAAATAAGAAGTTCCAGTGAATATGAATGATGCATGTGTGTTTGTATATACAAGTGGAGAGCAATACACTTTGATTGATTTCCTTCATTCACGGAGAAAGCAATAATCATAATAATTTAATAATAAATATCTATGTCAATTGAATCCTAACATACAATCATACTTAATATACAATCATAGCACAGTAATAATTTACATCTCGTGACAAATTTTTAGATGTATACTACCGACACTATATTTGGGATATTATATCATGTCCCATTGTAAATTAGTGGCGGATAAAAATCTTCGGAAAAATCCCAGATTTTTATATCGTTTATCTTTATTTATTTCAGTCATTTTGGTATAAAATTTGATCGATAATTTATTAAATAAAATTTACATCAACTGTCTCTCTCAATTCTGGGTAAAATATAAAAAGTGTTAAAATTAAATAATTACATCCTAAGTATACTTTTAATAAGCCTATAACTTATATAACTCATTTTCGGGTCACCTTTTATTTTAAAATTACGTAAGTTCGAATTTAACTTGTTTAATATCAATCAGAACATCAAACGAGTATTACAAAAATTTATTTTTAATATATACATCTATTTATATATTGATATGTTTTAAATAATTATTATAATATCATATTTTTATTTTATTACATTTTAATAACAACCACATATAATACTTCAAATTATATTTCGAATTATTATTTATATATCCATACACACATATATATTTATAATTAATGGTTCATGAATCGTCGATAATAGTCAAAGGTCAACTGAATATATGAACACTTCAAAATTTTTGAGACTCAACCTAACAGATTTCTCTTATTGTGTCAAGAATATTAAATCGAATCGAGAGTTTCGTCTAAAATTAGGCGGAATTTTCCGGGTCGTGACAGTACCTACTCGTTAAATAAATTTCGTCCCGAAATTTGAGTGAGGTCATCATGGCTAACAATAAAAATGTTTTTATGACGCATATGAGTTGATAAATAGAGTTTTATCATCATTGAGTGACATAGATAAACAATTCGATTACTCGAAGAGTAAGAGTGAATCTGTCACAAAAGAGTGAAATGAGGAAATTAAAGATTTGTCTTAACTTTCGACGTAGTCACGGTAGAGTTCTGGAATTCAAGGAATTTAAGAAAATCTTCTAATCAGAAAGAAAATGTAATTGCACGATTTATTAGCAAACTGTTGGAATTACGGAAGAACAGAAATATCAAGGAAATATTTCCATGATATGCTTAGAGATTAAAGATTAAGTAGAATGAAAGAGTCGTGTAACATGGTACATGATGAGGATAAGATCTGTGAATTATCATCACGTTTCATTAGAAATATTGCATGACTTACTGTAATATAACCACGTTGGCCCGGCATCATTATATTCTACTAACTCATGCTTCAATTCCCAACACTTCTTCACAATTCATTCATAATTTATACTTAGATTTTTACAGTAGTTTCCAATATAATGGAATACAGAAAACACGAAGAGGTAGATAATTTCAAACAGGAATATCTCAGAAATATCGAAGATATTTATGATGATATTTTGGAATTTCTAAGTTCGAAAGATGATGATGAAAAATTTTCCGCAAGATTTTAACGTGGGTACGGAGCAAGATATTCTCTAAAATTTCGTTGGATCTAGATTTATCTGGGTTCTAAGAATTTATGGTTTGGTCCTTGTATTTTTCCTCGGTCTTCTTCATGGTTAGCTCAATCAGTTTTTCAGTACCAAAGGTTCCATCGAGCGTTCCTAACACTTCCTTCTTTATCATCAACTTTTGGCCATTAAGACCATCTACAATATGCTGCTTCGTTAGCATTTTCAAAGTTAATGGATCTGGGTCATCGGTTATCAAACCGAGGTGGTTTCAGGAGAATTGTGTTTTTTTTAGATGATTAAACGCTTATGGTAGTATGGTGGAATATAAAAGGTTCTCTGGTAACAATAAATAAGCACGTATATATTCCGAGGTTATAATAAGGTTGTTTTGAACGAGAAGTCGAAATCAACTTGCTGGAGCTGTGACAAAATTGGCTAATTTGGAAAGGAATTGCAAAAAAATTATTTTGGGTAATAATAATGCTAAAGGAATTAGCACAGCTACGTGTTAAACGATTACTCAGTTTCCGAGAGTTTTTCAGGTGCATAACTATATGCATCAATCTTTTCTTCCGTAGATGAAGTGCGGCTGGTTCATCCCCTCGATCGAAGTGTTTTCAAGAATCATGAAAGATTTGAACACAGATTGGAATCGTCAAGATTCAAATGAGGTTTAAGATAAAATCAAGTGGAAAACTTGAAGAATTGTTTAGTTTCATATGTTATAATCAATATTTTAATTCATTTTAATTGTCCAAAGTTAGCAGTCCAATAGTCCAATTGTCCAATAGTCCAATATATTCATATATAATTCAATATATAATATTCAAATTAATTAATACGTATCGTGACCCGTGTACCGGTCTCAGTATTGATCACAACTCAAACCATATATATATTTTGGAATCAACCTCAACCCTGTATAGCCAACTCCAACATTCACATATAGAGTGTCTATGGTTGTTCCGAAATATATATATAGATGGGTCGATATGATAGGTCGAAACCTTGTATACGTGTCCCATTATTTAAAGTGCGTAAAATAAATACAGAAATTAAATGACGATAAATAAAATTGCGAGAATGTAAATTGCGAGAATGTAAATTGCGATAATTAAATTGCGATAAATAAAATGTAACCAGTTAGCTAGGAACAGTTAGCGTGGATTCTTAACAATATTTCAATTAGTTAGTTCGTTTGTTTCTAACAAATTTTACTTTGTCCGATGTTTTCTTCATTATGCCAATTGTTGGATTCTGATAGGTCAAAATCCAAATATGAAATTGAACGAAAATGGATTCTGTGATGAATGGATACGTATATCTGTGGATATAAGTAGAATAGTGACTGACTATTGAATCCGAGTCGAAGAATGTACAGTGCAACTTATTAATGTGAAATCTAAATATTCCTCGGGTATTACCTACCCGTTAAAATATTTTCACCATTAACAGTTTGTACAAACGAATTTTTAATTACAATCTTTATGAAAATATACTTGCATATATATTTTCTTCAGATGTAATCATGGATTTAATGAGTTAATATAATATTAATCTCATTTGATTTACTATTAGAACAAGAATATATAATCTCTAAAACATTAGAGATTACATAATCGTCATGTAGAACAAAGGTAATTGATATAGAACGATATGTAGAACAGAGATCATATTTGAAGTACGGATGGTGATATTGAGGTGTGTGATGTTGAGGCTGGTGTTATTAGTGATACTGGTGCCGATGCTGGTGGTACTGCTGGTGCCGGTGATGTTGCTGAAGCTATTAGGTTTTGCACCATATTTTTCAAAGCTACAACTCACGCGCGAAGTTCGTTGACTTCATCTATTATTCCGGGATGAGTGTCGGTTGGAACGAGGGGATAAATAAGATTTAGAATTTTAGATAGAAGATAATCGTGACGAGCTATCCTGGAGATGAGGCTAAAATGGTGTTTCGGATAGGCTCATCGGTAAGTGATTCAGGTTCTTCGCCGAGGTAAATTCGGTTGGTGGAAGGGATTGCCTTCTTCGCGTCTCCATTGATTAAGTCGACTACGAACCCATCAGATGAATTGGGGATGACTGACTGGTTGATTTCTTTCTGGTGACGCTGATAAGTGAAACTCCATATCGGAATAGCTGTCGGAATCCGAGGAATTCGAACTGGTTGAGGAATTCATCTCGTACGATCAGATGAAGGATTTTTCGATAAGAAATAGATTATAAGATGTAGATTAGTATCCTGCAATACATAATTTACATATGCATAAATAATACTAAAATCTCATAAGTTACGGATGAATCTACGGAAGCTGTCAGACAAAAGTAACAATAACAGTTACGCTAAGATATGAATTAGCAGATACGCTAAGATATGAATTTTTGTCTATACACTATTCATGCAATCAATGCAGTAAGATGTGTCTAGACTAAGAATGATAAGCAGGCAATTTCCTAAGGATGATAAGCAGATGATTTTCGACTAGAAATGATAAGCAAAACTTTTGACATGCAGACACGGTCGAAGTTCAGGCTCACTAATGCATCTAAACAACTATCCATTAGACACACTAATGCAAGACCTGGTTCACTAAGACCACCGCTCTGATACCACCTATGACCAGTGGGGACGCATCCCACCCAGTGCCTTCCCAGCTAACCTCCTGGTGACCACTGAGCGTACCTCAGACACTGATTTTACGGCCCGCCTCTCGGCAACGTACAGCCAACCCTAATAGGGACCGTGAGGAGTAAGAGCCAATGCTTCGTCACAGGTAACACTGTGAGAACCCCCTCTACGATTAACCCTCAAATAAACGGCATTAAACCAGCTCTGATACCACCTGTGATGACCCTGTCATTATCCACCTGGACGAAGTCATCAACATTTGGTCCCATTGCGATGATCGACTCCAATTAATGTCCTTTAAATGAGCAAATGCACAGCGAAAGACTTATTTCGTACCTGAGAATAAACATGCTTAAAAGTGTCAACCAAAAGGTTGGTGAGTTCATAGGTTTATCTTAACAATCAGTTCAATATATTAATAGACCACAAGATTTCGGTTTATAAATGTATGTACACTCGCAAGTGTATAAAAGTATTCTATAAATTGTAGGCACCTGGTAACAAGCCTTAACATTCATGTTTTACCCTCTGAAGTACACCAGATCAGGTGTGTTTAAAATAACCTCGAAGTACTAAAGCATCCCATAGTCTGGATGAGGTTTGTCAGGCCCAATAGATCTATCTTTAGGATTCGTGCCTACCGTACATAGACAAGTAGTTTAATGTTACCAAGCTAAGGGTATATTTCTGATTTAAACCCACATAGAATTAGTTTTAGTACTTGTGCCTATTTCGTAAAACATTTATAAAACAGCGCATGTATTCTCAGTCCCAAAAATGTAAAGAGTAAAATGGAATCAAATGAACTCACTCATATAATTATTGTAAAACAGTTAATAAAGCATTTGCATGTATTCTCAGCCAAAAAATGTAAAGAGTAAAAGGGAGCAAATGAAACTCACGCATATAAATATTGTAAAACAGTTAATAAAGTATTTGCATGTATTCTCAGCCCAAAAATGTAATGAGTAAAAAGGGAGCAAATGAAACTCACCATACTGTATTTTGTAGTAAAAATACATATGACGTCATTTAACAAGTGTAGGGTTGACCTCGGATTCACGAACCTATATCAGTTATGTATATTAATACATATAATAACAATTAAACAAGTTTTTATACATATAATAAATAATGTATTACTTATTTAACTTATCAATATATTCGTTGTTTCAAATGTTATATATTTAGATATATGTTATATTAATTTTTAACTTATATATTTGTTTTTAATATTTGAAGTAATTAATTAATATATATTATTAATGTAAATTAAAAAGGTAAATCATTAATATTAATATGTTAAATTTTTGTTAAAATAATTTCAATAGTATTAATAATAATTATAAAGATAAAGATAATGATATTAGTATTAATATTAATAATTTCAATAAGGATTATAGTGCTAATATGAATGATAATAGTTTTTGATAATAATATAATTTTAGTAATAATGATAATTTTAACAATAATGATAAAAAAAAAATTTAATGAAAATGATAATAATAACTATAAGAATAGTAGTTTTACTAATGTTAATAATAATACAAATTTTAATATTGATAATACTAATAACGATAATGATACCAATAATAGTAATGATAAAATAATAATAATAATTTTAATAATAACAACAACAACTAATAATAATAATAAAAAAAAATAATAATGAAAAAAAAATGAAAATATAAATGTGTATACCCTTTTAGAAGCTTTTCTAAAATAATTTGCCCATGACGGGGCTCGATCCCGTGACCTCTCCTTTGACCCACAATACTCTTAACCACTCTTCTGTTTCCTGCTTTTCTTAAATAGCCCGTCACCCATTTATACTTATTATGTTATCAGCTGGCCCAACAGATTAAATATGGCGGCCCAATTATGTAAGTCCACTACCTTAGAATCTAAATGGCCCAATCCGCAGTTTAATAGCCCCATTAGCTAAACCCATGTATTTGCATTCCATAATCAAACGTTTGGCCCAATCTCCATCGAAATAAATAAGAGTTTCGGTACCCTGACACTTTTACAATGATTTAATGGCCGACACAAACAAAAAAAAAATTTATGTGCAGCTGTAATTGTGGCATCATCGTGATCTCAAAACCCACTTGCATCGTATACTTACTTTTCTTTTATCACCGTCATTATCATATCAAATATCATCATCATCATTATTTAGTTCGCTTATCTTCTTCTTCGTTTCAATCAGACACAAACAGGATCATAAACACAGCAGTGGCAAATGAAATAGATAGTAGAAAACGAATGAAACAAAAACAAAAAAAATAGCGGTTGTGGCAGCAGGTTTCGAGGGTTTTGGTTTTGAGCCTTCGACAACAGGAACAGGAGGTGTGTAGCAGCAATCGTAATAGTAACAGGTCATTCGATTGCATTTATATATGGTTTCTGTGATAGGTTTCAAACTGAACAACAGGAGTTTATGGTGTGGTTTTGGAAACAGGAATACAAGTAGCTGTAAGATGGGTATCCGTTTAGAAAATCAGAAGTGGCGACAAGAAAACTGAATACCATGATCGAGAATAGCTTCAATTTGTGGTTGTTGTGGTTTCACGATTAAGAGAGATAGAGAGAGAGATATAAATGGTAGAGAGAGAGGGAAAAGAGAGATGGTGGTCTTCGTGGGTTTAAATGGCGATTTGTTAATCGAATGACCAAGGAACAAGGAACCGAAACTGTAGTAGCAGCGAAGGAACAGTGAGGTTGGTGGGTTTTGGTGATGTCATTCGAACGAGAAGAAGAAACAACAAGTAAGAAGCGTAGTAGCAGCATAAGGTTGACGGTTGGTGATTGGAGGTTGTTTGGGTTGTATCGAAACAGTTGAAACAATCAAGTTGTAGTTTCAAAATAAAATGGTTCTAATAAGTGCATTCGTGTGATGTTGTGTTAATGCTCGAATCATAAAGCAGGAGCTCTTCAACTTGGCTCGTAGTTGGCGACGAACCAAACCAGAAATAGTAACTCATAGTGATCGGATGGTGATAGTTTGGTGTGTTGGGTTGTTGGTGCTAAGTAGAAGTAAAAGTTGAATCGGCAGCAGGTTTTTGCGATGGTTTCGAACAACAAGACAAGAGACCGTAGTAGTTTTTGATGGTTTTTCTTAGATCTACTTGGGTTCTTGGTGAGAAACGGAATAGAAAAGGAGTAAGTTAGATAGCAGTAGTAGATAATTGAATGTGTTGGATTGAATGTCTAAAGTGATACTAAGATCCTTAAATAAAGGTATGACATGGTCCTATCCGGGTTCGAGTTATTGAAAACGGATATGGTAAGATCCATATTGAAGATTTGGTACGTGATATAGAGTTTATTAAAGTTAGACCCTTAAGGAAATAAATTGTGATAAGAGACTTGATTTGATAGAAAATGGATGGATATATTCTTGTTGAATAAAATAAGAAGTTCCAGTGAATATGAATGATGCATGTGTGTTTGTATATACAAGTGGAGAGCAATACACTTTGATTGATTTCCTTCATTCACGGAGAAAGCAATAATCATAATAATTTAATAATAAATATCTATGTCAATTGAATCCTAACATACAATCATACTTAATATACAATCATAGCACAGTAATAATTTACATCTCGTGACAAATTTTTAGATGTATACTACCGACACTATATTTGGGATATTATATCATGTCCCATTGTAAATTAGTGGCGGATAAAAATCTTCGGAAAAATCCCAGATTTTTATATCGTTTATCTTTATTTATTTCAGTCATTTTGGTATAAAATTTGATCGATAATTTATTAAATAAAATTTACATCAACTGTCTCTCTCAATTCTGGGTAAAATATAAAAAGTGTTAAAATTAAATAATTACATCCTAAGTATACTTTTAATAAGCCTATAACTTATATAACTCATTTTCGGGTCACCTTTTATTTTAAAATTACGTAAGTTCGAATTTAACTTGTTTAATATCAATCAGAACATCAAACGAGTATTACAAAAATTTATTTTTAATATATACATCTATTTATATATTGATATGTTTTAAATAATTATTATAATATCATATTTTTATTTTATTACATTTTAATAACAACCACATATAATACTTCAAATTATATTTCGAATTATTATTTATATATCCATACAAACATATATATTTATAATTAATGGTTCGTGAATCGTCGATAATAGTCAAAGGTCAACTGAATATATGAACACTTCAAAATTTTTGAGACTCAACCTAACAGATTTCTCTTATTGTGTCAAGAATATTAAATCGAATCGAGAGTTTCGTCTAAAATTAGGCGGAATTTTCCGGGTTGTGACAGTAGTGGAGCACGGAAGCCCAACAGCGCTACATCAGGTACCTTTAGTACGAAATTATATGTTGTTCGTTTGTAATAACATGCGGTATGTGCGTAAGTCTTAGCTAAACTTTATTCTCCGTTGGAGATAATTCGTAGCAAGCGGGCGGTTTACGTTTATGGTTCCGGTTTGCTCTCAGTAGAGTGTATAAGTGGAGTGTTGTGCCTTGATCCTATGGTGCGAATCCTTTGGTGCTTAAGCATTTTGGTTGGTATCGGGTCGTTAAGCTCGTTTGAGTGAGACTCTTAAAGTCTCAATGGTGTTGTGCATGTTACTGATATGGGTGACGTTCCTAATGGAAGTACCCTATGGTGACGTTTGATTGTCGGGCGAAGGGCGTAAGACTTGGTGCAACCAAGCATTCCTTAGTATTTGGGAAATGTTTCTACCAAACCATGGAAATGGGTTTTGGTGTTCGGTCATTAAGCGCGTGTTCGCTTTCGCGTTGAAGTTGATGAACCATGAGGTTCGTCGGGTGGATTGAAATTCTTGAAATCGAGTGTTGATCTCGATGTATATTGGTAAAGGAGTCTATGTGACACGACATTAGGTGCCTTTTTATACCTACTACCGTGGTGTTCGACTCCGATTGTGTTGCGGTTACATTGTACTTAGGGTACCGAAGTGAAACCCTTAGTTACATGAGTGATCAGGTGAAATTCAAAAAACTAAAGCAATTGGATGATTGCGAGTGTATAGTTCGTGTAAATTGTGGTACACTTTTTGTTCGAAGTGTTTAAGGATAGGTTAGGATCCTTGGTATGCTCAAAATTGAAGCAAGACGTGGTGATGGGCCGTGTGAACCCAATTATTGGTAAAGTCTGCCTTTGGTAGCATTGTGCGGGTGTACGAGATGCGGTTATGGAACGTAGTTCCAAGTGGGGGAGTTACACTCCCGCACGCGGAGGTATTAGTGTGAGATTTCGGACAATGCTTTTGGTAGATCCGAAATTTGTGTCGGGACCTAGATTTGGTCGATTTGTGATAGAGTACAATTTCGGATAAATTGTACTTATGATTTTGGATTTGAAATATCACCAAGGTAGTAATGTTGTAAATCTCGTTGAGAGATAATGGACGGGTATGGTGAGCAAGGTGAAATCCCTCGGTTAAGGGATGTGCGTATCGGATCCTCTTTTAGAGAATTTTTGTTTTGTGCCTATGTTTGATATAGACGGTTCTTGCTCGATTGTGTGAATGGTTAGTGGTATCCGTTAGGATTCACTATGGCGTAGCAGAGCGCAATGTTACGCTACTCGTTGTTCGAGGCCAAAAGGGATCGTGGATTGGTGGAGCATGACCTTCGGGGTCCTCTGACTTCATCATGAGATCGTTGATTGGTGAAGCATGACCTTCGGGGTCCGCTGACTTCATCATGAGATCGTTGATTGGTGAAGCATGACCTTCGGGGTCCGCTGACTTCATCATGGGTGTAGTGTTATATCGGTGAAGCATGACCATTGACGGGGTCTGCTAACTTCATCCGGTGTTGAGTGATCTATCGGTTGTTTTATACATCGATGGTGGGGTCGTAAGGACCGTGTGGTGTGATCTATCGGCTGTTTTATTCACCGATGGTGGGATCGTGAGGACCAGGTTGTGTGATTAGTAGGGCGATAGCCGTGTTTCGCTCACATGTTGTTACGGGTATGACAATAGTCGATTTTGTGCACCTTAGGTTTAGCGTTTCCATAGTCGTTTTGGGCGCTTTTGGTTTTAGCCGTTGCTTATGATGTTAGGATAGTGGCGTATTGGTTGTATTGCGCACTACAAAGGATGTTTAGTGGTAAGTGTAATCCGTAAGGATTCATGTGGTTCGATCTTCAACGTTCGGATCGTTGACTTTAGGTTGAGGCTTGGTCATTTATAGCGTTGTCCTTGGTAAAGGTATGCTAAGGAATTGATATCTTGGTACGAGATTGGTTGAGTTTTTCCCGATATGGGAAAAAGAGCAGGTTTTAGTGCTCGGATAGTGGTTTTGATAAATCGCGGGTGACGATTTTAGTTGTTAAAGGTGATTCATTGGGAAGAATTGTCTAGGAAAGTTCGGATTTGAACTTAGGATTGAGGGCCGTTGAGAAGTTCCGGATTGGTTAAGTGGAGAAGATCACGAGGACGTGATCGAGTTTAAGTGGGGGAGAGTTGTAAGACCCAAATATTTATTGTACATAATGTATTTATGGTGTACGATGCGTGTATGAAGGCTACGTGTTGCTTGCTCGAACGCCGAAGGAAACTGGACGTTGTCTGAAGTGACAAGGTGTGTACGTATCTTTTCAACCCCAAATAAAGTTTGTGTTGATGTTTCAAAGCCTTACCATTGGAAAGGAAATCTTATTACGTTTCCAACGATATTTGATTCATCGAAAACGGAGCTACGGTCAAAAAGTTATGGCCAAAATAAGTTTCTGAAAACTGACCTGTAGGTTGGAGCGGCGCGGCGCGCCGAACCCGTCTGATGCAATTTTCAGCCTTTTTTAAAGGTTTAAATGAAGGGTACTTTGGTCTTTTCACTTGGGGTCGGTTTGGGGTCATCAAAGCTGATCTAGAACTCCATTAGAGCTCATTTCTCACCCACACAAACACTCTCATCCACATATACAGAGAGAGGAAGAGTTCTAGAGTGAGAGATCTTGAATTGGAGAAGAAGGAGCTTGAATTGATCAAAGTCTCGGGTTTTAAAGTTGTTCACCTCGTTTCTAGCTACGTTTTGATTGTTGTGGTAAGTTCTAACTCCGAATTTCATTGTTTGATTTGATATTCAAAGTTAGGATTTGAACTTAAATTGTTAGGAAACCCATTTAAACTCATGAAGTGAGTTTAGTGATGCTAGTAATCGGGTTTATTGTTAGTGTTGGTGGATTTCGGGTTGGTGAACAAATTGGCCTTGATTAGGACTTGTAATTGGGTTTAATCACTAGGTTTAGTGATTATGGAAGTGTTGGAACACTTTTAGGTGTGTTTGGTTGACTAATTTTGACTAGAGTCAAAATTAGGGTTTAGTGATGATTATGACCCAATTGTCGATTTAATAAGGTTTATAAACTTAAAATGGATTAAGTTGAAGTATAAAATCGGGTTAAATATGTTTTGGTGTCAAAACTTGTAATTGGTGAGATTTTGACTTTATGGGTCAAAATTAGGGTTTATGGGCGATTTTGAAAACGATAGGTGTTTAACACTTGTGTTCGGGTTTAATTGGCATATTAGGACCATTCTCACTTGTGTTAGTGATAATTGGTTAGTTTGGGAATGGTTGTGCTTGGAAGTGCATTTGGGTCGAAATTGCACTAAGTGTTGTTTTGGGTTGGTTTGTAAATCCACTCTAAGTGTGTTGATGTATTTGTGAAAATGGAATAGGTACTTTCCATTGACGAGTTGCAGATTATTCGGTGGCATTCTTCAAGGCGACAAGGTAAGTGTTAATATCCTATATGCATATGTATGTGTAGGATGGGTGCGGGTCGGGTGAAGTGGTTCTCGGTTATAGAGATCACTTCACATATAGGTGGATTTGATGGACTTGTGTATAGGTCCAATTGGCATGGTTGTGCGTTTTGGTTGACCACCTTTGGCCAGGTGCACACTTTGTGTGTACGTTATCACATGGGCGTGTGATGTGGATTATATAACCCCAATGGCGAAGGGTTAATATTGTGAGTGGAGTAATTATACATGTATGTATATGGTATATTTATTTGTAAGCTATGGTGTGACCCACGGAGCCGGGAATGCCATAGTGTGTGTGTGTGTGTGTGTGAATGTGCTATGATGTGAACCACGGTGCCGGTAGCATCATAGTGCATGTTTGAGATGTGAACCATGGAGCCGGTAGCATCGGAGTGTGAACCACGGAGCCGGTAGCACTATAAAATGAGGTGTGAACCACGGAGCCGGTAGCACCAAAGTGTGAACCACGGAGCCGGTAGCACTATAAAAGAGTATGACTCAAATGCGTAGTGATGTGAACCACAGAGCCGGTAGCGTCATAGCATTGCGTACGGTACACGGAGCCGGTAGCACCATGACGCGTTTATGGTTAACCATATAGTTGTTTATGTATATGTTGTGATGTATCGTATTATGTTGTTAGATATTGTTAGCATGTTAAATATTGAATACGTATAATGTTGTATTGTCGTGATGTAGCTAACCCTCCGGGTGTAGCTTATTGGCATTGTTCACATCGTTGCTGGTGAACTTATATTTTGTTGATATATCTTTAGCTCGTTGCTTAGTGATCTTACGGTATGCTTAGACTAGCTTGCCTTTATGCTTGGATGCTCCGGTATGCGGTATTTGGTTTTGTGTAGCGTGTTCATTTTATGCATATATATGTTTGTAGTATATTCTCACTCACTAAGCGTTAGCTTACCCTCTCGTTGTTTACCTTTTTATAGATTTGCATGGATTCGGTGGCTCGGGTAAGCGTGGGACTAGTGGACTCGCGTAGTTGCTTTAGAAGGCTTGCTTTTGGATTGATTAGGATTGGGTAGCGTATCCCCAATCGCCATGCTCGGCTTTATTTTGTGTTAAAAGGCGTGTGGTCGAAAACTTGAAATTGGTACTTAAAGGGTAATTTGGGCATATGTGGGCCCGGTGTCGTAAAACCCTTTTTATTAATGGAACGTGTTAGTTTTATCTATTACAATATGTTGTGAAAACCGTTTAGTCTAAATGTGTCGGGAAGTGGTCAAACATTTTCGCATTTGGGACTTTTTGGGACAACAGCCTGTCCAGGCCCTTTTGCGCGCCGCGCGGGGTCATGGCGCGCCGCGCCATGTGCTGCACAAAGAAATTTTTTTTATTCCGCGTAATTGGTTGGTTAACGGGTTGGGTTGTTACATAATAATGAACTACATATGTAAAACAAGACTATTAAATTAAGAGTTTCGAAACGAGTTATAAATGTAATGATTATCGTTGTAACGACGTTTTAATTGTATTATGATATATTCATACACCATATTATCATGATAATATGATAATCTAACATCTCATTAGATATAATAAACAATGGATTAACAACATTAAAGGAGATCGTTAACTTAAAGGTTTCAAAACAACACTTACATGTAACGACTAACGGTGACTTAACGACTCAGTTAAAATGTATATACATGTAGTGTATTAAGATGTATTAATACACTTTTGGAAGACTTAAAGACACATATCAAAGTACTTCTACTTAACAAAAATGCTTACAATTACATTCTCGTTCATTTTTATCAACAATTCTACTCGTATGCACCCGTATTCGTACTCGTACAATACACAGCTTCTAGATGTATTTACTATTGGTATATACAATCCAATGATCAGCTCTTAGCAGCCCTTGTGAGTCACCAACACATGTGGGAAACATCATTTGACAACTAGCATGACTAATGAGCAAGGAAACAAAACAAGAACTCCTTTTAACCCCACTCACCACTCACCATTCACTTCATTTCATTTCCAATTCTCTTTCTAATTCTCTCTCAACACACACACACACACACACACACACACACTTATGAACGAATTTTTCCAGTAACTAATCATCATCTTCATCAAAAATTACTTCAAGAATCAAGCTATAATCATCATAGGAAGAACACTTCAAGAACACTTCGAAAATCCTTTCAAGTTTACTAGTTTACTTCCAATCTTATTAATCCATTTCAAGTGATCATCCAACCTCAAGAAATCTTTGTTATTTACAGTAGGTTATCATTCTAGTTCAAAGTAATATTCATATTCAAACTTTGATTCGATTTTCATAACTTTAACTATCTTAATTCGAGTAGAAATCTTACTTGAACTTGTTTTCGTGTCATGATTCTACTTCAAGAACTTCCAAGCCATTAAAGATCCATTCAAGCTCAATATTATTTCTTGTCATTTCCAGTAGGTTTACCTACTATACTTGAGGTAGTAATGATGTTCATAACACCATTCAATTCATATATATATATAGTTATATATTCGAAGATTTAAACTTGTAATCACTAGAACATAGTTAAGTTAATTCTAAACTTGTTCGCAAATAAAGTTAAACCTTCTAACTTAACTTTTAAAATCAGTTAAACACATGTTCTATATCTATATGATATACTAACTTAATGATTTAAAACCTGAAAACACAAAGAACACCTTAAAACCAGACATACGCCGTTGTAGTAAAACCGGGGGCTGTTTTGGTTTGGATAATTAAAACCTATGATAAACTTTGATTTAAAAGCTATACTTCTGGAAAAATGATTTTTCTTATGAACATGAAACTATATCCAAAATCATGGTTAAACTCAAAGTGGAAGTATGTTTTTCAAAATGGTCATCAAGACGTCGTTCTTTCGACTGAAATGACTACTCTTACAAAAATGACTTGTAACTTGTATTTCCGACTATAAACTTATTCTTTTATGTTTAGTTTCATAAAATTTAGTTCATTATGAAACCATAGCAACTTGAATCACTCAAAACATATTTAAAACGAAGAAGTAATGGGTAAAATAAAATTGGATAGTTTTTGCTTGTTGTAGCTACGTGAAACTTGTAACAAACTTATACAAATCATAACTTAACCAACTTATATTGTATTATACATGTATTCTAATATATATTATGTAATCTTGGGATACCATAGACACGTATACAATGTTTTGACATATCATATCGACCCATCTGTATAATATATTTTGGAACAACCATAGACACTCTATATGCAGTAATGTTTGAGTTAGCTATACAGGGTTGAGGTTGATTCCAAAATAATATATATAGTTTGAGTTGTGATCTAGCCTGAGGCTTGTATACACTGGGTCATGGATTGATCCAAGATAATTTATATTGATTTATTTATGTACATTTAACTGTGGACAACTAGTTGTAGGTTATCAACGAGGATTGCTGACTTAACAAACTCAAATCATTAAGACGTAATAAAAAATGTTGTAAATATACTTTGATCATACTTTGATATATATGTACATATTTGTATAGGTTCGTGAATCGACTCGTGGCCAAGTCTTATTTCCGACGAAGGGAAAAATCTGTAAAAGTGAGTTATAGTCCCACTTTTAAAATCTAATATTTTTGGGATGAGAATACATGCAGTTTTTTTAAAATATTTTACAAAATAAACACAAGTACGTGAAACTACTTTCTATGGTTGAATGATCGAAGCCGAATATGCCCCTTTTTACTTGGTAGCCTAAGAATTAGTAAATCGATCTACTAATTGACGCGAATCCTAAAGATAGATCTATTGGGCCTAACAAACCCCATCCAAAGTACCGGATGCTTTAGTACTTCGAATTCGTTATTATCATGTCCGAAGGGCGTCCCGGAATGATGGGGATATTCTTATATGCATCTTGTTAATGTCGGTTACCAGGTGTTCACCATATGAATGATTTTTATCTCTATGTATGGGATGTGTATTGAAATATGAAAGCTTGTGGTCTATTAGTACGATTTGATATATATAGGTTAAACCTATAACTCACCAACATTTTTGTTGACGTTTAAAGCATGTTTATTCTCAGGTGATTATTAAGAAGCTTCCGCTGTGGCATACTAAATTAAGGACAGGATTTGGAGTCCATGCTTGTATGATATTTGTTTAAAAACTGCATTCGGAGATTTATATCGATGTGTAATAGTATTGTAAACCATTATGTAATGGTCGTGTGTAAAACGTTATCTTTTAGATTATCATTACTTGATAATCTACGTTATGGTTTGTTTTTTTAAAATCGAATGCAGTCTTTGAAAAACGTCTCATATAGAGGTCAAAACCTCGCAACGAAATCGATTAATATGGAACGTTTATAATCAATATGAACGGGACATTTCAGCCGATGGCATTCAAGCCACCCTCGGCCGCCTTCATTTCTCTTTCATCAAACCGTGCTGCAGTATATCATCCGTATAACATTTGGAGGGCGAAACAAATGGGGTCAATTCAAAAGAAAGTAGCCGTTGCTACCCCCAACGGCATTATTCTTTTTTAATTAAACAACTCTATATAAACACCCACTATATTTTAACAAATAAATATACAAACACTCTTTTACTTCCAACTAAAACACTTATTCTTTCAACATTACTCATCTCAAACCGATTTCCAACTCTAAGAAAATGCCTAAAAAATCATCCAAATCATCCAAGAAAAATCAAAATTTAACGTCCGAGCCGATCAACACACAACAAAGTAATGATTTTTTCCAAACGTTACTTGAATCGCAAATGTATAACTCACCTTCCAGGTCGTCTTCTAACCCGAATCAAGGATTGGGGTTCGCGTCTTATGCTTCACCTTCACCCGCTTTTGTTTCTACACCTCAATATTCCAACTACCGTCCTCAACAACAATTTCCTAACATCCAACAATTTGTTCCTCAACAACAAGTCATTCGACAACCTTTTTTCAAGATAATCAAATCCGAGTTCCTACACAAATTCCTTCCGAAAATGAATCCGAAGAAGAACAAATCGAAGAGGTTCAAGAAACTCAACCCGATGAATTTGAAGTTAGTCAAAACCAAGAACGTGTTGAAAGAAACCGTAAAGGAAAAGGAAAGAAAGTAATTTGCAAAAAAAGTCCGTGGTCGGACAACGAAAGTAGGATTTTGGCAACGGTGTGGATGCAAGTTTCGGAAAATATGGTAGTGGGAACTAATCAAACAAAAGACTCATTTTGGGGGACGATCCAAAGAGTTTACAACGAGCAAGTTCGGGAACAACGTCGAATGGATCAAATTACGGGAAAATGGAGCAAAATGGCGAAAGATGTCAAGTTATATATCGGAATTTACTCGAAGCTTGAAATTTTATGGCAAAGTGGGCAAAACGAAGCCGATATCATGTCACATGCTCGACGTGCGTTTAAGGAACAAGTGGGTTGTAACTTCTTATACGAGGATGCGTGGAAAGTTCTCAAAGATTGTCCGAAATTTTTAACATACGAAGGAGTTGTGAAAAAAAAAGAATATTCCAATGGAGTTACCGAGTGATGGAGCCGTGAATGAAAGTGGTCCGAGTGGTGGAGCCGCGGGTCCGAGTGGTGGAGCCGCGAATCAAAGTGCTCCGAATTTCCATGAAGAACCTTTACGTCGTCCGCCGGGTCGTGCAAGTTCCAAGACTCATAGGAGTTCGGGTTCATCCGATGCGACCTCACGTTTGTCGTTCGAGGAAGCCCGCCAAACGTTAATCGAAACCACAAATGCTACAAGGTTGACCATGGAAAAAATATACATTGAAACCGAGAGGCGTACCATGTTGGATAGTTTAACGTTTCTTACCTTGTGCACCCGACATGACTCCCGAACAACACGCGTTGGTGATGAGAGCCAAAAATAAGATCCAAAAAATTTATCAAAACGCGTTTCAATCCGATGACGAAGACGACGAGTAGTGTTTTATTTGTTTAATTATATGTTCTTGTATTGTATTTTAATTTATGTCTTTTTTGTTTTAAAATAATGTAACCGTAACTTTTTAATATAATAAAATGTGTTGTTCAAAAAAATATAATTGAAATAATAATAATAAAAATAATATTAATAATAATAATATTAATAGTAATAAATATTAATAAAAAAATGTGGGGCCATGTGATAGGGAGGGAGGATGTCATGGTTGGTAGTGGTGTGTGATGGAGAGAAAGTGAAAAATAAATGGAGAGAGAAAGCTAATGTGGCTGTGTGTCCTGGGGAGGAAGTACGTCATGGTTGGGAGTGGTTTGATACGGATAGTGAAATTAACCATGTGATTGTCAAGAAAATAATCACAAAACGGGCATGATCAATGGCAAACTATTTGGTGCAAAAAAATTAACTTACATAGAGGAGTTGCAAAATTTCGATTATATAATGCAAGGCATGGCGGATGACGAGCTCATCGTCTCCTCTTCTGAAGTATGAGGCTTGCGTCATGGAATACCCGGGGCCTCGGTACCAAATCGAGAGGTGGTATGGCCGGTAAACTTGTCAATCTCTTTCAAGTCCAATTTTTAGATATACAATAAACTATGGTGCAAGGGGTTTCTCAACCTATTCTTAATGAGGTATGAAAACATTTTGCTTTTGATTCAGTTCAAGTGTATGCCTCGGGAAGATCGGGAGGCATGGTTTCAATGTGGAGAACCGATATTTTAAAAGACGAATTTCCATCTCTATTTCTTATTTGTCTCAATCATTCCATCACGGTTAAACAATGTCGTTGGCCTCGTGAAGTCGAGTGTGAACAAACGGGTTGGAATTGTCACCTTGCAATGCTCTCTTACAAGGTATGAAATGGTTAAACTGGACATGCGCATAATCAGGTTAATATATACAATTATTTGCATATAGTACTCTGTATAAAAGCTTTTATTATATGACCTAGCTTATGTTATTACTTAACGTCTTGCGTTTTAGAAATGATGGAATGGAGAATTGTTATAGTATTTTGGTAAGGATTGATGAACAAAATTCAACGGATGCATTTCTTAAGCATTTCAATGGACGGCGTTTTTCATCTCTCGAGGTTCATTAGCCTTAATTTGTTTAAGCATTACGTGTTATACATGTGTTTGTAAATTGTTTCAGTTGAATTAGCATAAAGTTTTTCTCTAACTTTGATAAAGATATAAATTTATGTCTAGTAATTGAGGTTGCAGGAGATTGTGAGAAAACGCCGTTCGTCACCGGAATTTGAAGGCTAGGCTTTCCGTCTTACTATCATACCAAAATAAAATTTGCGGCTGTTTATTTTTATGAATTTTCATATTATCAAATATCAATCATAGGTAGAGACTAAAATCAAGTGATCAGAAGGTTTTGTTATGTCTGGATGTTAGGGATGAAGGTCGACCCAAAGATCAGGAGGTGTATTGCTGAAATTATAGAAAGGGTTAAAGAAAGGGTATATTAGTCATTTTATGTAAAATGGTGTAAATGGATCAAAATATGATGTGTGATCATCATCTCAAAAAGTTATCTTTAATAAAATACCTTTTGCTTTATACCGTATGATTTATGATTTATTTATTTATTTATTTGCTTAAATTTTTGTCCCAAAAAAAAAACTATAAGAAGACTTCTATAACATGTAAACTAAAGACATACGGAGTAAAGACAAAATTGCATGGGGGTCCCTGTGGTTTGTTCGATACAACAAGTAGATTCAAAAGAATTTTTTCATCTTGGAGAGTCACTATGGTTTGCAGATGTTTCACGGGGGTCCAACACCATAACGTCTGTCAAATTTTAACATTTTGGGGCCTCACATGACCTGCACATGAGGGTATTATTGTCTTTTAATTTAAACAAGAGGGGTTATTATCGCTGCGTCGGCATAGTCGAAACGGGAGATGACCGCAACGGGTGGTTTAGTCCCCCTCGGGTGATCACAATCGCTGTTCAAAATAAAAATAAAAATACACATTAAAATCTAAAACGATTAAATGAATGCAGAGTTCTGATTCTAGCCAAATGTTGTCTGGGTGAATCCCTGTATGGCTGTATGGGATGGTCTAGATAGACCAAGAGATGTAGAGACGGTTATATGATTATGAGTATACCTATACCTATTTTGTGAATAGGTTGATTACTTGGATTGCTTGGATAGTGGTGGATTGGCTTGTTAGGTGTCGTTTGTTTTTTATATTGAAGACCTTATTACATCTTATGTCTGCGGCGGGTAAATGTTTTTATTGAAGACGATTTGTTTTTTTTCGAAGACACAAGACAAAATAAGACATTTAAACATCTACAAATTTGAAGCTTTAGAATACAGCTTCTAATTTCTGGAGACATTTTTATCTCTTATATTATTATTGTGTAACTAGTTAGCTACCAGCCTTATTATCATCTCTTCCAAATGTTCCCACCGACTTACTCACTTCCGGCGGCGACACCACCTTCGGGCGCACTAAATTGATAAAAATTTATTTCGTACAGTTCCTTTTCAATTTATTTTAAGTATGCTACAGGGTATGAAACGGATGAAGGATTGGGATTGAGATACATAACGAGATAGAAGCAAAATTATAGAGAAGGGATATATTTTTTAATTCGTACAGTTCCTTTCTGCAGCGGATTCAATATGGTGCGGCGCACCTTAACACTAATACACACACCATAATTTGCCAAAACCTTCTAATGTTAATTTTGACATTTTACATTGTAAGGGGCGGCGCTTTAGCCTCTTAGAGCGGCGCACCATTTCACTGCATGGTGTGGCGCACCAGTCAGTAGGTGGGGCGCACCCTAAGCCTGGACAACCACTTTTGCATGTTTTCCAACAAAATAACACCCAAAACCAAACTATCTCTTTAGCTCTTTGATGTACGTGTACTCTATACTCTCAAAATCCATTCTAGAGTATTAGAGATAGTTTCACTTTCAACCTAGTAAATCCAATACACTAAAAAGATTCTGTGACGACCCGGAAAAATTTCGACTAATTTTAAATCAAACTCTCGATACGATATTATATTTTTGACACGATGAGCAAAGTCTGCTAGGTTGAATCTCAAAAATTTTGAACTGTTTACATGAATTCATTTAACCTTTGACTGTTCCCAACGACTCACGATACGATTGCTTGTAAATGGATATGCATATATATTTGTATATAATAATATGAAATAGTATATATTGTAATTGTTATAATTAATTTTGTAAAAATAATAATAATATATAAAAAGTATCTATATATAAATAAAGTATATATAATATATATATTTTGTAATTTCGAAGCTATTTAGGAAACGCTCAATTTTCATTCGATTAATAGTAAGTGAGTTAAAAAGGAATTTATGTGATTTTAAAATAAACGGTGATAGAAAAATGAGTTTTACAAATTACAGGCTTATTAATAATACATTTAGAAGTTTTTAGATAAATTTTAGAACTTTTTATATTTTACTTGGGGTTGGGAGTGAATAATTAATGTAATTTTTATTTAATAGTTAATGACCAAATTTTATACCATAATGATCAAAATAAATAAATATAATTAATTTAAAAATATGGAATTTTTCTGAACACTTTTATCCGCCACTGATTAACAACGAAGCACGACACACCACTCGGCTAAAAGTGTCGGCGGATGATATCCAAATTAAAGCCTATTATACTATTGTACATATTTTAAGATACTGTTGTACATATTTTAAGATCTTAGATATTTTTAATTTACTATTCTGGTTTCTTTCAAATTGATAATATAAAATATAAAATATATATGAAAATGAATGATACATGCATTTAACTTATTTTGGTCGACAATATTACCCAGCACATCACTTTATGTATCATTTCTACTGTGCTTAATTGCTTTAACCTTCACCATTTCACACATTTATTTCCTTGTTTCTTCTTCTTCTTCAATCCTACAACAACCATTAATTGAAGCCGATGTTGTCACTCGATTCATGGTTCTGTTTTGGCCGGCTGTTAGGAACTAACAAAGACAACCGGAACCACCATCTCCTAACTCTCTCTCTCTCTCTCTCTCTCTCTCTCTCTATATATATATATATATATATATATATATATATATATATATATATATATATATATATATATATAGCATACAGATATAGATATAGAAACCCATCACCACCCTACACAATCGAACTCCATCAACACCTTCATCGTCTTCTTCTTCAACACCAAACCACCACCACCCGTGTTAATTAACTACCGTTTAATTCAATCACCATCACCACTCAATACATCGACCTGCAAGTATTTCGGTTGTGAACCGCAACAACCGGAGCTCACCACCACTATTTTTAACCATCTCTGATCAACCTTAGGATGCCACCATCAAAGACCCAGACACCCATCGTCTTTGCTCGATGATCAATTAACTCAAAACTAAAACCCACCATCACCATCCTCTAGCCACCATACTCCATCTTTCACCACCACTACACCCCACAACCGGCAACCCTTGTTCACCATAAACCGCCGGTTCCCCATTTGAATCATCAACGAGCCACCACTTCTATCAACCTTGTTGCTGCAACTTTAAGTCACCAAAACCGTCACCACCACTTTAAATTATCAACCCTCTTCAACCATACAAACCGCCACATATTGAAATGTCCCGTTCTTATTGATTAAAAACGTTCCATATTAATTGATTTCGTTGCGAGGTTTTGACCTCTATATGAGACGTTTTTCAAAGACTGCATTCATTTTAAAACAAACCATAACCTTTATTTCATCAATAAAGGTTTAAAAAGCTTTACGTAGATTATCAAATAATGATAATCTAAAATATCCTGTTTACACACGACCATTACATAATGGTTTACAATACAAATATGTTACAACAAAATAAGTTTCTTGAATGCAGTTTTTACACAATATCATACAAGCATGGACTCCAAATCTCGTCCTTATTTAAGTATGCGACAGCGGAAGCTCTTAATAATCACCTGAGAATAAACATGCTTTAAACGTCAACAAAAATGTTGGTGAGTTATAGGTTTAACCTATATATATCAAATCATAATAATAGACCACAAGATTTCATATTTCAATACACATCCCATACATAGAGATAAAAATCATTCATATGGTGAACACCTGGTAACCGACATTAACAAGATGCATATATAAGAATATCCCCATCATTCCGGGACACCCTTCGGATATGATATAAATTTCGAAGTACTAAAGCATCCGGTACTTTGGATGGGGTTTGTTAGGCCCAATAGATCTATCTTTAGGATTCGCGTCAATTAGGGTGTTTGTTCCCTAATTCTTAGATTACCAGACTTAATAAAAAGGGGCATATTCGATTTCGATAATTCAACCATAGAATGTAGTTTCACGTACTTGTGTCTATTTTGTAAATCATTTATAAAACCTGCATGTATTCTCATCCCAAAAATATTAGATTTTAAAAGTGGGACTATAACTCACTTTCACAGATTTTTACTTCGTCGGGAAGTAAGACTTGGCCACTGGTTGATTCACGAACCTATAACAATATATACATATATATCAAAGTATGTTCAAAATATATTTACAACACTTTTAATATATTTTGATGTTTTAAGTTTATTAAGTCAGCTGTCCTCGTTAGTAACCTACAACTAGTTGTCCACAGTTAGATGTACAGAAATAAATCGATAAATATTATCTTGAATCAATCCACGACCCAGTGTATACGTATCTCAGTATTGATCACAACTCAAACTATATATATTTTGGAATCAACCTCAACCCTGTATAGCTAACTCCAACATTCACATATAGAGTGTCTATGGTTGTTCCGAAATATATATAGATGTGTCGACATGATAGGTCGAAACATTGTATACGTGTCTATGGTATCTCAAGATTACATAATATACAATACAAGTTGATTAAGTTATGGTTGGAATAGATTTATTACCAATTTTCACGTAGCTAAAATGAGAAAAATTATCCAATCTTGTTTTACCCATAACTTCTTCATTTTAAATCCGTTTTGAGTGAATCAAATTGCTATGGTTTCATATTGAACTCTATTTTATGAATCTAAACAGAAAAAGTATAGGTTTATAGTCGGAAAAATAAGTTACAAGTCGTTTTTGTAAAGGTAGTCATTTCAGTCGAAAGAACGACGTCTAGATGACCATTTTAGAAAACATACTTCCACTTTGAGTTTAACCATAATTTTTGGATATAGTTTCATGTTCATAATAAAAATCATTTTCTCAGAATAACAACTTTTAAATCAAAGTTTATCATAGTTTTTAATTAACTAACCCAAAACAGCCCGCGGTGTTACTACGACGGCGTAAATCCGGTTTTACGGTGTTTTTCGTGTTTCCAGGTTTTAAATCATTAAGTTAGCATATCATATAGATATAGAACATGTGTTTAGTTGATTTTAAAAGTCAAGTTAGAAGGATTAACTTTTGTTTGCGAACAAGTTTAGAATTAACTAAACTATGTTCTAGTGATTACGAGTTTAAACCTTCGAATAAGATAGTTCTATATATATGAATCGAATGATGTTATGAACATAATTACTACCTCAATTTTAGTAGGTAAACCTACTGGAAGTGACAAGAAATGATCTAGCTTCAAAGGATCTTGGATGGCTTGAAATTTCTTGAAGTAGGATCATGACACAAAAACAAATTCAAGTAAGATTTTTACTCGAATTAAGATAGTTTATAGTTATAGAAATTGAATCAAAGTTTGAATATGAATATTACCTTGAATAAGAAAGATAACCTACTGTATATAACAAAGGTTTCTTGATCTTAGATGATTACTTGGAATGGATTAGAAAGCTTGGAAGTAAATTAGTAAACTTGAAGGGATTTTTGAAGTGTTCTTGAAGTGTTCTTCCTATGATGATTATAGCTTGATTCTTGAAGTGATTTTTAATGAAGATGATGATTAAATACTGGAAAAATACGTTCATAATAGTGTGTGTGTGTTGAGAGAGAATTAGAAAGAGAATTGGAAGTGAAATGGAGTGAATGATGAGTGGTAATTGGTGAGTGGTGAGTGGGGTTAAAAGGAGTTCTAGTTAGTTGACTAGCTCATGGTAGAAGTTAAAATTGATTAGTCATACATGATATAATCAAGAGTGGAATCCCATACTAGTTCCTATTGGTATATACCCATAGTAAGTACGTTTTGAAGCTGTGTATAATACGGGTAAGAATACGACTAGAATTCTTGATGAAAGAAAAGAATGGGAAAGTAACTGTAACCATTTTCGTTAAGTATGAGTGTTTTGATATATGTCTTGAAGTCTTCCAAAAGTATTTTAATACATCTAAATACACTACATGTATATACATTTTAACTGAGTCGTTAAGTCATCGTTAGTCGTTACATGTAAGTGTTGTTTTGAAACCTTTAAGTTAACGATCTCAATTAATGTTGTTAACCCATTGTTTATTATATCTAATGAGATGTTAAATTATTATATTATCATGATATTATGATATATTAATATATCTTAATATGATATATATACATTTAAATGTCGTTACAACGATAATCGTTACATATATGTCTCGTTTCGAAATCCTTAAGTTAGTAGTCTTGTTTATATGTATATAACTCATTGTTAATATACTTATGGAGATACTTATTTATCATAATCTCATGTTAACCATATGTATATCCATATATATATCGTCATGTCATTTTTACAAGTTTTAACGTTCGTGAATCGCCGGTCAACTTGGGTGGTCAATTGTCTATATGAAACATATTTCAATTAATCAAGTCTTAACAAGTTTGATTGCTTAACATGTTGGAAACATTTAATCATGTAAATATCAATCTCAATTAATATATATAAACATGGAAAAGTTCGGGTCACTACACATATCACCTTAGAACCACCCAAAACTATCGTTGATCTACTTTTCGCTGCTACTATTTGTTTTACTTCCTTTGTATGCTGCAATTAACCAAGAACAAACACAAAACAAACACCTCGTATACTACTACTATTGTACGATTCTTGTAATGATAAACGATGGTGATGCTGACAGATAACCGAATGATGAATAACTGATACGGAATAATGGATAAGGATGTTATCGGGTTAGCGGGACGTCGCGGGTTCAAACCCAGACTTGGGCATTTTTTTAAGGGCTACTTCATTGAGGTAGTTTACTTATTACTCATTTTTAATATTAATATTATTGTTATTATTAGTTATTATTGTTATTAGGTTATTACTAATAAGAAGAACATAATTATTAGTATTGTTAATACAATTATTATTATTACCATTATTGTTAGTATTAGTAATATCATTATTATTATTATTATATTTATCATTTCTATTAAAATTATTTTCCTCAGCATTAAAATGATTAATAAAATTATTGTTATTATTATTACTAACATTAATATTAGAATTAACATTATTATTATCATTTAGGTTATTATTATTAGTATCATTATTGAAATTATTATTAATACCATTTATATTAAAAATTATCATTATCAAAAGTATCATTTTTATTATCACTATTATTGTTATTATTACAAATAAATATTATTTTATAAAAATACATTACAAATATATTAATATTATATTTTACTAAAAAAATTTTATGACATTAAGTAAGCTATATATAAAATATATTAATTAATATAAATATATATATTCTTATCATATATAAACCTTGAATTAAATTTCTATTTGTAATATATTATGATAAATGATAAATATTATATTATTAAACTACTTTAATATGTATTTACTATATTAATATTAATAAATATAATATAGAAATAAATATTAACTACCTAAAATACATAGGATAAATATAACTTAATTAGTAATATGATATGTTAATTATTAATATATCAACTCGTTAGTTGTTATTATATGTTTTAATATATATAACTGATATAGGTTCGTGAATCCGAGGCCAACCTTGCACTTGTTCAGTGCCGTCATATGCATAATTGCTACGAAATACAGTATCGTGAGTTTCATTTGCTCCATTTTTAATTGCTTTTGCAATATATATTTTTAGGCTGAGAATACATGCGCTGCTTTTATGTTTGACGAAATAGACATAAGTGCTTAAAATATATTCTACATTGAGTTGTACCACCTTGCATATCTTCCCTAATAGCTTGGTAACTAATATTTACATGTTGGAAGAATATGTAAGCGCGAATCCTATTGAGAGATCTATCGGGTTTGACCACCCCAACCGGGCTAGTTGCTCTAGTATCGTAAACGGTTGCATAGTACTTCGTTTTTATTACACTCGGTACAGTGTAAGGAGATTTCATAATAAAGGGAATAGTTAAGTATGGTTACCAAAGAGCTCAACAACTTATAGAATATTTTTATACACTTGCGAGTGTACATATATTCATGAAACTGAAATCTTGTGGTCTATTAAAATATTGAAATGATTGTTATGATAAACTTATGAACTCACCAACCTTTTGGTTGACTCTTTTAAGCATGTTTATTCTCAGGTATTAAAGAAAACTTCCGCTGTGCATTTGCTCATTTTAAAGATATTACTTGAATTCATTCATGGCATATTTAGGTCAGTACCTCGCAATGGGACCAGATGTTGATGACTTCGTCCAGGTGGATTAGGACGGGTTTTGACAGATTCATTGAATCACACTAAAATCACCAACATTTTCGTCCTGTGATCGTGTTGTGAGTTCTTGGGTCTTATTCGGTTTGTTGTTTTGTCGAACTCGTACGTTATTTTCGGTTGTATGTTTCTAAGGATTTACTCCCTCCGTCATATATTAATAGTCCCCGACAAAAAATACATAGTTTAAGAAAACTCATCATAACAATGTACTTTTTCTTTAATTTATAGTTTACCGATTATTTTTTCTCATTTTGTTTTGTCGTGTATGCAAAAAGTAAGGGTATTACAAAACTTTACATTATTATTCGTATCTATTTATATAAACAATAACAACAATAAAACATAATTCTACAAAAGTCCAGTATGAGGTAGGTAATATGTAGACAATCATTCCCTTATCTATTTATATTATTAGTGGACTATTAATTTAGAATACATGCCAAAATGAAATAGTGGACTACAATATGGGAAGGAGGGATATCAAACTTTTCAGTTTTATAAGATTTAAGTTTTTGTCCGAGAAAAAAAACTAGAATGTATAACATGAAAACTAAAGACATAAAGCTAGAGATACCACCCGTGGCCGACGAGCACGGACCCTTAATATTCGCGACCCGCCTGCCCTAATTATTTCTTTACCCGGGGTACCCGTTTACTCGTCAACGAGTAATTTCTTTTGCATGTACATGCAACCCGCAGGTAAACCCGTCAATAATTATGAAAATATATAAAAATAAATTATATATTATATAATTAAGTTATGTGCTCGGGTAAACGAGTATACTTGTGGGTAGCTCATACGGGCATTACAGATTAACGGGTCGGGTTTTACACGTGACGGGTTTTACACGTGACGGGTATGAGATACCCGCGACCCACTAATATGTACAAAATTGCGGGTACATTTTTTTATAAATATTCGCCCACGGGTACATTTTTTGTGCCCATTACCATCCCTATAAAAAACAACACTAAAACCTGGAATTCAAGCCTTCAACATTCTCTCTCTCTCTCTCTCTCTCCCTCTCTCTCTCTTCATTTTTTCGCATGCCCTAAGCCATGAAATTTAAATTGTTGGTTCCCCTTAGTTTTTTTTAGCTTTTCCGGCCACCATAATCTTTCCGGTGGTCCGACTTCATCCTTTTAGCAGTTCTTCTTCTTCATATTTCGTTTTCTTCCGCCCTCTCCTTCCTCCTCCATTTTTCGGAGATTTGGCCATGTTTTTTGGTGTATGAATTTTTCCAGTGTTGGCCCACCGGCGGCGAGTACTTTTGTACTCAGTGGGTTGTTGGCTCTAGTATGGTGTGGTTCAGCTTACTTCATCACATATCTAGTTGGAAGTATTCTTCACCGTTTTCCGGTCAACTGATCTTGTCTCGTTCCGGTCAGCTGACCATGTCTTGTGATGCCCCGTACAAAACCATCGTGTACGAATCATCAACAGGATCATTACAAGGTCAAATACTATATGCGGTTTCAAAACAAGTTTGCATTCATGATAAAAGGTGACGTTTTAACCAACGTCAAATGTTTAACGTCCGAAAGTATGCTTCTACGAATAGCAAGCAATAATAGTACGTGACCCGTAGGTCGTTACAAATACATCGTTCAAAAGTAATAAAGTCTGAATGCAAGATAAAATGTTTCATGCGATGACATCTCTAATAAGCGCAACGGGAGTCTACAAGGCATGACTAGTACAACAGCGGAAGCAAGCAAACCTTAAGCACCTAAGAAAAACATGCTTAAAAACGTCAACACAAAGGTTGGTGAACTATAGTTTAAGTATAACAGTAATGTAAGGTAGGCCACGAGATTTCAGTGCTTCAACAGCGTTTCAAGACAGTATGAAAAGTATATGTATAACCGTGGGCACTTGGTAACTAACTTAACGTTTATCACCCCCTAAAAGTATACTTGGCGAGTGCGTATGTTTACGAAGTATTAAACAACCATTAAACGCTAGCGCTACTAGCCCGAGTGGGATGTCAAACCCTATGGATCCATATCTAAGATTCGCGTTCACCGGTTCAAAGACCAATGACTAAACGTTACCGAGCTAAGGGGAAAGTTTATGCCGTTGTATAACCCACACATATATAAAGTTTAAGTACTCATGCCTAGTATGTAAAACGTAAAATGTGCATGTATTCTCAGTCCCAAAATAGTTAAAGAAAAAAGGGATGCTATAACTCACAGTGGAAAGTAGTAAAAGTCGATACTCGGGAATAGTAAGCAAGTAGTTTGGTCCGGAAGGTCCTCAACCTAAGTCAAAAGTTACTAAGTCAGTAAATCGTTCCAAAGGTTTAAAAGTATGTAAATTAGGTCTTAAGTACCATCATCATTCATCATTAAACAAAAAGTGTAAAGTAAGTTTTAAGTCGAGACTAGGGTTTAAAACAAAGGCTGATTCGTTCAGTCGCCACGACCTCTATACAAACTGAAATGGGGTGAGACCAGTGGCCATGGCTCTGTATATGAGTCCCCTAGGTACTGACCAATTTACAGAACCAAACTCTTCTTTGTTTGACTGTGGTGACGGTTTAAGTGCGAGTAGGTCAGAAATTTCAGCACAGCGTTAATAGGGTGTAGTGACTTTCGGGAGGCCATAGATCCTAAACCGTAACTCGGATTAAGACAAGGTCTAAACGGAAAATAATCTACACAAACCGAACTAACTGAAAATCAGTTTTACAGTAGCCCAGGTTTAAGGGACCCATCCTAATCCATCCGGACGAAGTCCATATCGATTATAAACGATTCACAACAGTTGATTACATCGCGAGGTACTTGACCTCTATATGATACATTTTACAAACATTGCATTCGTTTTGAAAAGACAATCTTTCATTACATCTGAAGTTGACAGACATGCATACCATTTCATAATATATCCAACTATAATTGACTTAATAATGATCTTGATAAACTCAACGACTCGAATGCAACGTTTTTTGAAATATGTCATGAATGACTCCAAGTAATATCTTTAAAATGATCAAATGCACAGCGGAAGATTTCTTTCGTACCTGAGAATAAACATGCTTTCAAGTGTCAACCAAAAGGTTGATGAGTTCATTAGTTTAGCATAAATAATCATTTTATAATTTTAATAGACCACAAGATTTCATATTTCTATTTCTCATAATCATACGTCCCATGCATAGAGACAAAAAATATCATTCATATGGATTGAACACCTGGTAACCGACATTCACAATATGTATATAAGAATATCCCCATCATTCCGGGATCCTCCTTCGGACATGATATAAATTTCGAAGTACTAAAGCATCCGGTACTTTGGATTGGGCTTGTTGGGCCCGATAGATCTATCTTTAGAGTTCGCGTCAATTAGGGTGTCTGTTCCCTAATTCTTAGATTACCAGACTTAATAAAAAGGGGGCATATTCGATTTCGATAATTCAACCATATAATGTAGTTTCGATTACTTGTGTCTATTTCGTAAAACAGTTATAAAAGCAGCGCATGTATTCTCAGTCCCAAAAATATATATTGCAAAAGCATTTAAAAAGAGAGTAATGAAACTCACACATATAAGTATTGTAAAACAGTTAATAAAGCATTTGCATGTATTCTCAGCCCAAAAACGTAAAGAATAAAAAGGGCAAATGAAACTCACGCATATAAGTATTGTAAAACAGTTAATAAAGCATTTGCATGTATTCTCAGCCCAAAAACGTAAAGAATAAAAAGGGCAAATGAAACTCACCTAATGTATTTTGTAGTAAAAATACATATGACGACATTAGACAACTGAACAATGCAGGGTTGACCTCGGATTCACGGACCTATATCATTTGTATATATATTAAAATATATAATCGTATTCGAACAAGTTTATATATTATAACTTGAATTATATATTATACTTATTTAGTTTGTGTATATATTTAAAATGTTTAATATCTATATATTTGGTTATATTAATATATTTCTATTTATATATATGGTTAGTATTATATGAAAATATTCTTAATTCAATATATATATAAGTATTTATACAAATAATGTTATTATATTTTGTATGTGATATATAACTATTAATATGATTATAATATATGTATTAAGTATATTTTAGGTACAAAATATTTATTTATAACGAAAACGATAGTTTTGATAATAATAATTTACTAATTATAATAACTTTCTTAATATTGATAATACTAATATTAATAACGATATTGTTAAAATATGTTTATAATAATAATAGTAAAACTAATAATTACGAAAAGTGATATTTATACCAATATTAGTGAGAGTAATGATAACTTGTATTGTTTTATAACAACAATAATAATAATCCTAAACATATTCATAATAATAATAATAGTACTAGAAATGGTACAATTACTAATATTTACAAAAATAATAATAAGTTGCATTATTTTTGTCACTAATTAATGTTTGTAATGATAATTTTATTATGTTCCTAATAATGATAATAATAATAATAATAATAATAATAATCCTAATACTTAATAATAATAATAATAATACTAAGTAATTATAATAACTTTAGTAAAGATAACAATTTTAACAATAATAATTAGTACTAACAATAACAATAACAATAACAATAACAATAACAATAACAATAATAATAATAACAATAACAATAACAATAATAATAATAACAATAACAATAATAATAATAATAATAATAATAATATAATAATAATAATAATAATAATAATAATAATAATAATAATAATAATAATAATAATAATAATAATAATAATAATAATAATAATAATACTAATATAAAAGTGTATACCCTTGGAGAGTTCTCTAAAAAGAATTGTCCCATTGGAGACTCGAACCCATGACCTCTCGAACACCCGAACCCCCTCTAAACCGTCCATTCCAATCTGTCTTTCTGTTTTTAACTCTCACTTTAATTTTATTAAACTGTATCTTCTTCTATCTTACTTCTTCTTCTTCCTCACTGAATAATTCGACCACATTCCATAATTTAAATAAGACAACGAGTTTAAAACATGACTTAGTAAATGACATTGAAATGGAACGATCAGTTGTTGATTGATTTGGATAAAAAAAATTAAAAGAAAAAAATTTATCTATGTATCTGTTCGTCGCTGCAAAACATAAAAAAAAAAATTTTTGATTTCGTAATTAGGAATGTTTTAGGTAGTGATTGCAACATGAAAAAAATCCTAAATCGTTCCTATAACCTTTCTAAATCATCAATTGCTTCAAAAAAACTCAAGAACGAATTCGAATTTAATAAAGAACAGATTGTTGACTTTTTAAAAACGAAACTTTGACCTCGAAATTCTTAGTCAATAAAACGAATTGGGACTCAAGATTTTACAGAAAGTTTTCACAAGAGATTCCTAATAAGACTACGTTTAAGGATTTTGAAATTTCATTCAATTTCGAATTAAGAACCAAAATATGAATGTACAGAGCAGTCACCATGTGTTCTTGGGGATTTTTATTGATTTCAATTGAAATAAAGCTGTGAGGGGTAGTGATAATTGATAGTTGATAATGTATATCAATTCGTTTCATTAAACAACAGTAATTGATCTTGTTTTGTAGCAAAAATCATTGATAGAAAGAATCATTCATACAGCAAAATAAATAATAAAAAAATAACAAGTGGAGTATGATTCTCAATCAGAGTTTGTTTGATTCATGGATTGATATCGACGGGAATATATTACATACATGAAAACAAAATTTTATACAGTTGATAGGAATGTGAACTGGATTTGATTCCCCTAAATATTAATACATATATAACTATATTTATATAAACTTATACTGTATTTATATATATATATATATATATATATATATATATATATATATATATATATATATATATATATATATATATATATATATATATATATATATATATATATGTTTATCTGTATGTGTACTGAATATATATATATACGCATAGTATCTGATATATGTATATGTATATATATCTAATTATAAGTATATACGTATTTGATTAATAATATTCATTCTAATATTAAGTATATTAATAGAATTAATAATAATGATAATGGTAATAAGGTTGATATATTATTAATACTAATAAAAAATACTAATAACAATAATAATAGAAATGATCCATTCTAATAATAAAAATAATTAATAATAACAATATTAATATTAATCATAACAAATGTAATTTTAATTTTACTAATAGTTATAATAATAATGATATTAACAATATTTGTAATAATAATAATAATAAGTAATAATCATAAATCAAATGTACCAAATTTCATATATATATATATATATATATATATATATATATATATATATATATATATATATATATATATATATATATATATATATATAATAATAATGGTATAGATATATTAATATAATAATAAAAGTAATAATAATATTATACAAATATATTTTCAACTTGTAATTACATTTAATATATTGATGTTACAGTTTATTAATCATACCATAGTTACTAATTATATGATATGTAATTGAATATTTATACTCTATACACATGTTATAATATACATAAAAATCAAATATATTTATATAACTTCTTTTTAAATTACAACATAATTATTTTATTACTTATCTTACCTATTCAATTCAAATGCTTAAATCCTATTTCATTATTTTTAATTATCATATATACTTACAGTTAGATATATGTATATATATTTAATTACATATATATTTACAAATAATTGTTCGTGAATCATCGGGATTAGTCAAAGGTCAAATGTATACATGAACACAGTTCAAAGTTTTTGAGACTCAACATTACAGACTTTGCTTATCGTGTCGGAAACATATAAAGATTAAAGTTTAAATTTGGTCGAAAATTCCCGGGTCATCACAGTACCTACCCGTTAAAGAAATTTCGTCCCGAAATTTGAGTGAGGTGGTCATGGCTAACAATAAAAATGTTTTCATGACGAATATGAGTTGATAAATTGAGTTTTCATCATTATAGAATAATACAGATAAAATAATTCGATTATTCGAAGAGCACGAATGAAACTATCATGAGAGAGGTCCCAACGGGCATCGTCCACCTTCGCCCAAAAACTTGCCCAAATTTTTAGCCGTTAGTAAAATAAATAAAAAATTCCAACGGCTATCCCAACAGTCACTTTTACACTATAAAAACACCAACCATATACTTCATTTTATACACTCAAACATATCTTTCTTTTATATTTCCACCTTTCTCAAAATCAAAATCAAACACTCCCAAACTGCAAAATGTTAACACTTCCCCTAATGATTGTTTCATTCGATGTTCATTACGGAGGTGATTTTCGTAATCAAATGAAGGAATATAAGTGGGGTGACAGTATTTCATTTGAAGATATCAACATTCGTGATGTTGGTTTACAAGACTTGCTATCTGTTCTGAAGGAAAAAGTTCCGTGTGAATTCACGTCGGTGTTCTTTTATAAAGACGATTATGATGCGGATTGTAGGGCAAGTTTTCTGTGTACCGATGATCAATGGTACTTTATAAAAGATACCATTGAAGATCGCGATAAACGCATTTCTTTGTATGCGGTTCTTGAAGATGAAGAGACGTTGGGTTATCGTTACCTCGATGAATCAGCTGAAGCAGTAGTTGAGGCATCAAGAGAAATATCGATGTCTCCAGAGTACCTCACGGATGGTGAAATGACTGGTGAACGCTACTTTGCAGATGACAATTGACGACGATGAGTAGTTTGATTGTAATCTTTTAATTTTTAATTGTCGTGATGTTTTAATTTTTAATTATTGTACTTTCAATGTTGTTGTCGAGTTTTATATCTTCCTTTATGTTTCGGAGCTCTTCGTCTTTTTAATCTCCTCTCGATCTCTAGTAAAACTAGTAATGGTCTAGAATTTGTAAGTATGGAGTTTCGAATGAATTTAATGTTATAATCAAGAAAGAACGTAATATCACGATTTGACTCGTCAAATTACCAGAATCATTGAGAATAGAGCTATCAAGAATATACTTTATTGATATATTCAGAAATTAATTAGAATGAAAGAGTTATGTAACATGACACATGATGGTGGTATGATCTACTGTGAACCATCATGTCCCATTAGAACTCAGCATGACTTACTGTAATATAATCACGTTGATCAAGTGTCATTATATTATACTAAATCATGCATCAGTTCCCAACATTACTTCAATAACATTCATATTTTAAGCTCGAAAGTTTACAGAATATAGAAACTAACAGTTTCTATATGATGTAACACTGATAGCACGAAGAGATAAATGATTTCAGATAGTATTAGTTATAAAAATATATTCAGGAATATCGAGGATATTTATAATGAAAGATACGATAATATCTTTGAATATCTAAGATCAGAGGATGATGGAGACTATTGTCCGCAAGGGTTTAGAGTAATGAGCAAAATATTGGCTAAAGACTTCAGCAGACATTGAATCATTTAGATTCTTTGAAGTCAAACTTATTCATTGAATCATTTATAGTTTCACATAATCCGCTTTTCGGTACTAAATTTTCTATTGAATATTTCCAACATAATGATACACAGGAAGCACGAGGAGGTATATAATTTCGAATGAGAATATTTATGAAAATATCCTCAGAAATATCGAAGATATTGATGATGATATTTTGGAATTTCTAAGTTCGATGGTTGATGGAGAAAGATTTTCCACAAGATTTTAACATGACTTCGGAGCAAGATATTCTCTAAAGATTTCAACGGATCCAGAATTATCTGGATTCTTTGAATATAGGGTATGGTCCTTGTATTTGTCCTTGGTCTCCTTCATGGGTAGCTCAATCTATTTTTCAATACCCAATTTTCTATCGAGCGTTCCTAACACTCATTTCTTTATCATCAAACTTTTGGTTGTTTAGACCATCTACCATTTTTCTGTTTCCTCTGCATTTAATGCTATGATATCTGAATCATCGGTTATTAATCCGAGGTGGTTTCAGGAAAATTGTGTTTTTAGATGATTAAACGCTGGTGGTAATATGGTGGAATATGAAAGGTTCCCTGGTAACAATAAAAGAGCACGCGTATATATCAATTTTATAATAAGGTTGTTTCGTACGAAAAGTCGAAGTTGTCTTGCTGGAGCTGTGACAAAACTGGCTATCTCGAACAGCAGATGCAAAGTTATTTTTGGTAATAATAACGCTAAATGAATTAGCACAGCTACGTGTTAAACGTTTACTCAGGTTCTGAGTATTTTCAGGTGCATAACTATATGCATAAATCTTTTCTCCCCTAAATGAAGTGCGGTTGGTTCATCCTATCGATTGAGGTGTTTTCAAGAATCATGAAAGGTTTGAACGCAGATTGTAATCGTCAAGATACAAATGAGGTTTAAGATGAAATCAAGTGGCAACTTGAAGAAATGTTTAGTTTCATATGTTATATTCAATATTTTAATTCATTTTACTTGTCCAATGTTATTAGTCCACAGTCGATAGTCCACAGTTGACAGTCCAATAATTCATATATAATTTAATATATAATATTCGAATTAATTAATACGTATCGTGACCCGTATACATGTCTCAGACTCGATCACAACTCAAATTATATATATTATTGTAGAATCAACCTCAACCCTGTATAGAGAACTCGTTCATTACTGCATATAGAGTGTCTATGGTTATTCCAAATAATATATATAAATGCGTCGATATGATATGTCAAAACCTTGTATACATGTCCCGATATTTAAAGTGCATAAAAATAAATAACAGAAATTTAAATGACGAATAATAAAGTGCGTAAAGTAAATAACAGAAATTAAATGACGATAAATAAAATTGCGAGAATATAAATTGCGATAAATAAACTACGATAAATAAATTGCGATAATTAAATGGTAATACGGAATTAACAGTTAGCTAGGAACAGTTAGCTAGGATTCTCAATAGAATTTCATATTGTTAATTAATCTGTTTCTAATCAATTTTTTTTATTGTGTCCATTATTTCTTCGTTATGCCACTTGATGGATTCTGATAGATCAAAATCCAAATATGTAATTGGATGAATATGGTTATTCTGTGGTGAACGGATTTGTATATCGGTGGATGTAAGTAGGATAGTATATGACTTGTTGAAACAGATTCGAAGAACGTACAATGTAACTTATTAATGTGAAATTTAAATAGTCCTCGGGTATTACCTACCCGTTAAAATATTTTCACCATTAACAGTTTGTACAAGAGAATTTTTAATTACAATCTATGTGAAAACATATATACATATATATTTTCTTCAGATGTATTCATGGATTTAATGAGTTAATATGATATTAAACTCATTTGCTTTTCGGTTGGAATTAGAATAAATAATCTCTGAAACTTTAGAGATTACATATTCGCCATGTCGAACGAAGATAAATGAGGTAGAACGATATGTAGAACGAAGATCATACTCAAAGTACATATGATGATATTGAAACATGGATTGTTGATGGTACTGGTGCTGTTATTGATTGTACTGTTGGTGCCGGTGATGTTACTGAAGCTGGTACATTTTGCACCATATTCTCCGAATTGATTATTCTAGCGCGAAGTTCGTTGACTTATTACTCCAGGATGATTGTCGATCGTAACGAGCGGATGAATAAGGTTCAGAATTGTGGATAGAATATGATCTTGTCGAGTTACCCTGGAAATGAGACTGAAAATTGTGATGACCCGGGAATTTCCGACCAAATTTAAACATAATCTTATATGATTCGACTCGATAAGCAAAGTCTATTAAACCGAGTCTCATTATGTTTGAACTATTTCATGATAACATTTGACCTTTAACTATTTCCGACGATTCACGAACCTTTAATTGTAACTAAGAATGTAAATATAAATAATTATATATAAAACTAATTATATTAGTATTAATGAACTATTAAGTAATTTTGTTATTATAAAAGATAACATTTAATAACTAAAGATTTTCATTTTGAATATATATAGTATATTGTATATAAATGATTCAAACATATTTTACCAACGTTATCAAAATATTAAATGTACAATGTTATACTTTGTAGTTAATTGTTTAATATACATAATTAATCATCTACTCAACATTTAAAACATGATTTTATATATATGGTAGTATACATATATACATAAATATAACTATATATATATATGATTTTATACATAATTATTATATTATGTATATGTAGAAATTTATAATATATCTATGATGAAATAATGTACTATTTTAATAAATATATATAATACTTACATATATAAAAAATTTATATTTTTCATAATTACATACATAAGTATAATATAATTAGTATGTAAATAAATATTATAATATATTTATATTAAAATGCATAAATATATAATATTCAGTATATGTTACAATACATATTACATAATTATTAAATATTACATAATAATAGATGATATTAATAAATTAAATTTAAATACAAATATAGTTGTTGTAGTAATGTTATTTGTATCGTCAAATATCAATATTTGTATTCATAATTACACTTTATATCATATAAAGATGAAATTGGATGTATAAATTAGATTATTATTACTAATATTATTATTATCGATAAAATATTAATATTATCATAATTAGTATGGTATTATTATTATTATTATTATATTATTATTATCATTTTTACAATTATTATTATCATTAATATTATATTTATCATTATTATTAATTTTATTAATATTATTAGATATTAATAGTATTGTTATTATATATTATTATTATTAATTAAAAAAAAACAGTAGGGATCTATATTATACGCGTGACCTCTGTATCCTTTATCTCTATTATTATTATTTTTTTTGTTTCTTTCCTGCTCCCAACTCGTGAACCTGTGTTGACATTTTCTCCATTTTTTATCAACCGATCTCTATTATTACAACATGATTATGTATAATTGCAAATCAAATAAAAAGGAAATCCAATGGGATTAAAGAGCACAGCGATATTTTTTTTTCTTCTTCTCTGCACGCTCCAATTTTTTTTTCTCTTAATTCAATTTCGAATAAAGTTTCAAAATCTAAAAATGCAGAAAGGTTAGAAATCTTTCTTTGAATCTATCTGCAAAATCTCAACTCTCAAATCTTTATATCGATCTTGAATTTTGAAGTCAAAGTTTAGTTTAAAAAAAGTCAACAATTGTTCTTGAGACAAATTCACGTTCGTGTATATGTTTCTGATCAAATTGACGATTCCAGTAGTTTTTATACATGTTTAGAAAACTATTTCGTGTTATAAACATTATCTATAATGTTATCTATTACGAAATCAATTTTTTTTGTTTTGTTCCAAGAACCGACGCAGCAGTAGGCCTTTAGTATTTTTTTTTTTTTTTTTTAGAACCCAAATTATTATTTTTTCTGTAATGTTTTGAAGCTTTAAAGGGAACCCCGATTTTTTTTTTTTTTTTTGGTTATTGATGTTTTGTTGAATCCATGAGACTTGTGGAGAAGAAGAGGAATAGAAGAAAAACAGTTTATATATAAAATTTAAATTCGATATTAGTACAGAGAATCAGAATTGGTGGGATGGTCGAGAGTGTTTGCGTGTGAGCTTGTGGTCACGAGATCGAGTCCAGAGGACGGTAGTTTTTTTTTTTTTTTTTTTGAAACTCTTTTCATGTGAGGTAGTTTTCTTTTCTAATTTTATTATTGCTATTATATATTAATTATTATTAGTATTATTATTATTATTATTGTGATTGTTTTGATTGTTATTGTTATTGTTATTATTAGTATCATACTTGTTATCATATTTAAAAGTATTATAGACATTACTATTATTATTATGATAGGTATTAATAATATTATTATTAGTAATAAACTTATCATTTTAGTATTTTATCATCATTAGGATTATGATTATGATTATCATTATTATTATTATGAAGGAAATAAAAATATATTATTATCATCAATATTAGAATTTGTACCGGTTTATAAATAATAGTATCATCAGTACATTTACAATTAATAATATCATATTTATCAGTATCATCATTAATATTTACTAGTATTATTATGATTATCATTTATCATTTTATAAATATTAGAACCCTTATTATTAACATAAGTATGGTATTAGTATTAATATTATTTTAGAGTTATTATTATTAGTATCATTAACAGTTATCATTTTCATTTTTTTTACTATTAGTATTATCATTATTAATAAAATTATTATTATTATTAGTAAATCATTATTATCTAAATTATTATTTTAACAAATAAATCTTTTGTACACTATATATATACTTATGGTATATACTAGGATTGTATTAATAATTCACATAACAAACTAATAAAATTTCATAAATACAATACTAACCACAAATATATGTATATAAATATATTAATGTCACTATTTATATAAACGTAAATCATTATAGATATATATACATAAAATAGATATATATATATATATATATATATATATATATATATATATATATAAAATATAACTTAAAATATAATATAAGTATACGTTTTAAAATAAAGGTTAGAATAAATTCTACAAAACTATAATATATAAATAATACATATTAATAAATGAAATTTTGTAACTTACATTATACGTATTAATATATACACAATTGATATAGGTTCGTGAATCCGAGGCCAACCCTGCATTGTTCAATGACGTCATATGTATTTTTACTACAAAATACAGTATCGTGAGTTTCATTTGCCTTTTTACCCTTTATATTTTTGGGCTGAGAATACATGCGCAACTTTTATAACTGTTTTACGAAATTGACACAAGTACGTGAAACTACATTCTATGGTTGGATTATCGAAGTCGAATATGCCCCTTTTTATTAAGTCTGGTAATCTAAGAATTAGGGAACAGACACCCTAATTGACGCGAATCCTAAAGATAGATCTATCGGGCCCAACAAGCCCCATCTAAAGTACCGGATGTTTTAGTACTTCGAAATTTATATCATGTCCAAAGGAGGATCCCGGAATGATGGGGATATTCTTATATATGCATATTGTTAATGTCGGTTACCAGGTGTTCAATCCATATGAATGATATTTTTGTCTCTATGCATGGGACGTATGTTTATGAGAAATGGAAATCTGAAATATTGTGGTCTATTAAAATGATGGAAATGATTGTTTAAGTTAAACTAATGAACTCACCAACCTTTTGGTTGACACTTTAAAGCATGTTTATTCTCAGGTACGAAAGAAATCTTCCGCTGTGTATTTGCTCATTTTATAGATATTACTTGGAGTCATTCATGGCATATTTCAAAAGACGTTGCATTCGAGTCGTCGAGTTCATCAAGATTATTATCAAGTCGATTATAGTTGGATATATTATGAAATGGTATGCATGCCTGTCAACTTTCGATGTAATGAAAGTTTGTCTTTTCAAAAACGAATGCAATGGTTGTAAAATGTATCATATAGAGGTCAAGTACCTCGCGATGTAATCAACTGTTGTGAATCGTTTATAATCGATATGGACTTCGTCCGGATGGATTAGGACGGGTCTTCACAGTTGGTATCAGAGCGGTGGTCTTAGCGAACCAAGTCTTGCATTAGTGAGTCTAACTGATAGTCGTTAGAATGCATTAATGAGTCTGGACTTCGACCGTGTTTGCATGTCAAAAGTTTTGCTTATCATTTAGTATCGAAAAATTATTTGCTTATCATCCTTAAAGTCTAAGACACGTCTTACTGCCTTTATTGCATAGACAGTGTATAGTTAAATTCATATCTTAGCGTATCTGTTATTGTTACCTTTGCCTGACAGCTTCCGTAGATTCCTCCGTAGCTTATGGGATTTTAGTATTATATATGCATATGTAAATTATGTATTGCAGGGTACTAATCTACATCCTATAATCTATTTCTTATCGAAAATCCTTCATCTGATCGTACGAGATGAATCCCTCAACCAGTTCGAGTCCATCAGATTTCGATAGCTATTTCGATAGTTATTCCGACAGCTATTTCGATATGGATTTCCACTCGAGCTCCGAAAGCAGAGTAACCGGAATGAATCGATCAATTAGCCATCATCTATTCTGAATGAATTAGAGATGGGTTCGTAGTCGACTTAATCAATGGAAAAGCGAAGAAGGCGATCATTTCCACTAACCAAATTCACCTCTTGACAATGAACCTAAAACGTTTACCGGCGAACCTGTTCGAGACACCATTTTCTCTCTCATTTCCAAAGTATCTCATCACGATCATATACTATCTCAGATTCTAAACCTCATTCATCCGCTCGTCCGAACCGACAATCATCCCGGTGTAATAGAAGAAGTTAACGAACTTCGCGCATAAGTTGTAGTCTTGGAAAATATGGTGCAAAACGTACCAGCTTCATCCAAATCACCGGCACCAACAGTACCACCAACAACCCAAATTTCAATATCACATGCCTCAACATCTCAATCTATACCTCGAGTATAATCATCATTCTACATGACATTCTACATCAGTTATCTTCGTTCGACATGGTGATTATGTAATCTCTAATGTTTTAGAGATTATTTATTCTAGTTCCAACTGAAAACTAAATGAGTTTAATATCATGTTAACTCATTAAATTCATGATTACATTTGAAGAAAATATATATGTATATATGTTTTCATAAAGATTGTAATTAAAAATTCTTTTGTACAAACTGTTAATAATAAAAATATTTTAACGGGTAGGTAATACCCGAGGAATATTTAAATTTCACATTAATAAGTTACACTGTATATTCTTCGAATCTGATTCAACAGTTATTCACTATCCTATTTACAACCACCGGGATACTTATCCATTCACCAAAGAATAACTATTTTCATTCAAATTCAATTTCATATTTGAATTTTGACCTATCAGAATCCAACAAGTGGCATAATGAAGAAATAATGGACACAATAAAAATTGATTAGAAATAGACTAATTAACAATATTAAATTTTATTAAGAAACCACGCTAACAAAATCCTAGCTAACTGTTCCTAGCTAACTGTTAATTCCGTATTACATTTTATTTATCGCAATTTATTTATCGCAATTTATATTCTCGCAATTTTATTTATTGTCATTTAATTTCTGTTATTTACTTTACGCACTTTATTTATCGTCATTTAATTTCTGTTATTTATTTTACGCACTTTAAATATCGGGACACGTATACAAGGTTTTGACATATCATATCGACACATCTATATATATTATTTGGAATCACCATAGACACTCTATATGCAGTAATGATCGAGTTCTCTATACAGGGTTGAGGTTGATTCTATAATAATATATATACTTTGAGTTGTGATCGAGTCTGAGACATGTACACGGGTCACGATACGTATTAATTAATTCAAATATTATATATTAAACTATATATGAATGATTGCACTGTCAACTGTGGACTATCGACTGTGGACTAATAACATTGGACAATTAAAATGAATTAAAATATTGAATATAACATATGAAACTAAACAATTCTTCAAGTTTGCCACTTGATTTCGTCTTAAACCTCATTTGTATCTTCACGATTACATTCTGCGTTCAAACCTTTCATGATTCTTGAAAACACCTCAATCGATAGGATGAATCAACCGCACTTCATCTACGGAAGGAAAGATTTATGCATATAGTTATGCACCTGAGAAACTCTCGGCAATTGAGTAAAAGTTCAACACGTAGCCGCGTCAGATCCTTTGGCATTTATTAACAAAAACAACTTTGCGATCCCTTTTCAAAATTAGCCAATTTTGTCACAGCTCCAACAAGTCAACTTCGACTTTTCGTACGAAACAACCTTATTATAACGTTTATATATACGCGTGCTCTTTTATTGTTACCAGGTAACCTTTCATATTCCATCATATTACCATCAGCGTTTAATCATCTAAAAACACAATTCTCCTGAAACCACCTCGGATTAATAACCGATGATTCAGATATCATAGCATTAAATGCAGAGGAAACAGAAAAATGGTAGATGGTCTAAACGGACAAAAGTTTGATGATAAAGAAAGGAGTGTTAGGAACGCTCGATAGAAAATTGAGTATTGAAAAACATATTGAGTTACCCATGAAGGAGACCAAGGACAAATACAAGGACCAAATCCTATATTCAAAGGATTCAGGTAATTCTGGATCCGTTGAAATCTTTAGAGAATATCTTGCTCCGAAGTCATGTTAAAATCTTGCGGAAAATCTTTCTCCATCAACCGTCGAACTTAGAAATTCCAAAATATCATCATCAATATCTTTGATATTTCTGAGGATATTTTCATAAATATTCTCGTCCGAAATTATATACCTCTTCGTGCTTCCTGTGTATCAATATATTGGAAACATTCAATAGAAAATATAGTACCGAAAAGCAGATTATGCGAAACTATGAAGAAAGCCGTGGATAAATCACAAAGAATAAGTTTGACTTCAAAGAATCCAAATAATTCAATGTCTGCTAAAGTCTATAGTGAATAACTTGCTCCTTACTCTAAACCCTTGCAGACAATAGTTTCTATCATCCTCTGATCTTAGATATTCTGAGATATTATCGTACCTTTCATTATAAATATCCTCCATATTTCTGGAGATATTTTTATAACTATTCTTATCTGAAATCATTAATCTTTTCGTGCTATCAGTATTACATCATATAGAAACTATAGTTTCTATATTCTGTAAATTTTCAAGCTTAAAATATGAATGTTATTGTAGTAATGATGGGAACTGATGCATGAGTTAGTATAATATAATGACACTTGATCAACGTGATTATATTACAGTAAGTCATGCTGAGTTTCTAAATGAAACGTGATGATTCACAGATCATAACGTCATCATGTGCCATGTTACATAACTCTTTCATCCTACTTAACTCCGTAACAAATCAAGAAAATGTATTCTTGATGGTTCTATCTTCCGTGATGTTGATAAATTTGAAAATCAAATCGTGCTATCACGTTCCTTCATGCTTAGAACATTATAATCATTCGAAACTCTATATCTATAAATTCTGGACCATTATTCGCTTGACTTGAAGTCGGGAAGAGAAAACAAAAGCATAGAGCTTTGAAATATAAGGGAGAATATAAAGTCCGATAACAACACATAAATTACAAACCGTGTATATCAATGTTTATCGCAACATAAAGACACGGGAGAATTAAAAACATTATAATCCCGAGGGCGAAGTAGAAGAAAGCAGATTCCTCTGGTGGAAGTTGGAAAAGGAGAATGATTGTTGCGATAGTAAGGATGAGGACAAGGATCAGAACTGGATTAATCATTTTCAGAATCTTTTGGATGTATGAACTAAGAAAGAAAGTATAAGAATGGTGAGAATAATGGAATGGAAGAGCTTAATTTATACTGGAAATATCAGACGTAGTAATCGGGGCAGATCACCGTATTTAATTAAAGAGATCTTAATTTCCATAAATCCCGAAGAATCAGATTTTATAGATCTTCAAGATTTTCTTTAAATCCCTTAAATTCCGGAATTCAACCAAGGCAATGTCAAAAGTTAAGACGCGCCTTATTTTCTAAATTCAAACCTGACTACGTCAAAAGTTAAAAACAAATCTTTGTTTCTCATTTCATCCTTTTGTGAATAGCTTCATTCGCACTCTTCGAATAATCGAATTATTTTTATCCATATTACTCAATGATGATAAAACTCAAGTTATCAACTCATATTCGTCAGGAAAACATATTTATTGTTAGCTATGACGACCTCACTCAAATTTCGGGACGAAATTTCTTTAACGGGTAGGTACTGTGATGACCCGGGAATTTCCGACCAAATTTAAACATAATCTTATATGATTCGACTCGATAAGCAAAGTCTATTAAACCGAGTCTCATTATGTTTGAACTATTTCATGATAACATTTGACCTTTAACTATTTCCGACGATTCACGAACCTTTAATTGTAACTAAGAATGTAAATATAAATAATTATATATAAAACTAATTATATTAGTATTAATGAACTATTAAGTAATTTTGTTATTATAAAAGATAACATTTAATAACTAAAGATTTTCATTTTGAATATATATAGTATATTGTATATAAATGATTCAAACATATTTTACCAACGTTATCAAAATATTAAATGTACAATGTTATACTTTGTAGTTAATTGTTTAATATACATAATTAATCATCTACTCAACATTTAAAACATGATTTTATATATATGGTAGTATACATATATACATAAATATAACTATATATATATGATTTTATACATAATTATTATATTATGTATATGTAGAAATTTATAATATATCTATGATGAAATAATGTACTATTTTAATAAATATATATAATACTTACATATATAAAAAATTTATATTTTTCATAATTACATACATAAGTATAATATAATTAGTATGTAAATAAATATTATAATATATTTATATTAAAATGCATAAATATATAATATTCAGTATATGTTACAATACATATTACATAATTATTAAATATTACATAATAATAGATGATATTAATAAATTAAATTTAAATACAAATATAGTTGTTGTAGTAATGTTATTTGTATCGTCAAATATCAATATTTGTATTCATAATTACACTTTTTATCATATAAAGATGAAATTGGATGTATAAATTAGATTATTATTACTAATATTATTATTATCGATAAAATATTAATATTATCATAATTAGTATGGTATTATTATTATTATTATTATATTATTATTATCATTTTTACAATTATTATTATCATTAATATTATATTTATCATTATTATTAATTTTATTAATATTATTAGATATTAATAGTATTGTTATTATATATTATTATTATTAATTAAAAAAAAACAGTAGGGATCTATATTATACGCGTGACCTCTGTATCCTTTATCTCTATTATTATTATTTTTTTTGTTTCTTTCCTGCTCCCAACTCGTGAACCTGTGTTGACATTTTCTCCATTTTTTATCAACCGATCTCTATTATTACAACATGATTATGTATAATTGCAAATCAAATAAAAAGGAAATCCAATGGGATTAAAGAGCACAGCGATATTTTTTTTTTCTTCTTCTCTGCACGCTCCAATTTTTTTTTCTCTTAATTCAATTTCGAATAAAGTTTCAAAATCTAAAAATGCAGAAAGGTTAGAAATCTTTCTTTGAATCTATCTGCAAAATCTCAACTCTCAAATCTTTATATCGATCTTGAATTTTGAAGTCAAAGTTTAGTTTAAAAAAAGTCAACAATTGTTCTTGAGACAAATTCGCGTTCGTGTATATGTTTCTGATCAAATTGACGATTCCAGTAGTTTTTATACATGTTTAGAAAACTATTTCGTGTTATAAACATTATCTATAATGTTATCTATTACGAAATCAATTTTTTTTTGTTTTGTTCCAAGAACCGACGCAGCAGTAGGCCTTTAGTATTTTTTTTTTTTTTTTTTAGAACCCAAATTATTATTTTTTCTGTAATGTTTTGAAGCTTTAAAGGGAACCCCGATTTTTTTTTTTTTTTTGGTTATTGATGTTTTGTTGAATCCATGAGACTTGTGGAGAAGAAGAGGAATAGAAGAAAAACAGTTTATATATAAAATTTAAATTCGATATTAGTACAGAGAATCAGAATTGGTGGGATGGTCGAGAGTGTTTGCGTGTGAGCATGTGGTCATGAGATCGAGTCCAGAGGACGGTAGTTTTTTTTTTTTTTTTGAAACTCTTTTCATGTGAGGTAGTTTTCTTTTCTAATTTTATTATTGCTATTATATATTAATTATTATTATTATTATTGTGATTGTTTTGATTGTTATTGTTATTGTTATTATTAGTATCATACTTGTTATCATATTTAAAAGTATTATAGACATTACTATTATTATTATGATAGGTATTAATAATATTATTATTAGTAATAAACTTATCATTTTAGTATTTTATCATCATTAGGATTATGATTATGATTATCATTATTATTATTATGAAGGAAATAAAAATATATTATTATCATCAATATTAGAATTTGTACCGGTTTATAAATAATAGTATCATCAGTACATTTACAATTAATAATATCATATTTATCAGTATCATCATTAATATTTACTAGTATTATTATGATTATCATTTATCATTTTATAAATATTAGAACCCTTATTATTAACATAAGTATGGTATTAGTATTAATATTATTTTAGAGTTATTATTATTAGTATCATTAACAGTTATCATTTTCATTTTTTTTACTATTAGTATTATCATTATTAATAAAATTATTATTATTATTAGTAAATCATTATTATCTAAATTATTATTTTAACAAATAAATCTTTTGTACACTATATATATACTTATGGTATATACTAGGATTGTATTAATAATTCACATAACAAACTAATAAAATTTCATAAATACAATACTAACCACAAATATATGTATATAAATATATTAATGTCACTATTTATATAAACGTAAATCATTATAGATATATATACATAAAATAGATATATATATATATATATATATATATATATATATATATATATATATATATATATATATATATATATATATAATATAACTTAAAATATAATATAAGTATACGTTTTAAAATAAAGGTTAGAATAAATTCTACAAAACTATAATATATAAATAATACATATTAATAAATGAAATTTTGTAACTTACATTATACGTATTAATATATACACAATTGATATAGGTTCGTGAATCCGAGACCAACCCTGCATTGTTCAATGACGTCATATGTATTTTTACTACAAAATACAGTATCGTGAGTTTCATTTGCCTTTTTACCCTTTATATTTTTGGGCTGAGAATACATGCGCAACTTTTATAACTGTTTTACGAAATTGACACAAGTACGTGAAACTACATTCTATGGTTGGATTATCGAAGTCGAATATGCCCCTTTTTATTAAGTCTGGTAATCTAAGAATTAGGGAACAGACACCCTAATTGACGCGAATCCTAAAGATAGATCTATCGGGCCCAACAAGCCCCATCTAAAGTACCGGATGTTTTAGTACTTCGAAATTTATATCATGTCCGAAGGAGGATCCCGGAATGATGGGGATATTCTTATATATGCATATTGTTAATGTCGGTTACCAGGTGTTCAATCCATATGAATGATATTTTTGTCTCTATGCATGGGACGTATGTTTATGAGAAATGGAAATCTGAAATATTGTGGTCTATTAAAATGATGGAAACGATTGTTTAAGTTAAACTAATGAACTCACCAACCTTTTGGTTGACACTTTAAAGTATGTTTATTCTCAGGTACGAAAGAAATCTTCCGCTGTGTATTTGCTCATTTTATAGATATTACTTGGAGTCATTCATGGCATATTTCAAAAGACGTTGCATTCGAGTCGTCGAGTTCATCAAGATTATTATCAAGTCAATTATAGTTGGATATATTATGAAATGGTATGCATGCCTGTCAACTTTCGATGTAATGAAAGTTTGTCTTTTCAAAAACGAATGCAATGGTTGTAAAATGTATCATATAGAGGTCAAGTACCTCGCGATGTAATCAACTGTTGTGAATCGTTTATAATCGATATGGACTTCGTCCGGATGGATTAGGACGGGTCTTCACAAAAATGGTGTCTCGAACAGGTTCGCCGGTAAACGCTTCAGGTTCTTTGTCAAGAGGTGAATTCGGTTAGTGGAAGGGATTGCCTTCTGCGCGTTTCCATTAATTAAGTCGACTACGAACCCATCAGATGAATTGATAATGGCTGATTGGTTGATTCATGCCGATGACGCTGTTTTCGGAGCTTAGGTGAACATCTATGTCGGAATAGCTGTCGAAATAACTATCGGAATAGCTATCGGAATCTGAGGGACTCGAACTGGTTGCAGGATTCACCTCGTACGATCAGATGAAGGATTTTCGATAAGAGAAAGATTATGGGATGTAGATTAGTACCCTGCAATACATAATTTACATATGCATATATACTACTAAAATCCCATAAGTTACGGAGGAATCTACGGAAGTTGTCAGGTAAAGTTACAGTAACAGATACGCTAAGATATGAAGTAGCAGATACGCTAAGATATGAATTTTGTCTATACACTATTCATGCAGTCAATGCAGTAAAACGTGTCTAGACTAAGAATGATAAGTAAGTGGTTCTCTAAGAATGATAAGCAGGTAATTTTTGACACACAATGATAAGCAAAACTTTTGATATGCAGACACGGTCGAAGTTCAGACTCAATAATGCATCCTAACGACTTATCAGTTAGACACACTAATGCAGACATGGTTTGCTAAGACCACCGCTCTGATACCAACTGAAGGGACCCGTCCTAATCCATCCGGACGAAGTCCATATCGATTATAAACGATTCACAACAGTTGATTACATCGCGAGGTACTTGACCTCTATATGATACATTTTACAAACATTGCATTCGTTTTGAAAAGACAATCTTTCATTACATCTGAAGTTGACAGACATGCATACCATTTCATAATATATCCAACTATAATTGACTTAATAATGATCTTGATAAACTCAACGACTCGAATGCAACGTTTTTTGAAATATGTCATGAATGACTCCAAGTAATATCTTTAAAATGATCAAATGCACAGCGGAAGATTTCTTTCGTACCTGAGAATAAACATGCTTTCAAGTGTCAACCAAAAGGTTGGTGAGTTCATTAGTTTAGCATAAATAATCATTTCATAATTTTAATAGACCACAAGATTTCATATTTCTATTTCTCATAATCATACGTCCCATGCATAGAGACAAAAAATATCATTCATATGGATTGAACACCTGGTAACCGACATTCACAATATGTATATAAGAATATCCCCATCATTCCGAGATCCTCCTTCGAACATGATATAAATTTCGAAGTACTAAAGCATCCGGTACTTTGGATGGGGCTTGTTGGGCCCGATAGATCTATCTTTAGAGTTCGCGTCAATTAGGGTGTCTGTTCCCTAATTCTTAGATTACCAGACTTAATAAAAAGGGGCATATTCGATTTCGATAATTCAACCATATAATGTAGTTTCGATTACTTGTGTCTATTTCGTAAAACAGTTATAAAAGCAGCGCATGTATTCTCAGTCCCAAAAATATATATTGCAAAAGCATTTAAAAAGAGAGTAATGAAACTCACGCATATAAGTATTGTAAAACAGTTAATAAAGCATTTGCATGTATTCTCAGCCCAAAAACGTAAAGAATAAAAAGGGCAAATGAAACTCACGCATATAAGTATTGTAAAACAGTTAATAAAGCATTTGCATGTATTCTCAGCCCAAAAACGTAAAGAATAAAAAGGGCAAATGAAACTCACCTAATGTATTTTGTAGTAAAAATACATATGACGACATTAGACAACCGAACAATGCAGGGTTAACCTCGGATTCACGAACCTATATCATTTGTATATATATTAAAATGTATAATCATATTCGAACAAGTTTATATATTATAACTTGAATTATATATTATACTTATTTAGTTTGTGTATATATTTAAAATGTTTAATATCTATATATTTGGTTATATTAATATATTTCTATTTATTTATACGGTTAGTATTATATGAAAATATTCTTAATTCAATATATATAAGTATTTATACAAATAATGTTATTATATTTTGTATGTGATATATAACTATTAATATGATTATAATATATGTATTAAGTATATTTTAGGTACAAAATATTTATTTATAACGAAAACGATAGTTTTGATAATAATGATTTACTAATTATAATAACTTTCTTAATATTGATAATACTAATATTAATAACGATATTGTTAAAATATGTTTATAATAATAATAGTAAAACTAATAATTACGAAAAATGATATTTATACCAATATTAGTGAGAGTAATGATAACTTGTATTGTTTTATAACAACAATAATAATAATCCTAAACATATTCATAATAATAATAATAGTACTAGAAATGGTACAATTACTAATATTTACAAAAATAATAATAAGTTGCATTATTTTTGTCACTAATTAATGTTTGTAATGATAATTTTATTATGTTCCTAATAATAATAATAATAATAATAATAATAATAATAATAATAATAATAATAATAATAATAATAATAATAATAATAATCCTAATACTTAATAATAATAATAATACTAAGTAATTATAATAACTTTAGTAAAGATAACAATTTTAACAATAATAATTAGTACTAACAATAACAATAACAATAACAATAATAATAATAGCAATAACAATAACAATAACAATAATAATAATAACAATAACAATAACAATAATAATAATAATAATAATAATAATAATAATAATAATAATAATAATAATAATAATAATAATAATAATATAAAAGTGTATACCCTTGGAGAGTTCTCTAAAAAGAATTGTCCCATTGGAGACTCGAATCCATGACCTCTCGAACACCCGAACCCCCTCTAAACCGTCCATTCCAATCTGTCTTTCTGTTTTTAACTCTCACTTTAATTTTATTAAACTGTATCTTCTTCTATCTTACTTCTTCTTCTTCCTCACTGAATAATTCGACCAGATTCCATAATTTAAATAAGACAACGAGTTTAAAACATGACTTAGTAAATGACATTGAAATGGAACGATCAGTTGTTGATTGATTTGGATAAAAAAATTAAAAGAAAAAAAATTATCTATGTATCTGTTCGTCGCTGCAAAACATAAAAAAAAATTGGATTTCGTAATTAGGAATGTTTTAGGTAGTGATTGCAACATGAAAAAAAATCCTAAATCGTTCCTATAACCTTTCTAAATCATCAATTGCTTCAAAAAAACTCAAGAACGAATTCGAATTTAATAAAGAACATATTGTTGACTTTTTAAAAACGAAACTTTGACCTCGAAATTCTTAGTCAATAAAATGAATTGGGACTCAAGATTTTACAGAAAGTTTTCACAAGAGATTCCTAATAAGACTACGTTTAAGGATTTTGAAATTTCATTCAATTTCGAATTATGAACCAAAATATGAATGTACAGAGCAGTCGCCATGTGTTCTTGGGGATTTTTATTGATTTCAATTGAAATAAAGCTGTGAGGGGTAGTGATAATTGATAGTTGATAATGTATATCAATTCGTTTCATTAAACAACAGTAATTGATCTTGTTTTGTAGCAAAAATCATTGATAGAAAGAATCATTCGTACAGCAAAATAAATAATAAAAAAATAACAAGTGGAGTATGATTCTCAATCAGAGTTTGTTTGATTCATGGATTGATATCGACGGAAATAGATTACATACATGAAAACAAAATTTTATACAGTTGATAGGAATGTGAACTGGATTTGATTCCCCTAAATATTAATACATATATAACTATATTTATATAAACTTATACTGTATTTATATATATATATATATATATATATATATATATATATATATATATATATATATATATATATATATATATGTTTATCTGTATGTGTACTGAATATATATATATATATATATATACGCATAGTATCTGATATATGTATATGTATATATATATATATATATATATCTAATTATAAGTATATACGTATTTGATTAATAATATTCATTCTAATATTAAGTATATTAATAGAATTAATAATAATGATAATGGTAATAAGGTTGATATATTATTAATACTAATAAAAATACTAATAACAATAATAATAGAAATGATTCATTCTAATAATAAAAATAATTAATAATATTAATATTAATATTAATCATAACAAATGTAATTTTAATTTTACTAATAGTTATAATAATAATGATATTAACAATATTTATAATAATAATAATAAGTAATAATCATAAATCAAATGTACCAAATTTCATATATATATATATATATATATATATATATATATATATATATATATATATATATATATATATATATATATATATATAAATATATTAATAATACTGATATAGATATATTAATATAATAATAAATGTAATAATAGTATTATACAAATATATTTTCAACTTGTAATTACATTTAATATATTGATGTTACAGTTTATTAATCATACCATAGTTACTAATTATATGATATGTAATTGAATATTTATACTCTATACACATATTATAATATACATAAAAATCAAATATATTTATATAACTTCTTTTTAAATAACAACATAATTATTTTATAACTTATCTTACCTTTTCAATTCAAATGCTTAAATCCTATTTCATTATTTTTAATTATCATATATACTTACAGTTATATATATGTATATATATTTAATTACATATATATTTACAAATAATTGTTCGTGAATCATCGGGATTAGTCAAAGGTCAAATGTATACATGAACACAGTTCAAAGTTTTTGAGATTCAACATTACAGACTTTGCTTATCGTGTCGGAAACATATAAAGATTAAAGTTTAAATTTGGTCGGAAATTCCCGGGTCATCACACAGGTAGTCTGATCAGTTCCAGAAACAGTAGCTAAAGGTGTTCCGGTGGGTTCTTGGTGCTTGATGCTCATCACGGTTCTCATCCTTGATGCGTATAGCTTCAAGTGTACAACTCGTTGATGGTTTTGCATCATCTTAACCAAGGTTTGACCATCATAACACTAGTGTAATTCTAAGATAAGTTGCACAACTCACTTAAGAGTTGTATGTAGTTTGATGAACCAAAGTTACATCAAGTTCTTAGATCCGACACATACATGAGTTACAAAAGTAATATTAAGCTACAAACTTGAAAGTAAACTAAATAATCAAGATCTTAAGTTGTAGAACATTGTTCTTAGTTAGATCTTGAAGATCCTAGACTAGAAAGTCTAGATCTAGTGTTCTTAAGTTAGATCCTAAGTTACAAAACTTGGATCTTCACTTTAACGAAACCATAAGTTACGAAACTTGGATTTTCAACTAGTAAAATGTATGTAAGCTTGTAAGCTCTTATTTACAACAAAATTAGAAGACCATAAGTTATATAAACTTAGATCCAACATAGGTATATGAAGTTGTAACTAAAAAGTTATACTTCCATGTTCTTGAACTTATAAAGTTAACTTTGGTTCAAGAAAAATGAGATCAAGATTAACTAGTAACACTTGACCAAAATAACAACATCACAAACTTTAAAGTACTTACAAAAGAAAGAAATAAACTAAAGTACAAGTATTATGTTCATGTTTTGTTTCATACTTAGAAAGATTCAAATCAAAGTTTGAATCTTAGGATTTAAGTCTACAAACATGAACACAAGTATGAATATGAAACTTATGAACTTTAAATCTTGAAAACATTTAAGTGTAGAACCATAAACTAGAAAGTTTAGATTCCTTGTTCTTGACTTCATCAAATAAAGATGGAAGTAACAAGATTTCATGAAGATACAAGTTAGAAAACTTGATCTTTAACAACAACAAATAACTGGTAAGTAATCAACAAACAAAGACAAGTAAATGATGATGATTAGGTGGCGGTTTTGGATGGAAGAAAAGAGAGAAAACAAAGCTTAATACTTACAATATTTGAGAGAGAAATGATAGAGAAATGAAAGTAGTAAAGTGAAGTGTGTGTAAAAATGAGAGAATACAAGCAAATAAGTAACAAATAAAAAAAATTTGAACTCTCCCTCCCATAGTCAAAGTGGACGGTTTTTGCAAACAAAAGGGGAAGGGATCAAATGCACTTTCATACATGGGGAGGTGGTGAATGCTTGGAATGGTAATAAAGTTAAATGGTGTTGGAAAATGGTGTAAGTATATAAGTAACTAGATTCCTTCACTAATTAATCCATGATCTTAATCTTAATAATTCATTAGCTTAATGATGGGCTAACTAGTCCATTAAGGAAGTAGGGTGGGCTTCCAAGTCCATATCAAATAATAAAAGCCCAAGTCCAAGTAAGTATGCAATTAATCAATTAAAGCTCAAGTAATTAACTAGTAATCTTAGTTAATTAAAAATGATTAATAATAATTAATCATGAATGTAAATAATATCCCAAAATATTATTCGTGAAAAGTACGCGTGTCACAAAGACAAGTCGGGCATTGGAAAGTTAAATACGGTAACAAGTAAATGCATAAAAATACATTTATTCAAGCGCAAGTATTAATAATAAATATTATTAATAAAGGTTGGAAAAACCAGGGTCGTTACAAGTCTCGTCTCGGTCTGCCTGTCCCTCAAGATGGTTTTAAGGATCGGGTTTTTGCAATGTGATTCGAATTTTCTCCCGAAAACGTGTGCGTGCGTGGCAAATGAGACTATTCCTTTAAAAAATATAATAAATAATAATAATAAGAAGAATATTACGTGAATTAATATATTCACCTTACCATTATAAAAACAATTAATAGAGTAATAGTAATGATGATTAAAAGAGTACACATTAATTATTAGTTAAACACCATCCTTTAATAATATAATACACACTAGTGAGCATGACCGTTGCACGGATTATCCACGTTTTAGTACTTTTGATATTCATGTTTTGATTAGTTGCATAATCGAGTTGACTAAGATTCTGGATGAGGTATATGTTGTTAATATGCCGATGAACTTCTTCCATCATTTTAAAGTTGCATTGAACACACTCTCCTTGGATATGATTGATAAGCAATATTTGTAAGCCCACAATTAGGTCATTGCATATTCCTGTAAAATCTATTGGTAAGCCTAAATAATCACACACAAAATCGAGGATCCATCATGTGATTAATATGTTGACAATTTTACCACTAAAGCATCAATCATTAAATAAATAAATAAAAATACAATCAGCATCAATTCATAACTTATAAAAATGGCACGACTACATGAGTTTCTTGCATAATTGTTTACATTCAATTTTTTCATCATTAATCGCATCATCATTAATCGATTTCTCATAATTAACATTATGCATGATTTGAACTCAGAAGGTTAACGTACGACATGAAACTCAAGTACAATGTATTTTTATTATTATATATTTTTACCAATATTTATTAGATGAATTAATTACTATAAATACTGATTTCTTTTAATGAACTACATTGGTTAATCATAATAAATATCAAGAACTCGAAAAGTGGTGTATTAGATAATTTAGTAGAAGCATTATCAAAGTATTTTTTTTACTGTGAACATTCATAATTTAATACGAAACAAAAATTACAAATACAATAACTACAAATAGATTAAAAACACTAATGAATTCCGCCATACTAATGATTACACTTACAATTATCGTTCCTTAAAAGCATAAAGTACTTCGTAATATACTAAAGGAAGCACCTTAAAACTTACATAATATTTGTAGTAGGATTTCATAATATGTGAAGATGAGATTCCATAAGAACTATTACCTTTATATTTTGTTATTGGATTTTGTCAGCATCTTTCTTCTCTCTTCGCTGTACCAATAGCTAACTACATAAATAATATAAAAAAAATCAATATATAAACACAAACATTCGCAGATTAATTATAACACCGTAATAAATATATAATAAAATTGGTTAAGAGAAAAAGAGAATCTCGTTAAAGTAGTTCACCAATATAACAAACATGATGGAATGCATATAAAAAGTAATACAATTTAATCGATTATCAAATAACATTAACATGAGTAAATGATATGATAAATATAATAATAGAACATTTAAATTCTCTCCGATCAATACAAATATCATATATTGATAGTTATCACTTTAGATTTACAATATAGTTTGTGATGAGAAAGTGAATTATTTATAATATGTTTGTAGATTTCTTTCATATACTCACATTAATTAAAATAAAGGTGCTTGAATGTAAGTAGACTAAAAACGTTACGGGCTAATAAACTTCCATTTTGCCTCATGTTCTTAATTACAATTTAAATGTATTAAAGTGAGTTTATAGGTATTCATGATGTATCCTAATTTTACATTCACTTATTACGACTATATTTGATATTTGATAAATGATAAATAAAATAATGATACAAACCTATTCTACTGTGATCCCAATACAAATATCATACCATATATTACCATTACCATATATCATCTATATCAGAGTATAAGAAATCTATATTGAAGAAGCAATCGAAGGTTGTACATAACTGTATCGGACATTACTTAATAAATTTTGATGGTTATCACTTTAATTATATCTACAATGTTATTAGAGCGGTCCCAATGGTCCATCCAGGAGATCCTCCCAGTTCCGCCCAGCCTGGGCGCAGATGGCACGACCACCGCCCAGGTGCCGCCCACAGGCCGCCCAGCCTCCTCCGCCCCCCTCTTCGCCTATTTCAATCAGATCTGTGGACGGATGAAATGGGTATATTTTGGCCAAATATTTTCTTTTTCTATTTTATATTTTAGCTATGAAATTAAGATGAGATGGGTTTTGTGAAATTAAAATGAAAGTAAAGAAGATCTGTAAAAATGAAAGTTGGGATAGTTGAAGAAGATGAGTGTGGGTCCCATTATTAAATAAAAATGTGGTCACAAATTAGAATACGTGTCCCTATTATTTGATTAATTTGATTAATTTTTAATTAAATGTAATTTTATAATTAATAATTCTTTTAATATTATTAATAAATATAAGATTTATTTAAATAATTATAATTACCTGATATTATAAAAAAAATTAAAAATAAAATAAAATATGGAAGGAGGAGTGTCATGTTTAGTCCTGGGTTTAGTTATGGGTTTAGTCCTGAGAAGGAAGTGAAATGGAAGTGATGATGTGGCGCTGAATGGTTGGCTAGTCCTGGAAGAAGTCCTGTCTTGATTGGGAGCACTCTTATTTTTTTAATAAAATTGAAATATTAAATTACTTATAATATATATGTAGAGTTCTTTCATATGTTCATTAGTTAAACTAAAGTTGTTTAGATGTGGGAAGAGTAATCAAATGATAACGGCTAATAAACTTTCATTTTTCTCATGCTCTTTAATAAGTTTTAAATGTACTAAAGTAAATTTATGGCTATTCTTTCATTTATATAATTGTAGACTTATATATTTATAAGTAAACATTTACCATGTGGTTAATACTTAATAGTAAGTTAAAAACTTAAATATAAGGATGAATTTAATAACCTAATTTATGGCATTAGGAGTCAAGATTTATATATATAGATAATTATGATTAATTACTATTAAATTTTTTTTAACAGCGATTGAGATCACCCGAGGGGGACTAAACCACCCATTGCGATCATCTCCCGTTTCGACTATGCCGATGCAACGATAATAAACCCGCCCCCATCGCTGCCCGGGAGAAAACCTTGAAACCGATCCAAGGGTACGACCAAGTAAAACCCCCTCCCCTTTATCCCCCCCCCCTAACACACACACACGACATGGGAAAGGTGTCATGGGTGGATAATTCATGGCAGAGATGAAATTGTGTTTTTAATATGTAGCTAACGGGGGTCGAACTCCTGACCTCCCCTAAAGGAGGCAGGCCACCAACCGCTGGACCACATCACAACTTCAATTAATTACTATTAATTATATTGACAAGATGAAAACATCTAAATGTTCATAGGAAGGTTTCCTTCCTTACATTTAAAAAAATCATAACTAATTTTTAATCACTTTTATCGTTCATGCGTCACACATGCTTAATGATAAATAAATACGATTTATCTTAACTAATTTTTTAATTGATTTTTTAACGGCCGTGTATCGAATGAGCTAAAAACCCAATATAATTTATCTTAACTAGGTTTTTAACCATAAGTGTACTGTGGTTAAAGGTTAAATAAAGGAACTAAAATCAGAATCCTTATAGATATGTCTTTGTTTGAATGCCTCTTTGTTTATGGCGCCTAACTCGTTTACTAGACGATCCTATGGTTAAAACTTGGATCATGAAAATTGTTAAAAAACAAAAGATGGGCCGAGCCCAAGTAAATTTAGTAAGTTACGGGAGTATACGCTTCTACATCTACGTCTACACTAAAATTTAAAACAAAGATAAGATATAGGCTCTTCTTTAACCCTAAAATTATAACACTCCCACTCCAACTTCAACCCTCACTCCCAACGGCGGTGATGACCTTTGGGGATTTGGGTATTCTCTCACAGATCTGGCTATCTCCGTCCCCAAAACCGAAAGTGTTGTTGGTTGTGGTGTTCCACTTGTACAGATCTGTTTAATTTAAAAAAAATATATGAAATGTTGTGGTTGATTGCAGATAGAGTCATGACGTGTTCTTTTTACAGTTGATGTGCAATATACAAGCTCAATTGAACACGCACATACTTCTGCTGCATGTACAGAGCAGCCTTCCTGTCCACTCTGTCTTGGTAATTTGTATCTTCTGATTCTTTATTTATATGTTTTTTATTTGTTACAGACTCAAGATCTTATAAAGAGAATGCTTTTGAAAGAAACTCTGTATGTATGTATGTATGTAAGAATAAAGGATAAGGTGTTAGTGTGTTACATCTACTTAAGTGTTTGTTAAAACTATGCTTTTGAAAGTAACTGTTTGTGTATGTATATATTAACAAAAATACGTAAATATGTTTGACATAATGACATGTACTATGATATATAGTTCTTTTATACTCCGTAATATTAAAAAGACAATGCTCTATCTAAAAAAATGCGCATTAATAAGTTTTAATATAAAGAGTTCGACATGTATATGCTTTCAACAAGTTTTAATATGAAGAATTTGACATGTATATGCCTAACTTTAATGTGTAATGTTTGAATAACATGTCAAAGTTGTACAATCTAACAATTTCAGAAATTATAGAATGTATCCATTTCAGATATTACTGAACCTAAATTAACATGACCGTTACCATGTTTTTGGAATTATTTGTTGGAATACAACCTTATGCTTAGACGCATATTTAATTGATTTAAGGTCGGAGCCACGCACGAGTGTGTTTAAATAATTTTTATAAAATAGTTGTTGGTTTTGCTTATAAATTACAGTATGCAAACATACTCCTTGTGCATTAGTTTTGTTTGTAACTCGACTACAATTGTAAACGCCAATATACCAAGAGATGTATACATTAAATACGAAAGACGCCTAACTATTAAATAAAATTAAAGTATACATCAGATATGAAAGAGGTCAAGTTTTCAATAAAATAGAGTTTTTTCTTAACAGTTCAAATCATACATAACAAAATCAAAGTTGTGAAGCAATATAAGCGTGCTCTTAGAAAATTATGTTTGTGCCTCCTTTAAGATGCTTTTAATCAGCAAGATTCAAAAGATTTTTTTTTCTTCTCAAATTCAAAGTTCAATTAGAAACAGAATAACAAAAGTCAATTGTTTGTGACAAATGACATTTGTAATTATGTCTTACATATTTTGAAATCAAAAAGGAAATATGAACACCTTGTTTCTCACCGTCCTTCGCCATTGTCCAATCCGAGTTTCTCTACGACACTATAAACATATTTGGGTCAACCCATCACAACTCAACCCATTTCGACCATAACAAAACTATACCCATTTCGATCCAAACCAGTTTACACATGCCAACCAACTTGTCATATAACCACCTATTAATTGATATTTCCCTTTAACTTGATTACACACGCCCAAGAGTTGGGTTTTTTTTTTTTTTTTTTTTTTTTTTTTTTTGCAAGAGGAAATAATTAGTAACCTACAAATGATTCAAAATGGGCTTGTACATTGATGAAGCTTTAGTACAGCCCAAATTGGGTTATGCTTGTATTGTTTGACCCACTAATTACTAACATAAATGGTTAAAATTTTAAATCCTATCTTGACAATGATCCAACAATAGATAATGCTGCAAAGTATAGAGCTAAAAATATATCCTAATGGATTAATAGCACGAGTACCTTCTTGTCATAGGTTGATTTTGAAATTCATGCTGATGCGTAATTTGATTTGACCATGTAGAGGAACAGAATGATTAGGGCTTCTATCACCATAATAAGATTGTGAGCCTGTTGAAAACTATCTGAATGTAATGGTTTGTATCTCACGTTTAGGACAATACCAAAAGATATTAAACATATATTCATCGTAAGTCGATGTCCAATAACGGAATGCCCACCAGACCTACCTTTACAACCTCTAAAATACATACCTCTTCAAATTTATAGCAGTTTTAAGTATCGAATCCATCATTTACTTCAGGAATGAATGTAGCTTCTGTTTTATTAATTCTTTCATAATCAATAAAATAACACCACATCAAAGTGATTCACTTTGTAAATAAAAATTTAGTATATGAACAAGTTGAAGAAGATAAAATTGGACACACCATACTATATATCTTTATCTCATGTGGATCTTTTAAACCTAGATAATAGTTTAGAAATTATTAATTAATTTTCTACTCTTCTTGCTTCTTTCAGGTTAAGGTTGATATGAAGCCTAGTGAACGTCAACACCTCGAACGACGTATTGGAGTAATTATTAATTCCGAAACTCATGATTACGACGCTGACGTCGGACCCACGGACACCAAATTGGAAAGACAAAATCTTGTCCGTATAAAAAGGGAGGACTTTAGGATTGGTGGCCCTGATGAGTATTCCTTGTTTAAGAGTGACTTCGTCAATCGCGCAGAAATCGTTCGCAAGGATATATTCTTCTAAAAGGTTGCTTACATCTCTCACAAACAGGATAGTGTCGGTACTGGACTTTAGCCATAAGTGAGTCAAAATCTTACCTAGTTTCACGTTGCATAGAATGAAATAGAATTATCGTTATCATTTTATAAAAAAAAACTTGAGCATATATACTTATAATTAATGGCTCTAATAATCGACTCAACAAGCGTCGATTTATTGTCGACTTGACTGCCACTTAGAGTCTAAATTGAACTTCAGCCATGTTTAAACCCATGGAAATTTACCAATTACATGGCACCTCATAATTTTTTTTACCTATTTATTGGCCGGAGGTCCCATACGGAAGCAATCTTTTGATCCACATAACTTTCTCTATTCTTGGGTAGTTTCACTTTGGGAGGAGAAATAATTCTCTTTGTTATAGGAATAGAGGAAGAATTGTCTGCATTTCACCTTCTCATACCTCACATATGTTGGATTAGGTTTTGTTGTTGTTGTATACTTATAATTAGTTGTAGACATACTCTGACGGTGGATTTACCAAATTTACCAACCCTGATGTATTTCACATCTTTAAAATCTTCAAGTACGTCATCAAGATTGCTGGATTCTATTTCTCGAATAGGGCGTACATCGTTAAACCCATGAGCATCCTCGCTAATGCAATAGCGTATCAACCGAGCTAATATCTTGTAGTCCGGCTTAGAAAAAAGAAACACAAGATGATAGAAAAATAAGATGTGTCATCAAACCTTTTTCATCTTGTCTTGAAATATGCCAACACATTAAGACGATACGCAGCGTTGGCAACGACATGCTTGAGGGCGAGCTTGACGACGGGTTTGAGGGCGGTACCATTAGGAATCCTATTACTACTTAAACTCCAAAAAACACAAACTTAGAGAGAAAAAAACAACAACCTGAAATTGGTACTTCGTGTTTCTTCTGTAAGTTCTTCCCGGAAACTAAAACTTGATAATTTGGATATTCCATCTTCTCTAATAATGATGTTGTCCGGAGTCAAATTATTATGTGAAAAACCTTCCTTGTTAAAATATGATAACCCTTCAATCAATTATATTTCTGTAATTTAAAAAAATAATAATTAAAAAATATTTAATAATTTATAGATAGCTATACTTCATAAATAGTATACGGAGTATTATTTCATTACTACCTGGAACGAAGTTATCTATAGTTCATAAAGGTTAAATTTTCATCTTGCAAGGCATCTCATATTATATCGACAACATATTTTCTCAGAGTTTTATTACCTAACTCGAAGGCCATTAGCCAATGGTTTTCTTCGTCGTGGTGTTGAGCACCGAAAAACTTGACAATGTTAACACAAATGGATGTGTTGGCCCACAACCTTTCGTATAAATAAGCATAACATGATAATTTCGAAACAATCCTCACTGCTACCTTTTTGTCACCAAAGCGTCCATGATACCAATGAATTTCTTTTCATCGTTCACGACCCTTTTTTCTCCATTTGCAAGTTTGTTTATCTTTATTTCGATTGTGTCACTCGTAGCAATCCTCCTTTGAAATATAATTTGATTAAACGTTTCGTCACCAAATATGGAAATCTTTAACGAAGAACAAACGAAATTCAAAATCGCCCAATCGAGATTATGATATACTAAACACTGGTCATTAACGTTTCTTCTTTAATGATTTCTTAATTTGGTAACGAAAAACGTTCATGACCAGTGTTTGGTATATCATAATATCGACTTGGCGAGTTTGAATTACTTTTGGTCTTCTTTAAAAATTTCTATATTTGGTGACGAAACGTTTAATCAAATTATGTTCTAAAGGAGGATTGCTACGAGTCACTTAATCGAACCAACAATAGACAAATATGCAATGGACAGAAAAGAGTCCTGAACGATAAAAATGAACTTCATTGTTATCATAAACCTTTTGGTGACAAAAAGGTAGCAATGAGGATTGTTCCGAAGTTATCGTGTTACGCTGATTATATATAAAAGACTGTGGGCTAATCTGTGTTAACATTATCAAATTTTTCGGTGCTCAGCACCACGAAGAAGAAAACCATTGGCTAATAGGCTTTGAGTTAGGTGATAAAACTCTGAGGGAATATGTTGTCGATACCATATGAGATGTTTTACGAGATAAAGGTTTAACTATTATTGAGCTATGGAGAACTTTGTTCAGGTATTAATAAAAATAATATTCCGTATACTATTTATAAACTATTAATTATTATTATTTTTAATTACAGAAAATATAATTGAAGGGTTTTCATATTATTATTCACAAGCAAAACTTTTCACATAATAATTTGTCAGCATCCAACATCATTATTGGTGAAGATAGAACGCCCAAATTATCGGACTTTAGTTTCTGGGTATAACTCACAGAAGAAACACAAAGTGAGTACCAATTTCAGATTGCTTGTTCTTTTTTCTTTCTAAGTTTGTGTTTTTTGAGTTTAAGTAGTAAGAGGATTTCTAACGGTACCGCCCTCAAACCCGTCGTCAAGCTCACTCTCCAGTACGCAGCGTGCTGTCGTCATGTTGTGGCATATTTTAGGACGAGATGAAAAGGGTTTGATGAAACATCTTATTTTTCTATCATCTTATGTTTTTTTTTTTTCAGAGTCCTGAAAAAAACTACAATATGTTAGCTCGGTTGATTTAGCGGGGGTGTTCATGCGTTTAATGATATACGTCTTGTTCGAGAGGAAGAAACCGACAATCTTGAAGACGTACCTAAGGACTTTGAAGATATGAAATACATCATAAACAACAAAACTCAATCCCACATAATCTTAGAATAAAGAGAAGGTATTTCTCCACGCAGAGTGAAACATCCCAAAAATAGAGAAAGTTCTATGGATAGAAAGATTGTTTCCGAATGGGATCTCCGACCAATAATTAGGTAAAAAAAAGTATGAGACGCCATGGGTTTTAAACCTGCCTTAAGTTCAATTTAGCCTCTAAGCGATAGTCAAATCGCCAATAAATCGACGCTTGTTGACTCGATTAATAGAGCCATTAATTATAGGTATATATGTTCATATTTATTGTATATAAAATGATAATTTAATTTTTTGCAACATGAAACTAGGTGAGATATTGAGACACTTGTGGCTGAAGTACAGTACAAGTGCCGCGAGAGATATAAGCGACTTTTTAGAAGAATATGTAAAAGGGACAAAAGTTTATCTTAATCAAGATCAGCGTGATGTGGTAAATGGATGTCGCACCATCATCCCCATCAAATTTTTAGTCAACGGCATTCAGAAAAATTCAGACGGCAAGTGGACCGACGCCTTTCTCGAGAAGTACAGTATTTTGGCACCCAACATGACAACGACAAAAGTAGTCTCTTTGCGGGGAAGAGTTTTGGAGTACTATGCCAGGTAATTAAATGACGCTTTTACATAATTCGGCTACCGTGGCTAGGGGCTAGGGCTGTTGAGTTGAATTACAGGACTTGATTCGTTGAAAATTTAATATTTATTCGGCTTGGGCTTGTTTTAAACTCATTTTATTTTTGTTTTTATATGTTCGAACTTGAGCTCGAACATTCTATCCTTAGCTCGATAGTTTTTAACATTTAAATTCAAAATTTCTTAATAAAACTAAATAAAAAATTTAAGTTGTATGTTCCTTTGACCAAGCTCGAAGGGCTAGTACATGCAATAATTCAAAATCTAGATAAACTCGTTTATATTTATTTATAATATAATATAATATAGATGAAGATAAAGTTAACGAATATGGTGTTTTGGTTGCAGCTGATCCGACTATTATCACATATCAGACTGGTGCTTCTATTATTTCAGGAAAATTGCTTCTATTACTTGTGTTTGTGTTATATACAAGTGTTATGTTCTTTATGTTATATACAGGAAAATTAAACTTCAGCTCTTAGTTTCTTTGATAGGTTCTTTATGTTATAAATATTGTGATTACATTAGCAGTGTATTAAGGTGTTATGAGGTTGTTTGGGGTATATTTTATGTATTTCTTCTGAAAAAATCGCTGCTGCTGTGCTAATTCAAAAACCTGTAATATTAAACTTATCAATGTTGATAGAAAATTTTTATCGGATTAAATCAGAGTATAGCATTTATTCACTGAATCTACTGTTTTATTGAGGTTTTATATTCGTTATTTCTTGTGCAAATGAATTTCCATCACTGTGTTTCAATTTGGCTGTAAAAAAAATTCGGTTTTTATTTACATTTATTATAAGTCAAACTATGTCAATAATGATGTTAAAGTATTCAATTTTGCATAAACAATGTCAAACAAGAGTCCAATGGAAGTCAGCATATGTCAAAATACTGGAATTTAGCTAAAAATGTGTTAATAGTCAAATATTGTCAAATAAAGGTCAAAATATGTCATTTAGCAAGAATTTGGAATAAAATGTATTAGAAGTCAAAGAAAGTCAAACAAAAGTTAAAGTATGTCAAATTATTTGATTTTTTGTGTGGAGAAAATTGGATAAATGGTCCCTGTGGTTTACATGAAATGGGGTAAATGGTCCCTGATGTTCATTTTCGAGGTTCGTGGTCCTTGTGATTTACATAGCTGGTGTAAATGGTCCTTGTCAGTAACAGCCTTTAAAAATGTCTGTTAACTTTAGTCATGTGCGATGCATGTGTGGGTAAAACCGTGGCTACCCTTTTGTCGGGGTTTGATTTATCACTTGATGATTAATCATCCAAAACTGCATCAGAAAATTAAGCACGAGCTTGAACAGCCTCGTGTTCTTCATAAGTGTACCAAAAATTGAAATTATGAACTAGTAGCTGTTAGATCTTGATTCCTACAGCAAAAACATTGCAAAACTCTTACTGAATGCTCAAAGATCGATCTCAGTTACTAAAACAAACTGAATCATTTAAGTTTGATGATTGAAGATTAGTTTGACTTTTTCTCACAACCTTTGACTTCGCGAATTAGAGATCTGTGATGAATGAAAATTCAATCAGTTGCTTCTAGTAGCTTCACTAGATGATCACGAAACTGAAACTATGTTCAATTTGACTTATGGAATGCTCTGTAATTCCGAGACCTGAAAGTGTCGAAGTTTATGCTCAACGAGTGAGAATCTGATGTTTAATGAAGAATTGATTGATGTTTAGCTGTGAAAATCGATCACGAGTGTTAGGAATTGACCCTAGATTACAAATATATGTTCAATTCGAAGTGTAAATCATCATTTTTGAGTTCGAGATGTTGAAGATGATGATGAACGAACAGTGAAGTGAATCTGAATGAACTACAATCTGTTTTATTAAAACGAATGATTTTACCCATCACGTGTTTGGCACGTGATTACACTTGACGGATGAAATAAACGTCCGTCAGAAATTGGGACCATTTACACCGGCTATGTAAACCACAAGGACCACGAACCTCGAAAATGAACATCAGGGACCATTTACCCCATTTCATGTAAACCACAGGGACCATTTATCCAATTTTCTTTTTTTTTTTGTTGCTAAATCTGTGTACAAAAATGAAATAAGGTCAAATGAAAGTAAACCAATGTCAAAATACTGGAATTCAGGTTAAAATGTGTTAAGAGTTGTAATACTGCTAACAATACATTTGCTACTGCTACTATACATTGGTACAAACCACCTGCCGTGCCACATTTGGTACTGTTACTGCTTACAAACCATTTGCACAATTGGTACTACTACTTTTAACACATTTAATTAGTCAAACTATGTCAATTTTCATGATTTTGCCTAAAACTGTTTTAAAAGTCAAACAATGTTGAACAAAAAATCAAACTAGTTCAAATTTGCTTATACTGTTTTAAAAATCATACAAAAGTCAAATTAAATCAAACTTTGTCAATCAACATTATTGCATATAAAAATTGTCTTAAAAATATACTCAGCTTTTACCGTATAACTTAAAAGGTAATCATCAAAAGGGAATAATGGAATAATGGATCACCTTGCATTACTCAGCACTTTGGTAACTAAAATAAAAATAAAGAGAAAAGACAATAATGGATTACCTTGCCTTACACCAAGTTTTATTACACTCTCCTTTGTAGGGGATCCATTGAGCAAAACCGAAAACTTAATATCGGATATACACGCCTTATCCACACAATAAAAGACGCACCAAAACCCACATTGTGTATACACAATCATATGCTTATGTGAAGTTGATCTTTAAAAAAACCACGCCTTTCTTTTTTCTCTTTACGAAATGTCATATTTCGTTTACTAGCATCACCCCATCTACTCTATTAATCTCGAATGCACCAAGGCGTTCTGATTTAAACTAAACACTTGGGATACCAGTCATACCACCGAATGTAATCTATTAGCCACAATCTTAGCAATAATTTTCTAGGTACTTCCTCCGTCCCGGATTAATTGTCTACTATTCCTTTTTGGGACGTCCCAGATTAATTGTCCACTTTCAAATATGGAAAGTAAATTTGATCAAGTTTACAATATTGTCCCTAATGAATTAATTAAATTACAAAGGTGAGAAAGATTTCTAATTAATTAGTTGAGGGTAAAACAGTAAAGTAAGAAAAAAGTACAGAAAAAGTACAGTGTGATAATGACATTTCTTAAACTGTGTGTTTTTTGTCTGGGGACAATTAATCTGGGACGGAGGGAGTAGCATTTATGAGACTAATTGCCTAACTGGCCTCATATATTCAAACTTCTTAGGACAATTGGATTTGGATATTAGAACGATAAAAGATGAATTAAAACCACCTGAGAACTTTGCATTATTGTGAAATTCTTCCATAATACTCATGATATCACCTTTAAAAAGCCCCAACCTTTTTTGAAAACTTCATTGAAAAACCATCGGGCCCCCCGGGTTTATGTAATGTTACATACTCCAACTTATTAGCTGAAAGCTACGATACTATCTAACTTTAGTCGAGTTATTCATAAAACATCTACTTTACATTATCAAAGTATTTAACTGCTTTTTTTTTAAAATGTTTTCATGAATGAATTTATTTGATAATTGCCATTCTATTAAATTTAGTAATAACGTTATGCATTGGCGTATCAAAATTCACAGGCGGAATTGAATTCCTTTTCTAATGGAACGGATATTATGTAAACATAATGGGTCAAGGTTATTAGCCCAACTACTTCCTTAGGCCCAATCAACCAATTTACTATTTACAATTTACAAGCTGATTTTTCCCACAAAATTAGAAACCCTAACTAGTCTTTCAGTCCACCAACGATTCCCCGCATCTTCAACCTTTTTTCAGCCCCACGATTCCATCCGCAACGAAGATACAATGTCCGGCCAGTTTCAGGTTACCTTGAACGATTCATCATGGAGCAGGTATGGATTTTGGTTTCTCATTCTCTTGCTTTTATTATTGGAATTGTATTTTGTTGGGTATGTGTGAAATTAAGAAGGGATGTTGGTTTATCAAGTATCGAAACACATTTGTCAACTATGCTAAAAGATGGACAGGGGGTAGCAGAAGTTATGCAGGCGGGCAACTTATTAATCAAAGAAGTTAAATATATCATAGATCTTTGGGAACAATCTGAATTATCGAATTGGAAATTATTAGATTCGAATCGCATTGAGAATGTATTGGCCGCTGGTATAGATTCTGTCATTAAACCAAAGGGTATAACAACTGCTCGTGTAATTGAAGATTTAGAGGGTTATGTGAACGATAAAAGAGAGGTACTTAAGAAACTAAAGGCATTCTGCTACCTGCAAAATGTGTCCGATAAGGACATGTTAAAAGCAGTTTCGTTGTTGGAAGACTACGTAGATGAGAGTGAGAAAGAAGGGGTTCATGAGTTATCAGGATTGTTATTGTCAGAAACCGATGCAATAATGATGAAGGAGAAAGCGGGAGAGGTGATAAAAGAGTTTGAGAAGTTTGTGTTGGCCGTAGATGATATGATCGGTGCTGCAAAATTTGATTTGACCTAGTGAAGTAATGGGATCCCGAAAGGCGGTTTTGAAGGTGCAAGTTAGGAATACAGTAATAGTGTTTTGTCTCTGCGTAAAGATTTTGTGTAGGCTAACCAAAAGTTTTTTATGTTCTTACTGTTTCATGTCTGAAAATTTAAGATTTTGGTGATCTATGATATTGAATTCTTTCCATCTCAAGTTGCTACTTGAAAATTTAATATTTTAGTGATCTGTTTCATGTAACGTGTATAGTTTTGTTTTAAGTCCTAAGAACTACTTTTTCGTTTTCATCATATAAGCCTGCAGTATTATTCAATTACGTATACTAGGCATGTTTGTCTTAAAGCTTATTACATTCTGATCTTTGATGGTATTTTAGCTGTAACCATAGGTCATAAATTTTTGAACACAACAAAACTTGGCTTACCAGCTCTTGCGTCTGCTATAAATCAGAGGTGTTGTGGCCTGTGGCCGCTCGCTTAATGAGGGAGGTAATAGTCAGTTCCTAGCTTGATATTTGTGGCTATCCAATATGGGGCTGTGCAAACAAGTCGAGCTTGACTTGATCTTCGTAGACGATAGACGATACCTCGACGAGCCTTCATGATGTATAATAGGCTTGAGCTCCCAGTTTACCATTTGGCTGTTTTTTTCCCGTTAAAGGTTCTTCTTCTGTTAGGGTTATCAATGCACCGTTGTCAGCTGCAACCGGGATTCAATCGATCTTTGCAGTTATCTGAATCAGAAGAAGTGTCTAATCCGGATGTAAGTGTGAACTTTATTGTAATTTCTGAAGATCTGATGATTTATATCCGAAAATGGTTCTATACTGGCTTAACCGTTTTTCTACCCTTTTTTTTTTTTTTTTTCCTTTTCTTCCATCAAAGATAGTCCTATAGTCAAGAGTTGAGAAATCCATCTATTAGTATTGTTTTTCCCACTATCGAGTCAAAACTGCTACTCAGCTGCAAATCACTTACATTAACTGGAATTTGTGAATCGATAGACGGGTATACATGTTCTCGAAGAACACCCCTCGCGAACAGGTTCAAATCAGTAAAAACGTTAGCATTAATAATAATAATTCATAATTAATTATAATCCTTACATTCATGACCATTGTGGCTCTAGCCGCTCGAGTCTTTGATAGGGAGAATGTATTGACTATATAAAAAGTTGTTTAACAAGTTTACTTCAAAATGCAAGGAGAACAATTTATGTCTTAACTAATTTTATTGTAACATAAGACACCTACTATATGAGAATAAACAATTCTATGGTTGTGTTAAGTTTTTATATTCATAGCTTTTCAACATTATTATATTATATGTATTACTATTAATATATTTTTGTCGTTATTGACACCGAAAATATGCGAAGCAAGTGGTCTCCTAGGATTAGTTGGTTCGTAAGAACCGAATATTCAAATTAACCTAAAAACTAATTAATGTTTACTCGCCCCTTTTTATGTCTTCCACAGAACCTTCAGAATCAATGATACGGTTTTGTTATGATAAGTGGTCTAACATAGCTAAATCATCAAACATTAACCCATAAATAATATTATAATTATAATTATAATAATTTACCTCTATGTTTTTTTTAATATTAATAGGAAAACATAAATGCTGTCAAAAAATAAAAATTCTAAAATAAAGTGATTATTGTTATAATTAAGTAAGCTTATAACTAACTTTAGTGGTTTAAACTTACTATAGATATTATAGTAATGCAAGAGTAAGAAATGAAAGGATGAAAAGTACTTGAAGTATGTGTTCAAGAAAAATGGTGCAATTTTCATTCTTACATTCAACACTTATTTATACTACTTGATTACTGTACAAAATATTGTCACCATATATCAACTTGCAAATTTGTCTTTGACTTTTATGAAAGCATTAAATTGTTATCCATCTACTTTGACTCATATGATCATAACACTTCCCCTTGGATGACAATTTTGATTCGTTAGAGATCAACTTGTACTGCCTCATTAAAAACATTGCTAAAGAAAACCCAGTGGGGAAAAACTTTAGCTAAGGGAAAAAGAGTGCAGCATAGAGTCAACTTCCCCTCAAGTAGACATCGTTGAGTTGTTACATCTTTTGAACATGCCTCATGCCAATATCGTGAACGTGTTTTCTGAAAGTAGCAGTCGGGAGTGCTTTGGTGAAAAGGTCGGCAGAGTTGTTACTGGATTGAACATATCTCATTTCAATCTGGTTATCTTTAATGAGATTTTGAGTATATGAGAAGAATTTAGGAGGTATGTGTTTTGTTCGATCACTTTTGATATACCCTTCTTTCATTTGTGCTATGCAAGCTGCTAGATAGTTGTTGGACTTTTATCGCGTTCTAGTCCACAAGAATCAGTAATGAGTTGTGTCATTGATCTTAACCAAAAACATTCCCGAGTAGCTTCATGTAATGCAATCACTTCAGCATGATTTGATGATGTTGCAACAAGTGTTTGTTTTTTAGAACGCCATGATATTGCGATACCTCCATTTAGGAATACATATCCAGTTTGAGATTTAGCTTTATGTGGATCAGATAAATAACCTGCATCTGCATAACCAACTAAATCTTGTTTTGAATCGTTAGAATAAAATAATCTCAAATCAGCAGTTCCTCGAAGGTAGCGGAATATGTGTTTGATACCATTCCAGTGTCTTTTGGTAGGAGCTGAGCTGAACCTTGCCAACAAATTAACTGCAAAAGAAATGTCATGTCTTGTACAATTTGTAAGATACATAAGAGCTCCAATTGCACTAAGATATGGTACTTCTGGTCCCAGGATATCTTCATGATCTTCACAGGGACGAAATGGATCAGTGTCAACATTAAGTGATCTAACAACCATAGGAGTACTTAATGGTTTTGTCTTGTCCATATTGAAACGTTTTAAAATCTTTTCCGTATAAGTTGTTTGATGTACAAGTAAACCATTAGGCATATGCTTAATCTGCAAACCAAGGCAATACTTGGTTTTTCCGAGATCTTTCATTTCAAATTCTTTCTTTAGAAGTTGAATGGCTTCATGGATCTCTTTATTTGTACCTATGATGTTAAGATCATCGACATAAACGGCTATGATCACATATCCGGATGTTGTTTTCTTAATGAATACACATGGGCAAATAAGATTATTGGTATACCCTTTGCTTATCAAGTAATCACTTAATCGTTTATACCACATGCGACCCGATTGTTTCAACCCATATAAAGACCTTTGTAACTTGATTGAGTACATTTCTTTGGGTTTTGCACTGGTTGCTTCTGATACCTTAAATCCTTCAGGTATCTTCATATATATATCATTATCAAGTGATCCATATAAATAAGCAGTCACAACATCCATGAGATGCATTTCTAAATTTTTAGAAACTGCCAGGCTGATTAAGTATCTAAAAGTAATTGCATCCATAACAGGAGAATAAGTTTCCTCATAATCAATTTCTGGTCTTTGAGAAAAACCTTGAGCTACAAGTCTAGCTTTATACCTCGTAACTTCATTTTTCTCATTTCTTTTTTGCACAAAAATCCATATATATCCCACAGGTTTCACATCTTTAGGTGTGAGAATGATAGATCCGAAAACTTTTCTTTTATTGAGCGATTCAAATTCAGCTCGTATTGCTCCTTTCCAATGATCCCAATCATGTTTATTTTGACATTCCATGACAGATTTTGGTTCTGAATCATCATCATCATTCATGATGTCATATGCAACATTATATGAAAATATCTCATCAAGATTTTTCATTTCATTTCGGTTCCATAATATTTTTGAATGTGCATAATTGATTGAAAATTCCGTATTGACATCATCAATCTCCTCTGCAGAAGGAGTATTGATTTGTAGTTCTTCTTGAACAATTTCTTTTACCTCATTATCAGCTGATTTTCTTTTTCGAGGTTTTTTATCTTTGGAACCAATTGGTCTTCCACGTTTCTGGCGTAGCAAAGACTCAAGAGTGACATTATTGCCAGCTTTTGGAATTTTAATTCGAGCTGGAGCATTTGCTGCTGGTATATATGATTTAGTCACTCTTTTTGTATCTGTAAATGCATCAGGCAATTTATTCGCAAGTTCTTGCATATGCATTATTTTTTGAACTTCGGTCTCGCATTCTTTTGTGCGAGGATCAAGATACATTAATTGAGGTTTACACCATGAAACATCATTTTCTTTATTTTTTATTTCTCCTCCTAATCTAGGGAACAATGTTTCATTAAAGTGACAATCAGCAAAACGTGCTGTAAAAACATCACCCGTCATGGGTTCAATATATCTTATGATTGAAGATGTTTCATATCCAACATATATTTCCATCCTTCTTTGAGGACCCATTTTAATGCGTTGTGGTGGTACGGTAGGAACATAAACCGCACAACCAAATGTTCTAAGGTGAGAAATATGTGGCTAATGGCCAAAAGCAAGTTGCAAGGGAGAATATGTATGACTTGCACTTGGTCTAATGCGAATTAATGATGCAACATGTAAAATTGCATGACCCCATACAGATACTGGGAGTTTTGTTCTCATTATCAATGGTCTATCTATTAACTGCAATCGTTTAATTAGTGATTCGGCTAAACCATTTTGTGTATGTACATGAGCAACATGATGTTCAACAACAATCCCAATAGACATGCAAAAATCATTAAATGCTTGAGATGTAAATTCACCAGCATTATCCAATCTCACCCTTTTAATAATATAATCAGGGAAATGTGCTCTCAATTTAATAATTTGAGCAAGAAATTTTGCAAATGCCATGTTTCGACTTGATAATAGACAAACATGAGACCATCTACTAGATGCGTCTATTAGGACCATGAAATATCTAAATGGTCCACATGGTGGATGAACTGGTCCACATATATCACCTTGAATTCTTTCAAGAAACATTGGTGATTCTTTTTCAACCTTAAGAGGTGATTGTCTTATTATCAATTTTCCAAGTGAGCATGATGTACATGGGATAATTGCATCATGAGGGATCTTTTGATCCGTCAATGGATGTCCATATGTATTTTGAATTATTCTTTTCATCATTGTTGATCCTGGATGACCTAATCTTTCATGCCACAAATTGATCATTACAGGATCACATGCCTTTTCATTAACTACCATGTGTGTTTCTGGTACATTTATATATGTATAATGTAAACCAGAACTAAGTCTTGGTAGTTTTTCAATCACGTGCTTCTTGTCAGTGATACTTAAATATTTATCATTTTCTGTAGTCACTGACTGATAATCATATCCATTTTGGTATATGTCAGAGAAGCTTAACAAATTTCTCTTTGACATGGGAGAAAATAAGACATTTTTTATCAGAAAATTTGTACCATTTGGTAACATGAATTTTGCTTTTCCCATTCCTTTTATTAAATCCGCAGGACCTGATATAGTATGTACCGTTCCTTCTGTTGCTTTAAAATCAGTGAAATATTTTTTAGATTTGAGTATAGTGTGTGTGGTACCACTGTCTGCAATACAAAGATCCCCACCATTTGACTGATTTTGCACTCCAGTAGTGTACATCATAAACTACAAAATATGAGAAACAAATAATGAGTACATAATTCATCAATATATTACATTCAAAAATATGTTATAAAGGAAAGTATATAATAAGGAAACATATAGTAAAGTAGATATGGTATAGATCGTAAATCTACATCCATTTATTTGATATGGACATATAATAGGAAATTTATTCATTAAAGTAGTCACTTGTTGGCTCAGTGATTTTTGTATCAAGGTCATCCACAAGGTTTGTCTCTTTTCCTTTTCCTTTTAGGGAATCCTGATATTGATTAACAGAATATTGATTTGTTCGACAGTTTTTAGACCAATGGCCAATTTTACCACATCGATAACAAGAATCTTCAATATTCTTTGAATAGCTTCCTTCAACATTATGATTTGTGAGATTGTATGGTGGTTGAAATTTATAATTTTGTGAATTATTATTTCTTTGTCCACGACCACGACCACGACCACCGTAACCATTACGACCACGACCACCACCACGACCATTACCATAAGGGTGATTTCGAACATAGTTATGATTTTTATTATTGTTATGGTAATTTTCATGATGATGATTTTGGCCAATATGACCACGTCCTCGTCCAGGTGCATTTCTTTTTTTATTATTATTATTGTTAATATCATTAGCTTCAAGGAATGCTAGCGCACCCGTAGGACGAGATTCTTGATTCTTCATCAGTAATTCTTTATTCACTTCTGCAACTAAGAGATAAGTTTGAAGTTTGAAAAAAGTTTTGTAATTCTGCAATCTTAAATTTTCTTGTATAGTAATGTTTGCAGAATGCATTGTGGAGAAAGTTTTCTCCATCATATCAACATCACTTATCTCTTGACCACATAATTGAAGCTTCGAACGGATCTTGAACATGGCCGAGCTGTATTCACTTACCTTTTTAAGGTCTTGGAACCTTAGATTTCTCCATTCTTTCCTCGCAGCTGGGAGTAATATTTCCTTTTGATTATCGAATCTACTCTTGATACTTTCCCATAAAACATGTGGATCTTTGATAGTGAGATACATATGTTTTAAGGTGATATCAATATGTTTGCGAATAAAAGCAATTGATTTTAATTTATCTTGATCAGAACAAGTATTGTTTTCTTTTAAAGTTTATAGAATACCCAATGATCCAAGATTTATTTCTACATCCATGACCCATGATGTGTAGTTTGTTCCCGATACGTCTAGGGCATCAAACTCAAGCTTTGATAAGTTTGACATTTTCTATTTTCAGAAAGATGAACAACATAAATTATAATCATAATCAATTTCTAACAACATGAAATTAGAATCATTTTAAATTCATAAGTAGCAAACAACAGAATAATGGTATGATTACAAATAATAAAACCACAAGGGCAGGATAGAATATAGGTTCACCCGGTGGTATATTAGCAACGATGATGATAGTTAATATGACCAATACAATAGGAAAAATCATCCTTGTGTGAATCATCTTTACAAAAAAAATTTGAGAGTGGTAATCTGAGAAAATGAAGATTGATTTGTGAAAATGTAAAAACGGAGATGTTTATTTTATATTTGAAAAATATAGTCGTTGTAACGTCGTCAGTTGACGTTTAACAACCGTTATGTATATATGACCGTTGTAACGTCGTTAGTTGACGTTAACGAATGTTATGTATTCGTTATATTAATAATCATTTTAATAAAAGAATTTTATTAGTATAAATATGATTACTATAAAATACATTTAGTATAAATACGTTTAGTATAAATACGAAGATTAAGAGAATAAACATATTATGCATAAATAATCAATTTAAGAATAAACATTAGTATGTATGAAATAAATAATGATTAATTGCATAAGTAATCATAAATGTTAGATAACATAAATATAAAAGTTAGTGAAGTTAATAAGAGTTAGATTACAGAAATATAATTCAGGCGGTATAACCGACCATATATAACATAAATATAAATGTTAGTGAAGTTAATAATAGTTAGATTACAGAAATATAACTCAGGCGGTATAACCGACCATATATAACATAAATATAAATGTTAGTGAAGTTAATAATAGTTAGATTACAGAAATATAATTCAGGCGGTATAACCGACCATATATAATATAAATATAAATGTTAGTGAAGTTAATAATAGTTAGATTACAGAAATATAATTCAGGCGGTATAACCGACCATATATAATATAAATATAAATGTTAGTGAAGTTAATAATAGTTAGATTACAGAAATATAATTCAGGCGGTATAACCGACCATATATAACTTAAATAACATAAATATAAATGTTAGTTATGATGATAATAATATTTACCTTACTAATAAATAATAGAAGATATCGTTAAAGATTTTTTTTTTATTATTATTACCTTGATTAGTGACTTGTGCTTGCTTAGATAAACCTTGATTATACGGAGCACTTCGTGCTGATAACGTGTTATAATTCAGTAGGCTTATAACTACCTTTAGTGGTTTAAACTTACTATAGAGATTATAGTAATGCAAGAGTAAGAAATGAAAGGATGAAAAGTACTTGAAGTATGTGTTCAAGAAAAATGGTTCAATTTTCATTCTTACATTCAACACTTATTTATACTACTTGATTACTGTACAAAATATTGTCACCATATATCAACTTGCAAATTTGTCTTTGACTTTTATGGAAGCATTAAATTGTTAGCCATCTACTTTGACTCATGTGATCATAACAATTATTTTAAAGACAAAATTGCCCATTTCGTCCCTGTGTTTTTCAATTTTTGCCCGATTCATCCCTGTATATTATTTTCATCATTTTTCATCCTTAAAAGTATTTTAAAGTCCCAATTTCATCCATCACCCTAACGAAGGTTAACCGAGTCCGTTAAAACTATTCACAGTGACTATCCACGTAATCTTTAACTAATTAAATTACAAAAATCAATTCTTTCTTTCTCTCATTATGTCTGGCAGTTCAAAACCTTCGAGAGTTTATGTTTCTAACAACACATGGACGAGTTAGCATATATATATTGTTTTAACAAAAATGCCTGCGTAGTTTGTTCAGAAGAGATATATCAGTTCTGTAAGTCCTATTATTTATGTCTTTATTACTTTTTCTTTACTAATTTATATACGGAGTATTACATTACACTTAGTTGTTAATGTTACTGAACTCATGTCCTACTAAAGAAGAAATGGAGCTTAGCTTCTCAACGTATAAATATACTATGTACATCTGTATTTGTTTTTTATTGGGTCAGAAAGATGCAATTTAATGCAATCAAGAATTTGAAATAATTTTGCTATCTTTATAAAAACCTATATTATTTAATGTTCCCCATTGCAAACATTCAAAATTGTAAAGGTGACAAGGAGATGCTGGCAAATGTGAACAATTGGGTATACATTATTTTATCTTTTACATCGCTTGTTAATTAAGTGTTTTATGTTATAATTCTGAACTTATAACTATCAAATACAATTATATTTATTTATGAAATATTAGTAAAGAGAGAATAAGTATGTGTTTCATATAATTCTATGAAATGGTGCAAGTTTACAAGCATACCATAATGATGTATTTATACTACTAAGAAATACTATGCAAGTGGTACAAAATTGACTAAAAGTTTGTACAAATTTGACTATCCATATATACATTAATATTTTAATTATCATAACATTTTATAAATTCATGGGACTTTTTACTTACTATATTTTAATATTTATTTGACATTTACCTCACATTTGTTTGAATATACTGTATCTCCCAGTTTTTCTCGTATGATCAAGTCAAATTGTCGGGTCAATGCAGTCCCGATACTAGCCACAGCTACAAGTTAACTTAGAGTTTTTGACAAGAAACTGATTGCAAAAATTGTTGTAAATAATAATTGGAGGTAGAGGTGTAGACATTAGGAATTTCGGAGTAAGTGGGCAACTCGTCACAACTTTCATGGACTTAGTAGGTCAAATGTATTATGTAGTCCTTGAACTCGATTATATAGCTTGTCGAACTTTCAAGATGCAAGCTCAAGTCCCTAATATCGTAAATATGATATGGGATGACGAAATTTAACGGAATATTTAACCTCCGTTAATGATTAGGAATAAATTGGGACTGAAAAATTTTATTAGGGACTAAATTGGGACACATTTACGATATTAAGGATGAAAATTGCAGTTTTTAAAATACAGGTATGAAAAGAACAAAAATAAATAAACACAGGGATGATTTTATTAATTTTGTCTATTTTAAAATTCTATATTTCAAAATTCCAAGTAGACGTGAGGTGGAGCTGTGGAGGTCAAAAAGTCAGAATTGAGCTCATGAGGTGTGTAAAACCCTAGCACAACAACAGCTAATTCAAACCGAAATGAGTTCCGTTTTCTTCAACAACTTGCAGCATCCAACTATCAATCCCCAATTTCATCATCGTCTTCATATAAACCCTAAATTTTCTAAATACCACTGCCAATTACATCCTCGTACAACAACAGAGTTACGTTCACAGCTAACCGACATTACTACCATATCCGCTGTAGAATCGAACTCGATTGCGAAAAAAGAGAATGATGTAATTGAATCTGAGAACCGAGTAATTGTTGGAACGTATGGCAGAGCTCCTGTTGTATTCACGAGTGGCAAAGGTTGTAAATTATACGATATCGAAGGTCGAGAGTATATCGATTTAACATCGGGTATTGCTGTTAATGCATTAGGTCATTCGGATCCTGATTGGATCCACGCCATTACTAATCAAGCTAATTTACTTGCTCATGTTAGCAACCTCTATCACACTCTTCCTCAGGTCTGTTATTTATTGCACATGTGTAGATATATTTATAAACAATGTACATATGATTTTGGTCCTGACTATGTATCCTTGCAAATGCTGCAAAATTCGGGAGCTAATCGTTTGCTGATACGTGTCATGATTTTAAATTTGTAATGCTGCAGAAGCAACCAATTTTATACGCCGAATATTCACGGATAAATTCGATACAAATGAATTATATTTTTTTGATATCTCTTAATATCTGTATATTAATATATATCAGCAGAACTGATTGCTTCTTGTTTTCCTTAGTAAATATGAATTGTAAGCTTGTTTCAATCTTATGCAAGTGAATTATGTGTGTGTATATTGGATTGTTGCAGGTGAATCTTGCTGAACGTCTTGTAGCTAGTTCATTTGCAGATCGTGTGTTTTTCAGCAACTCTGGAACGGAAGCAAATGAAGCTGCTATTAAATTTGCAAGAAAGTTTCAAAGATTTTCAAATCCCGATAAGAAGGATCCGCCTACTGAGTTTATTTCATTTACTAATAGTTTTCATGGACGGACAATTGGTTCGCTTGCATTGACTAGCAAAGAGCATTACAGGACACCTTTTCAGCCTGTGATGCCTGGTGTTACTTTTCTTCAGTATGGTGATATTGATGCTGCTCAAGAATTGATATCTAGTGGGAAAATTGCTGCTGTGTTCGTTGAACCTATTCAAGGGGAAGGTGGAATTTATAGTGCTACACGAGAGTTTTTGAAATCTTTGCGTGTTAGTTGTGATAAAGCTGGATCTCTGCTTGTTTTTGATGAGGTAAATGTTAAAGATATTGATGTGTTTTTGATAATAATATGCAAATCTTCAAATTCGACACTGTCCTGATAACGCTGTATGGAGGTACACATAGGTTTTCATGCTTATTGGTACTAAAAAAATAAAAATGAATGCTAGGGATGGAAAAATGAGCAGGCTGAACCCGTAGGATAAGGTCAAGCCATGGTCATGTTAAAAGTGCTTTTCTTGATACGATGTAAGGACTAAGGTGTTGGGTTAGGTTAAGTTGATCCACCAATACTTCTATCTTTTTTATAGCTTTACTAGTAAAATGACCCGTGAAATCACGGGTTTGTTTAAACGAAATAATTTAATGACATGTTTTAGGTATTAAGTGAATGTAAATGCTGAAGTCATTTATTTTAATGACCCGTTTAACTAACAAACTTGTCGTTGTTTTTACAAATATATAGAGACATGTATTTTCGCATACATATGTAACGTAATTAATTTCGTAAAAAGAATCCATATTTGAATATTAATAATATAATAATTATAATTATAATTATTATATTAAAAGTAAATAATAATAATAAAGTTCGCTCAAAGTTGTGTATTTATATTTTTAATAATAATAATAATTATTAGTAATAATAAATGCCTTTTAAATTTTTTTAGAAAATTAAAATTACAATTTAGGAGAGATTAGTATTTCCTTTTATAAAAGATTGCTTATTATTTTTTAATAAATTAATATATAATTATGACATTATCATTATGAAAATTAAAGAGTAAATAGCTTAATGATGGCATCATTATTTTAGAGCTTTATATGACTATATAGATAAGTAATTGATTTATTAAATATGACTTCAAAATCTATACTATTATCGATAATACTCTGATATTACTGAAAACGTGTTTTAGGAAGTTGAAAGCATTTAATACATCTAAGGTGACTTCTGCCCCGTGTTCAGTATGACTATATGTCTCAATTTCAACCCGTTTATTGGTTGTCTTTGTTGTATCTTAAAAAAGCAAGGCTACTAGTTTTAGCAATGAAGTGGAAATTTGAAGTTTGGGCAGGTTATATAGCAGTCAAAATGGATAAGTTTTTAGGACGATCAAAACAAGCAATTGGAAACTGACTGTTTACACAGCTCAAATTAACTGTCAAAATGCATAAAATTATAAAATTGGTTTTCGTTTACCAACATGCACTTATTTGTGTCACTTTCTATATTCATTTCCTTTCTATATTCATTTCCAATTATGTTTACAGAAGTTATTACTAGTAAAATGATGAACCTGTACTTTAGTATTGTAATTTACGTGTTTGCAACTACTTGAGTTTGTTGTAAGTGACTTTTAACACTATAGTTAAGTGTATAATTGTACATGTTTGGCCAGTTAGAGTAACTGACATTGACTATTCTTTAAATAATTGCTTTGAAATTCTGCGTACATATTGATCATGTAATTTATTTATCAAACTTATGTTATTTATACTTCATTAACCCTGCCTACCATAATCGTAGTTCCGTTCCCACATATATTTTGTACTATATTTGAATTCCGATTCTTTTTGTTTGTGGTTGTAGGTTCAATGCGGGTTGGGTCGAACTGGTTATCTTTGGGCACACGAAGCATATGATGTCACCCCCGATATAATGACTCTAGCCAAACCTTTAGCTGGTGGTTTGCCAATAGGAGCTACACTAGTAACCAACAGAGTTAACGCCGCTATCAATTATGGGGACCACGGGAGTACATTTGCAGGTGGGCCCCTTGTTTGTGCTGCTGCAATAGCAGTCTTTGATAAAATATCCAACCCTAGCTTTTTAGCCAGTGTTTCCAAAAAAGGTGATTACTTGAAAGAAATCTTGAATCAAAAACTAGGAGGAAACTCACACGTTAAAGAAATACGAGGGTTTGGTCTTATTGTTGGAATCGAGTTGGATGTGTCTGCAAATCCACTCGTGGATGCTTGTCGTGAGTCTGGTCTTTTGATATTGACTGCAGGAAAAGGAGACATTGTTAGACTGGTGCCACCTTTGATTATCTCTGAGCAAGAACTGGATCAGGCTGTCGAGATCATGCATAGATGTTTCCATGTTCTTGATGAGAAGAAATCAAACTAAGAGCAAAATGGAACTTGGTTTGGTTTCGTTATAATGGGGATACTTGTACTAAGTGTGCAGAATATTCCTCCATGTAGGTGTTCTAATTTGTCACTTTCTTGCTCTATTTTAAAGTGTTCTGGTTTCATCTCACAGATATGTACTTTTTAAAATATGGTGTAGACTTTTTTCCATCCGTATCCGTGTCAAACATGTATGTATTTAATCTAAACTATGTATGTATTTAATCTAAAACTATTTATCATCATATTTTGTGATAAAAATGTATTATTTTAAAATGATTATTATGATAATAATATATATTTTTTATTTGATTGTTTTATGTGTTAAAATTTGCGGACACAATTATTAGATTATAAATATTAGATTAATAATGATTGTAAATTGTAATGGTAATATTACTCTAATATATGGGTGTCATTTGGCACCACATGCCGCATCCATATGGGTGTCGTTTTGAGTAATAACCTGTGTTGTTTGGCACCCTTTATAACAAGGGGTAGATTCATAATTTTTATTTAATTTAATAATGGTGGATCCCACCAGTGCTGGCGCCTGGTTTCACACTGGTGGAAATCTCAGTGGTCGGAGCAGTGGTGACGTCACAGTAGACAAAAGGTAGACGTCTGAGATCGAGATCTAACCTTCATGAATGATCTGAGATCGAAGATCGGTTCAATGGATAACAACGGTGGCTAATACCGCCAGGTGGTGGGTTCATGGTTTGTTCCGGTGGCCGCTATCAGTCGAAATACCAAACAAGTTTGGATCGAACTACTGTAGGAAAAGTATAAAACCAACAAGTTCCGTTATTTGACTTTTCATATATGTTCCAAAAGATCAATTTTTGGCTTAATATTTGTTTGGATTTAGATTTGAGTTTGATTTTGGTTTCAGTTTTTTTTTTTTTTTTTTTTTTTTTTTTTTTTTTTTTTGAAAAGCATTATATTAACAAAATCACAAAGTCATGTACATACAAGGCTGCAGGTGGACTAATACACAAAGGATACCCAGCAGACCTGCAGGCTATCTCGAAGAAACAGGCTGCAAGGAGCAGCAAACACGATACATATACAGACTGAAAAATATAGACTAAGTTACAAATTGGGTTGGGTTATTTAGCCACCCATGCCAATCAATCGATTTCGATTTACATCTCTTCGCGACCCACTCGAAGCTCTTGACTTGAATATCATTCAACGCGACCGGCGAGCACCAACATTTGTTCTTGAAAACCTTTAAATTTCTATTCTTCCAGATTAAATACCCACAAGTCCACTCAACCGCTTGCCATATTTTGCGACCTTCAACCGACATGTGTGAACCCGAGTTTCCCACGAAAATTTCATTAGAGCTAAGATTTGAGAAAGTACCCAAACCCCACCAATTGAAAACTTTATCCCAAATATCCAACGCAAGAATACAAAAGACCAAAGCATGATCCACCGATTCAACATCTTGACCGCAAATTGGACAAAGGACCGAATGTAAGTCCACGCCCCCTTTATCCAATTCCATCAACACTGGTATACGCCTTTTCCTAGCCCTCCACACGAAAACCTCCACTTTATTCGGAACAAGATTATTTCGGATAGTTTCACAAGATGAAGTACCAACACGAAAGGTTTTCTCATTTATTAACTTTGTTAATTTTTTAGTGGAGAAAACACCATTACCACTAAGTAGCCATTTCCATGAGTCACCTTTGTTTTGGTCTAATTTCACACTAGCCAGCAGCTCAGACAGCTCCTTTAATTCGCCATTGCCCCTACCTCTCGGATCTCGGCTCCAAGCCCATAACCCGATAACATTCTGACCATTTACCCCAACTCGATCACAAACCAAAGCGTCCTTATTTGTCTCTAGTCGCACCAATCTCTTGAATTTGTCTTCTAACGCAAAATCACCAAGCCAATGATCCTTCCAAAATTTTGCTGAAGCACCATTACCAATGACTTTTGCGAATGAGTTCCTGAAAGATAAACCAAGAGAATCGATGCAACTACCGATTCGTAAGATGTTAGCCCAAGCCGAGGTATTAGAGACCCCCCGAATTGTAATGACCCGAACTTTTCCATGATTATATATACTAAATGAAAACTATATTTGCATGATTAAATGTTTCCAACATGTTAAGCAATCAAACTTGTTAAGGCTTTATTAATTGAAATGAGTTTCATGTAGACAATTGACCACCCGAGTTGACCGGCGATTCACGAACGTTAAAACTTGTAAGAACTATAGGATGATATATATATATATATATATATATATATATATATATATATATATATATATATATATATATATATATATATATATATATATATATATATATATATAGTTAACATGATATTATGATATGTAGTATCTCACTAAGTATATTAACAATGAGTTATATACATAAAATGAGATTATTGAATTAAGAAACTCGAAACGATATATATAACGATTATCGTTATAACAACGTTGTAATTAAAATAAATACATATGTATTGTATTAAGATATGAACACACTATGTTTAACATGATAAAATGATAATTAATTATATCATTAAGTGTATTAACATTGAACTACACAAGTAAAATGTGATTACTAACTTAAAGATTTCGAAACGTGACATATATGTAACGATTATCGTTGTAACGATATTTTAATGTATATATATCATATTAAGAGATATTCATACATCATAATATTATGATAATGTAATAATTTAACATCTCATTAGATATAATAAACAATGGGTTAACTACATTAAATGAGATCGTTAACTTAAAGGTTTCAAAACAACACTTACATGTAACGACTAACGATGACTTAACGACTCAGTTAAAATGTATATGCATGTAGTATTTTAAGATGTATTCATACACTTTTGAAAGACTTCAAGACACATATCAATGTACTTCTACTTATCAAAAATGCTTACAATTGCATTCTCATTCATTTTCATCAACAATTATACTCGTATGCACCCGTATTCGTACTCGTACAATACCCAGCTTCTATATGTATTTACTATTGGTATATACACTTCAATGATCAGCTCTTAGCAGCCCTTGTGAGTCACCTAACACATGTGGGAACCATCATTTGGCAACTATCATGAAATATCTAACAAAACAACAAAGTAATGGAGCCTATATTGACTCCATTTTCACGCCTCATATCACCTACCACAAACACATTTTGATTTCCATTTTTATGCATCAAATTACTCTCTCTCAATTACTCTCTTAGTGTTATGAGTGTTCTTCATCATTTCCTTCATAATGTAGCTCAATCTAGGTAACCTAGATCAACATACAAAACAACAACTCAAGAAAACATCAAGAACACTTTCAAGTTTGCTAACTTACTTTCAATCTTGCAAATCCATTTTAAGTAATCATCCAACCTCAAGAAATCTTTTTTATTTACAGTAAGATATCTCTCTAATTCAAGGTAATACTCATACTCAAACTTTGATTCAATTTCTATAACTATAACAATCTTATTTAGAGTGAAAATCTTACTTGAACTTGTTTTCGTGTCATGATTCTACTTCAAGAACTTTCAAGCCATCCAAGGATCCTTTGAATCTAGATCAATTTTTGTCACTTCCATTAGGTTTATCCACAAAACTTGAGGTAGTAATAATGTTCATAACATCATTCGATTCATACATATAAAACTATCTTATTCGAAGATTTAAACTTGTGATCACTAGAACATAGTTTAGTTAATTCTAAACTTGTTCGCAAACAAAGTTAATCCTTCTAACTTGACTTTTAAAATCAACTAAACACATGTTCTATATCTATATGATATGCTAACTTAATGATTTAAAACCTGGAAACACGAAAAACACCGTAAAACTGGACATACGCCATTGTAGTAACACCGCGGGCTGTTTTGGGTTAGTTAATTAAAAACTATGATAAACTTTGATTTAAAAGTTGTTCTTCTGGGAAAATGATTTTTCTTATGAACATGAAACTATATCCAAAAATCATGGTTAAACTCAAAGTGGAAGTATGTTTTTCAAAATGGTCATCAAGACGTCGTTCTTTCGACTGAAATGACTACCTCTTACAATATTGACTTGTAACCTGTATTTCCGACTATAAACATATACTTTTTTCTGTTTAGTTTCATAAATTTCAGTTCATTATGAAACCATAGCAACTTGAATCACTCAAAACGGATTTAAAACGAAGAAATTATGGGTAAAACAAGATTGGATAATTTTGCTTGTTGTAGCTACGTGAAATTTGTAACAAATCTATACAAATCATAACTTAACTAACTTATATTGTATTATACATGTATTCTAACATATATTATGTAATCTTGGGATACCATAGACACGAATATAATGTTTTGACATATCATATCGACCCATCTATATATATATATATTTCGGAACAACCATAGACACTCTATATGCAGTAATGCTTGAGTTAGCTATACAGGGTTGAGGTTGAATCCAAAATAATATATATACTTTGAGTTGTGATCGAGTCTGAGACTTGTAGACACTGGGTCGTGCATTGATTCGAGATAATATATATTGCTTTATTTCTGTACATCTAACTGTGGACAACTAGTTGTAGGTTACTAACGAGGACTGCTGACTTAACAAACTCAATTCATTAAAACGTAATAAAAATGTTGTAAATATATTTTGAACATTCTTTGATATATATGTACATATTTGTTATAGGTTCGTGAATCGACCAGTGGCCAAGTCTTACTTCCCGATGAAGTAAAAATCTGTGAAAGTGAGTTATAGTCCCACTTTTAAAAATTTAATATTTTTGGGATGAGAATACATGCAGTTTTATAAAAATTTTACGAAATAGACACAAGAAATCAAAACTACATTATATGGGTGAATGATCGAAGCCGAATATGCTCCTTTTTGCTTGGTAGCCTAAGAATTAGGGAACTGGCCCCTAATTGACGCGAATCCTAAAGATAGATCTATTGGGCCTAACAAACCTCATCCAAAGTACCGGATGCTTTAGTACTTCGAATTCGTTTTTATCATGTCCGAAGGATGTCCCGGAATGATGGGGATATTCTTATATTTATCTTGTTAATGTCGGTTACCAGGTGTTCACCATATGAATGATTTTTATCTCTATGTATGGGATGATGTTTATAAAAAATGGAAATATGAAATCTTGTGGTCTATTATTACGATTTGATAAATATATAGGTTAAACCTATAACTCACCAACATTTTTGTTGACGTTTAAAGCATGTTTATTCTCAGGTAATTATTAAGAGCTTCCGCTGTTGCATGCTAATTTATGGACAAGAGTTGGAGTCAGCATGCTTGTATAATATTGTTTAAAAAAAACTGCATTCGAAGACTTAAATTGATGTATAATATTATTGTAAATCATTATGTAATAATCGTGTGAAAATGCTATATTTTAGATTATCATTATTTGATAATCGTCGTAATATTTTTAAACCTTTATCGATAAAATAAAGGTTATGGTTTGTTTTAAAATCGAATGCAGTCTTTGAAAAACGTCTCATATAGAGGTCAAAACCTCGCAACGAAATCAATTAATATGGAACGTTTATAATCGATATGAACGGGACATTTCACGAATGTCTGAAGAGACATCAAGACCCCCCGAAGGACCATAAATGCTCTTAATTACTTTGACCCATAAGGAAGCGGGCTCGGTTTTAAACCTCCACCACCACTTGCCAAGCAAAGCAAAGTTTTTATTTTTAAGTGAACCCACATTTAGTCCCCCCGCCCCATAAGGAAGTGAAACATCATCCCATTTAACCCAAGCCATTTTTGACCCGTTACCCGCCCCACCCCAAAAAAAGGAACGTCTTACACTCTCGAGATTTTTTAACACACAAGACGGGGCACGGAAGAGCGAGAAGAAGTACAACGGGAGACTATTAAGAACCGCTTTCACAAGGGTCAAACGACCACCAAATGACATCGCACGAGCTTTCCAATCCGTAAGACGTTTATCAAACTTTTCCACCACCGGTTTCCAATTTGCCGCAACCTTCATATTAGCACCAATCGGTAACCCAAGATATATGAAAGGAAACTCCCCAACATTGCATCCGAAAAACTGAGCCATACTATCAACCTCATCTTTAGCAACCCCGACACCAAAAATATTACTTTTGTGGAAATTTATTTTTAACCCGGATGTACGCTCAAAACATTTGAGAAGATTTAGTAGGTTCTGAATATTCCTTTTATCCCATACACAAAAAAAAATCGTGTCATCCGCATATTGTAAATGAGATATAGGAATTTTACTCTCGCCAATTTCTACACCTTTGAAGAGGCCACAATTTACCGCAGCTTTGGTCATCACCTTTAACTCCTCCGCCGCAAGAATAAAAAGGAAGGGGGAGATTGGATCACCTTGACGGACCCCTCTCTCAAGATTGAATTCACAAGTAGGCGAACCATTTACTAAAACCGAGATACTAGCCGATTTGAGACAAGAAAGGATCCAACGCCTCCATTTAAACCCAAAACCCATTGTTTCCATGACTTCCAAAAGGAATTCCCAACTCAAACAGTCGAATGCCTTCTCAAAATCTACTTTAAATATCACACTTTTAAGTTTTTTTCCGCTTAAGATAATCCAAGGATTCATTCGCAATCAATGCACCATCAAGGATGTTTCTACCTTTAACGAACGCACTTTGTTCAAAACCGACGAGATTAGGAATAACCTTCCTTAACCGATTCGAGAGGAGCTTAGCTATGATTTTGTAGTAGCTACCAATGAGGCTTATAGGCCTATAATCATTTAGTGAGCTCGGGTCTGACTTTTTTGGAACGAGGGTGATGAAATACGCATTACACCCCTTTGATATTTCACCCGACTCCCAAAATTTATGAATAGCTGATGTGTGCGAGGTGTAGTACGAAATACTATTATTTTTAATATGGAATACGATACTAATTACACAAGTTTTATATATTTAATTTACAGATGGGATATACCTAAACCTTGCTACAACACTTATATGCAGTGTATCTAATCGTAGAGTAGTATAGTTTTTAGTAAGTCCGGTTCGTTCCACAGGGAGACGACTTATTTTACACTATATTTTTATATAACTATATTTGTACAAAATATAAATATAAATATATAAATATATATATATATATATATATATATATATATTACAATTATTATTATTATAAAAAGGGGTTTAACCGTTTAATGACTGGTTTGTCGATTTTATATTTTAAGCGAAGCGTAAAGTAAATGACGATATTTAACTAACGATAAAATAAATAACAATAATTAAAATGACAATAAATAAAAGTACGAGGAAATATAAAATAAAATATATTATGCTTATTTAAACTTCCGTACTCATGATGTTTGACGTTTTGATTTTAATTTATTATCCTGAGTTAATTGTCCTTTGTCCTGGATTATTTTCATTGGTCATAATTATAAAGTGCGAGTGTCCTCGTTAAATTAACCTTATTCCCGAAGTCAAATATTCCAACTAATTGGGGACTTAAACTGTAATAAGGTTTTAATACATTGTTAATGATTACATCAGGTTATTGACTGCGTGTAACCCAAGGTTTTAATACTTTATTAACAATTACACCAATTTCCCTTGAATGTAATCCACCCCTGTTTTAATGAGTCCATTGACTATTAATCCATCCCCGTGTCCGGTCAAATGAACAATTATTAGTATATATAAATATCCCGCCCATCGTACCCAATCGAACGTATGTGGCTATTTATAGATACGTCAAATTGTAAATCTCTATATTAATCAAATATAGAGTCCATTAATAACCCATAGTCTAATTTCCACAAGTGTCGGTCTTTTGTCCAAACCCCAATTATGGTCCAAAGCCCAATAACCCCGTCTTAATATTTAGCCCAACATCGCGATTACTTCGGCTCAAATAAGCATAATAATAACTTAGTTACGATACATAATTGATTCTGTTGCCCATGCGAGTGCATGGGGTTTTATAGGCATATTTCCTGATTCTGTTGTCCATGCGAGTGCATGGGGTTTTAGTGCAAATCTCATGCACTCGCATGGGCTCATGCACTCGCATGGGTTTTATGCCTATTTCCCATGCGATCGCATGGCCGTCAGATCCTTCTCACATATTTTTTGTTTTCTTGCTTGTCGACATATATATATATATATATATATATATATATATATATATATATATATAATATATAATTTATATTAATTATATATATATTATATTATATTCTTGTGCATAGTTGACTTGTAATTTTCACTCCGTTGTCTCGTACATTTACGCCCGGTTTATGTCTCGGTTCCGGTTTCTCGAACGTCTTTTCGTATGCTTTAATATCTTGTACTTTACGTTCCGCAACTTGTACTCTTGTCAATATTTAGATGTTGATCATCAATAAATTGAACCACTTGGAGTTTAACTTGTACGTTTGAGCATTCTGGACGTTTTTGTCTTCAAATCTTCGTTTTCTTCTTTTGTCTTCGCACTTATTTATATAAACGATTATTACATAAAAATAGAACAATTGCAACTAAAAACTTTACATATTGAAAGGATATTGCGCCTAAATATATGTTCATTTGGAGCACTATCAAATATCCCCACATGAAAGGACCCGTTCATATACATTATTTTAGGATTCGCGTCAATTAGTAGATCGATTTACTAATTCTTAGGGTACCAAGCAAAAGGAGCATATTCGGCTTCGATCATTCAACCATATAATGTAGTTTCGATTACTTGTGTCTATTTCGTAAAACATTTATAAAAGCGCATGTATTCTCAGTCCCAAAAATATATATTGCAAAAGCATTTAAAAATGGAGCAAATGAAACTCACAATACTGTATTTCGTAGTAAAAATACATATGACGTCATTGAACAAGTGCAAGGCTGGCCTTTAATTCACGAACCTATATTAAGTATATATATATTTATATGTTGGTCAATAACTGTCTAACAATTTAGGTCAGGTCATAGTGTACCACAATCCTAATGCTCGAGACTAATATGCAAAAGTCAACAAAAATCAATTTGACTCAAAATGATTTCCAAAATTTATACATGATTATAATATATTTTAAATATCGTCGTTTAATATCTTTTAAATATTTTTAAAAGATTTAATAGAGTAAATAATATGATTCATTTATTAATAAATAAAATTTTATATTAAAATTTATATAATAAAATATATTTTTATATATATTAAGTAATAAAATTTATAGAGTTCATTTATTATCATAAAGATAATATGATAGGTATTATTAAAGTAATTTATTACACGTAGTAAAATATGTTTGTATCACATATTTATTTGATAAAATAATATCTATAATAATAGTAAGTAAAAGTTGTATTATTTTGTAATAATAATTATTATTATAAAAATATCAATATTTATAATTACTAAGATGACATTATGATAAAACGATAATTCTAATTATGATAACTTTAATATTTATGATACTTTTTAATGTTATTTATAAAATAATAATTCTATTTAAAATGATAATAATAATGATATTTTATAGTAACAATGACATTTCTATTAAAATGATAATTTTTGTTAAAATGATAGCTTTAATACTAACGATACTTTTAATAATAATAGTAATGATAAACATAATAAGAACGATAATTTTATCTAAATCAATATCTTACAATATTTTAATTTCATCATGATACTTATACTCATTATTTCCTAAACGATCCGTTTAATAGTTTTTAATCGTCTTTTATATCGTGTTCATAATAATGATAATAATAGTAATCAAAATAATTAGGTGTTACTAATATTAGTTTTAATTACAATAATACTAATAATGATAACTACTATGACATTATTAACGATAATACTAATAATTATTTTAATGATAATATAATAATAATAATAATAATAACAATAACAATAACAATAACCATTTTTTAAATAATGATATATATATTAATAATGATAATAATAATAATGATAATAATAATAATAATAATAATAATAATAATAATAATAATAATAATAATTAGATAATAATAATAATACTAATTATAACTTTAACGATAATAACGATAGTAATAATAATAAAAATAACAATTTTTAATGATAAATCCTTTTATTGATAAAGATAATAATAATAATAATAATAATAATAATAATAATAATAATAATAATAATAATAATAATAATAATAATAAGATAAAACTAGAACGACGATAATAACGACGATAATAATAATTATTTTTAATAATAATACAAAAATTCGATTGACTATAACTTCAAATCCGTTCATCGAAACCATTCGATATCTAAAGGAAAAGTTCTTAATTTTTTGCTAGCTTTCCAACGACATGCATATCTTATACCTTATCTCAACTGCATGTATAACTAATTCAGGATTCAACATAACCTAACTAAAGGCAATATTAAAAGTACAAATATGCATAATTCTATATACTCGAGCACTAGTCAGGGATACACTATTAGTATGTAAAAGTTAAGTTATGAGTGCTCACGTATCAATATTGAGATTCAATATTGCAGGAAAGGTACGTAGATGCAACGAAGATGATAAACACAAGTTTGACTCACGAGCAAAACCCTCGAACAATACCCATAACCTCCATAGCTATAACCCATAATTTCCTTAGTTCTATCCCGCTCATAAACCCATTTCGAAAACACGCGAGCAGAACCTCTTCGTAATATTTTTATGTATAATACTAATAATAATAATAATACTAAAATTAAGATTTATAATTATAATCTTAATACTAATTAATAATAATAATAATAATATAAATATAAATAATATTGATAATGATTACGGAGTATGTGAAATGAATTGTGAAGAATGAACGCGAATTCGATCGAGCTTTATATCCATTTCTATCCCAGCTTCCTCCGCACTCGCGGAAGTATATAGGCACAAAGCTCCGCACTCGCGGAGCTCCTGTTTCCAGCTGTCTCTCATTCTTCTCGTGGGCTGCCGACAGTTTATATAATATTTATATATATTATTATTAATTTATATAATTAATTAAATATTATATTATATTTACGTGCATAGTTAATTTGTAAAATTAGTTCCAAAAACTTGTACGTTGTCACTCGACCAATGTCCCGGTTCCGGTTTCTCGAATGACATTTCGTACACTAAGAAAACTAGCATTTTACGTTTCGCGACGTGTACCTTTATATATGACAAGACTCAAATTAATGAAAAATAATCTAACTTAATGTGTAACTTATTCATTTGAGTGTTTTGGTCATTTGCTCCTTTAAATCAAAGTCTCGTTGTTTACTAAAATACGTTTAATAATATCGAAGCATTTTATATTTAATTTATAAATTAACGCGTTTGTAAAATATATATATATATATATATAGATATATATATATATATATATATATATATATATATATATATATATATATATATATATATATATATATATATATTCTTACTTAAGAGTATAATTTTTGTATATCTTATATATAATTGAAATATCTATCTAATTATATTTCAAAGTTCAAATCGTTTAAGTAGTAGAAAATACTATGTCGTATCACGTTTTACGTTTTTTTTAAACAATATATATATATATATATATATATATATATATATATATATATATATATATATATATATATATATATATATATATAAATATATATATATATATGTAATTTATGATATAAAACTTTAATTAGTTTCTTAAAACCTATGAACAATTTATCTTATAAGACGTTTCACTAATAAAGTTCTTTAAAAATTGTTTTTGTACGTTTGAAACAATATTAAGTAAATATGAAAACTTTGTTTTCCAAAACTAAGTATATTAAAGAATCATTTTGCTAAAAAGGTTATATTAGTAGAAGTTGTTATATCGTAAAATATTTTAGAGAAGTAAGATTAAATATACTTTTCATAGGTTTCAAATTTTTAACGTTTGTTGGTGCAACGTGATATAAAGTCTAAAGGTTAGGTAAACGTATAAAATCATTTTAATGTAAAACGTCGATATCCAATTGTCTAAGTTATTTATATTCCACGTTCCAACTTTAAGATGAAAGTCAAAATAGTTATCCTATTAAAATCATGAGGAAAATTTTGTAAAGCAGGAATTGAAATTCAAATAGGAATCTCCACTAATTCTTGTCTAATTCCCGTTAATTAACACTTTTGTTCTTACCTGTAATTGATGTCACACCCCCAAAATAGGGCCTAGGGTATTTGTGACTAATTATATCAAATCACAGTTGTATATACGAGAACGACTCTATATGAGACGTTTTGAATAAAACATTTATTAATAAAACAGCGGAAGCATTAAAAGTTTTACATCAAATTTAAACTGAAATAATAATAATAGTCTTAATGCAAAGTAAATGTAATGAAATGAAGACTCCACGTAGCAGCATTCAATTCATCAGGTAGGAATCATGGCAATCATCTTATTCGTCACCTGAGACAAAACATGCTTAAAGTGTCAACCAAAAAGGTTGGTGAGTTCATTAGTTTATCAAAATCAATCATTTTCGTTATAATAATAGGCCACAAGATTTCAGTTTCATGAATATCCGTACACTAGCAAGTGTATAAAAGCATTCTATAAGTTGTAGGCACCCGGTAACAAGCCTTAACGTTCATGTTTTACCCTCTGAAAGTACACCGAATCAGGTGTGTTATATACACCTCGAAGTTCTAAAGCATCCCATAGTCAGGATAGGGTTGTCAGGCCCAATAGATCTATCTTTAGGATTCGCGCCTACCGTACATAGACAGGTAGTTTAATGTTACCAAGCTAAGGGTATATTTCTGGTTTAAACCCACATAGAATTAGTTTTAGTACTTGTGCCTATTTCGTAAAACATTTATAAAACAACGCATGTATTCTCAGCCCAAAAATATATATAAAAAGGGAGTAATGAAACTCACCTTAAATAGCAGTTGAAGTATTCCACGCAAGAAAGGAAAGTAAAGCAAGTAAGTGATCGAGATATCAACTAGAAGTAGTTCTTAAGAGAGAAATGAGAGATTAAGGTGTAAGTTTGAAATGAGAAATGTATGTGGTATTTATAGTTGAAAATGTTAGGTAAAAAAAAATTAAAATAAAATAAGTAAATCTTAAAAGTTAAAATAAGAAAAAGTATTTTATATTTTTATTAAAAGTAAATCTTAAAAGTTAAAATAAGAAAAAGTAGTTTGTATTTTTATTAAAAGTAAAATCTTAAAAGTTAAAATAAGAAAAAGTAGTTTGTATTTTTATTAAAAGTAAAATCTTAAAAGTTAAAATAAGAAAAAGTAGTTTGTATTTTTATTAAAAGTAAATCTTAAAAGTTAAAATAAGAAAAAGTAGTTTGTATTTTTATTAAAAGTAAAATCTTAAAAGTTAAAATAAGAAAAAGTAGTTTGTATTTTTATTAAAAGTAAAATCTTAAAAGTTAAAATAAGAAAAAGTAGTTTGTATTTTTATTAAAAGTAAATCTTAAAAGTTAAAATAGGAAAAAGTAGTTTGTATTTTTATTAAAAGTAAAATCTTAAAAGTTAAAATAAGAAAAAGTATTTTGTATTTTTATTAAAAGTAAATCTTAAAAGTTAAAATAAGAAAAAGTAGTTTGTATTTTTATTAAAAGTAAAATCTTAAAAGTTAAAATAAGAAACAGTAGTTTGTATTTTTATTAAAAGTAAAATCTTAAAAGTTAAAATAAGAAAAATTAGTTTGTATTTTTATTAAAAGTAAATCTTAAAAGTTAAAATAAGAAAAAGTAGTTTGTATTTTTATTAAAAGTAAATCTTAAAAGTTAAAATAAGAAAAAGTAGTTTGTATTTTTATTAAAAGTAAATCTTAAAAGTTAAAATAAGAAAAAGTAGTTTGTATTTTTATTAAAAGTAAATCTTAAAAAAAAGTAGTTTGTATTTTTATTAAAAGTAAATCTTAAAAGAAAAAGTAGTTTGTATTTTTGTATTTATTTATTAAAAGTAGATATAGTTTTTATTTTTATTTTGTATAAAATTCTAAAAAAAAAAATTGTTTAATATATTTCTAAACATTTTATTTCTATATTTGTTTAATTATTAAATACAAATTTTATATAAAAATTATTATTATATTTAGTTTTTATAAAAATTAAAATTTATGATTATTAATTTATAGTTTTTATTAGTTTTATAAATGTTATAATATTATTTATTATTTAGTTAATTATATATTCTATTAACTAAATAACAAAAGTAATATAAATATTATATATATATTCATTGATGTAATTATGTTATATTATATATCATAATCTTATTTATAATATTTATAATTATATTATTTATTTTAAGCGTACGTTTATTCGGTCAACGTTAAATTTATTCGTATATAACAACTCTAGGTATTTTAGTAAAATCGGAAGTCGAAAAGTGAGGGTTGTTATAGTACCTACCCGTTAAAAGAAATTTCGTCCCGAAATTTAGTTTTTGCCAACAATCGGCGTTGTTCGTACCTAGACGAGGATATTTACGTTTTATCTGGTCTTCACGTTCCCAGGTAGGTTCGGGGCCTTTCGTGAATTCCAACGGATAGAATATTGTTCTGTTTCATGCATTTAAATAATACGAACCCTAATTTCTTACAGGTTCTTCTATAAAGTGCATTTTATCATTAATGCGGAGGTTATCTAAAGGATTAATAAGAGTGTCATTTGACTAGGTTATCCTCAAAAGGGATGATGGTGTTATACGAGCATTTTAGTAAACTGAACACATAAAATGTGTTATGAATAGTATTGAGCTTATTTAAAACTTTGAGTGTTTATGTCACAATATTAGGGTAGAAAAATAACAGAGAGTAGTTCATGAAAATTATAGTCATGAAGTTTGATAGAGATCATCATTGTTTACAACAAGAATATTGTAATGATGAATATAAGTTGAAAAAATAAAGTTTTATCACTACTGAATAATATGGATAAAACGATTTGATTATAGGAAGCGTATAAACGAAGCTATTGTAAAAGAGTGAATGAGAAATTAAATGTTCGCCTTAACTTTTGACGTAGTCACGATTGATTTCCGGAATTCAAGGGATTAAAGGAAATCTTCGTAATCCATAAGATTTTATTCTCCGGTAATTGAGAAATTTGAAATTTTCTTTGATTAAATGAGGTGAATTGCTTCAATTGCTGTGTTTGGAATTTTGCTATAAATTAGCTTCTTCCGTTTCATTATCTTCACCACTTCTATACTGTCTTCCTCAATTCATACTTCCAAAGATTGTGAGAATGCTCCATCCAGTTCTTATCCTGGATATTTTTCTGACTATCATTTCAGTCATTCTTCTTTTTCATTTACCACCAGAGGAATTTGTTTTCTTCTACTATTACCTTGGGGTTATAGTGTTTTTAATTCTCCCATGTCTTTACGTTGCAATACGTATTGATATACACGGTTTGTAATTTCGGTATCGTTATCGGACTACATATTTTCCCTTATATTTCGGAGCTCTTTGCCTTTTTATTCTCCTCTCGACTCTAAGTAAAGCGAGTAATGGTCCAGAATTTGTAGGTATGAAGTTTCGAATGGACCTACTGTTCTAAGCGTAATATCATGATTTGATTTGGTAAATTACCAGAATTACTGAGGATAGAACTATCAAAAATATATTTTCTTGATATGTTCAGAGATTAAGTAGAATGTAAGAGTCGTGTAACATGGTAAATGATGATTATAAAGTCTATGAATCATCATCTTCCATTAAAAATTTAGCATGACTTACTGTAATATAATCACGTTGGCCTGACGTCATTATATTATACTAACTCATGCTTCAATTCTCAACACTACTTCAAATCATTCAAAATTTGAATTTAAATTTTATGGAATATAGAAACTTAAACAGTTTTCCTTTATGATGTAATAAAGATATTGCAAAGAGATAATTAATTGCGGACAAGAATCGTTATGAAGATATCTTTAGAAATATCGAGGATATTTATAACGAAAGATACGATGATATTTTAGAATTTCTAAAATCGGTGGATAATGAAGAAATTCTTCTGTAAGGATTTAGAATGCGTAAAAAGATCTTCTGTGATTTCCTTTAGAAATCGAATCATCTAGATTCTTTGGTTATAGGTTTAGTCCTTGGGATTTGTCCTTGGTCTCCTTCATGTTTTGCTCAATCCATCTTTCAATACCAGATTTTCTTTTGAGCTTTTCCAACACACAATTCTTTATTATCAAGCTTCTGATCATTAAGGCCATCTACAGCTTTTGCTGCTTCATCAGCATTCTCAAGGTTAACTGATCTGAATCATTGATTATCAATCCGATATGTTTTCAAGGATTTTGAAGAATGTACAATGTAATATATTAATGTGAATGTTAGATATTTCTTGGGTATTACCTACCCGTTAAAATATTTTCACAATCAACAGTTTGTACAAAAGAATTTTTAAATACAATCTTTATGAAAATATACATACATATATATTTTCTTCAGATGTAATTATGGATTTAATAAGTTAGTATAATATTAAACTCATTTGATTTACGGTTGAAACGAGAATAAATAATCTCCAAAACTTTAGAGATTACATAATCGTCACGGAATATTTCTTTAATGAAGTTATGAATCAATACTTCATCGTTCATTGTTATTAATATACCTCAGTATATGATGTTGATGCTCGTGGATTTCTTGTGAAATTCATAAGGCACAAATGATGTTTTCGAGAAATTTTCGAGTACATCGAAAATAGGAGTGTAAAATCACACATGCATTTGAATAATACACTTAGTTTATTATGAAATGGAGTTTATTGTACTGAAGCAGTGATTAATGATTGTTAAGTCATTAACGAAGGATGTACATCATAGCGTATTAGTGATATGAATTAACCAAGTAGTACATACTAGTTAAGATTCACACGTAATAGTTTAGTACGAAAAGATTTATTATTGTTCCAAACCATATATATATAAAGTATACATATATAATTCTTCAGGAAGAATGAGTCAATACATCTTAACTCATTATTACTAATATTCCTTAGTATCTATGGGTGTATGATGTCGATGTTTGAGGTACCGATTATGATGTTGAGACGTGGGATGCTGATGTTGTTGTCGGTGAAGCTGATGCTGTTGGTGGTGATGCTGATAGTACTGGTGGTGCTGGTGCTGCTGTTGGTGCTGCTTGTGGTACTTGGTTAGTAAGTGTGAGCCTAGCTACCAAATCGCGCACTATTTCCTCCAGGGTTTCTACCTTACGCTCGAGTCTATGGATTTCTTCTACCCATTCCTCTGTAAGGTTTGTCAATTCTTGATATTTAGTTCGAAGTCTTCTAACTTCTTCTAATAACCCTTTCTGGTTAGAATTTGGGAGTAGAGGACGAAAATTGTCGTTGGTTACATCGAGTCGACCTTCGAGACGGAAAATCCTTGCGAAAAGAGTGAAAACGGTATTGCGAACAGGTTCGCCGGTAAGTGGATCGAGTACTCCGACGTTTGGTGGTAAGTTTGGCTCGTGATAAGGAGTACCTTCTTCATTTCTCCATAGGGTGAGTATTTCGCGAACCCATCCCCATTTTCTAAAGAAATCACGGTAATTGATCGGTGGGTGTGCTCCTGTCACGCTATCTTTGGAGCTAGAAGAACTTGAGGAATCAGGTGAGAAATCCATATTATGTGTTTGGAATAGGGTTTGATATGAAATGGGTGTTGAATATTGAATGATATATTCGTCTCCTTGAATATGTATATATAGCAGAAAGATTTCTGTAATTTACGGAGGAAATTTACGAAAAGTGTTAGACAAGGTCTATTGGGAATAGATATGCTAAGATATGATTTGTCTATACTCCAATAATGGCAGTATGACGTGTCGAGATTATAAAATGATAAGTATGTAATCTAATAATCTTTCGATTAAAGACTTTCAATTCGTATACTGTGATAACCCAATGACATTTCCCGGTTCGCAAACCGATGCATAAAGGCGTAAGGCATATAGGTACGTGATATAACAGGGAGTTATATACGTTTGAGTATGAATTATAGGAGTTTCAAAAATCTTGGATAATATTTCATGTAATACATATGTAATACACAAAACCAGGATAGATGACTAAGTGAGTTGTTCTTAATAAGTTCACCACTTATTAAGTGCGTAAGTGACTAAGTGTTGTATGATCACTATAGTCAGGTTTGATATTGTGCACCATACCCAAACATCTATGCCACCGCCGAGTCACTTGAATGATCAATTGTTACCGGTTGGCCCAGGAATTCTCGACCAAAATCTAAGTTTGGCATTCGAAATCCACAAGCGTCCCATAGTGGTACCAAGGATCACCCTAGGCCTTAAGTAGCTTTGACGTTCGAGTAATTTCACATTATCGTGTATGTTATAATCTTAAGATTTAAGTATAGTTTCTAAGGTATAGTGTAGCATTTATCAATTAAAGGCAACAATTAAAGGCACTATGGTCAAGGAAAGTTGTAGTCCTACATTGCTAAGGTACCTAATTGTATAAGGCACACATAAAATGCAATCCTGGTTCTCTACAACAACCTGCTCTGATACCAATCTGTCACACCCCCAAAATAGGGCCTAGGGTATTTGTGACTAATTATATCAAATCACAGTTGTATATACGAGAACGACTCTATATGAGACGTTTTGAATAAAACATTTATTAATAAAACAGCGGAAGCATTAAAAGTTTTACATCAAATTTAAACTGAAATAATAATAATAGTCTTAATGCAAAGTAAATGTAATGAAATGAAGACTCCACGTAGCAGCATTCAATTCATCAGGTAGGAATCATGGCAATCATCTTATTCGTCACCTGAGACAAAACATGCTTAAAGTGTCAACCAAAAAGGTTGGTGAGTTCATTAGTTTATCAAAATCAATCATTTTCGTTATAATAATAGGCCACAAGATTTCAGTTTCATGAATATCCGTACACTAGCAAGTGTATAAAAGCATTCTATAAGTTGTAGGCACCCGGTAACAAGCCTTAACGTTCATGTTTTACCCTCTGAAAGTACACCGAATCAGGTGTGTTATATACACCTCGAAGTTCTAAAGCATCCCATAGTCAGGATAGGGTTGTCAGGCCCAATAGATCTATCTTTAGGATTCGCGCCTACCGTACATAGACAGGTAGTTTAATGTTACCAAGCTAAGGGTATATTTCTGGTTTAAACTCACATAGAATTAGTTTTAGTACTTGTGCCTATTTCGTAAAACATTTATAAAACAACGCATGTATTCTCAGCCCAAAAATATATATAAAAAGGGAGTAATGAAACTCACCTTAAATAGCAGTTGAAGTATTCCACGCAAGAAAGGAAAGTAAAGCAAGTAAGTGATCGAGATATCAACTAGAAGTAGTTCTTAAGAGAGAAATGAGAGATTAAGGTGTAAGTTTGAAATGAGAAATGTATGTGGTATTTATAGTTGAAAATGTTAGGTAAAAAAAAAATAAAAAAAATAAGTAAATCTTAAAAGTTAAAATAAGAAAAAGTATTTTGTATTTTTATTAAAAGTAAATCTTAAAAGTTAAAATAATAAAAAGTAGTTTGTATTTTTATTAAAAGTAAAATCTTAAAAGTTAAAATAAGAAAAAGTAGTTTGTATTTTTATTAAAAGTAAAATCTTAAAAGTTAAAATAAGAAAAAGTATTTTGTATTTTTATTAAAAGTAAATCTTAAAAGTTAAAATAAGAAAAAGTAGTTTGTATTTTTATTAAAAGTAAAATCTTAAAAGTTAAAATAAGAAAAAGTAGTTTGTATTTTTATTAAAAGTAAAATCTTAAAAGTTAAAATAAGAAAAAGTAGTTTGTATTTTTATTAAAAGTAAATCTTAAAAGTTAAAATAAGAAAAAGTAGTTTGTATTTTTATTAAAAGTAAAATCTTAAAAGTTAAAATAAGAAAAAGTATTTTGTATTTTTATTAAAAGTAAATCTTAAAAGTTAAAATAAGAAAAAGTAGTTTGTATTTTTATTAAAAGTAAAATCTTAAAAGTTAAAATAAGAAACAGTAGTTTGTATTTTTATTAAAAGTAAAATCTTAAAAGTTAAAATAAGAAACAGTAGTTTGTATTTTTATTAAAAGTAAATCTTAAAAGTTAAAATAAGAAAAAGTAGTTTGTATTTTTATTAAAAGTAAATCTTAAAAGTTAAAATAAGAAAAAGTAGTTTGTATTTTTATTAAAAGTAAATCTTAAAAGTTAAAATAAGAAAAAGTAGTTTGTATTTTTATTAAAAGTAAATCTTAAAAAAAAGTAGTTTGTATTTTTATTAAAAGTAAATCTTAAAAGAAAAAGTAGTTTGTATTTTTGTATTTATTTATTAAAAGTAGATATAGTTTTTATTTTTATTTTGTATAAAATTCTAAAAAAAAAATTGTTTAATATATTTCTAAACATTTTATTTCTATATTTGTTTAATTATTAAATACGAATTTTATATAAAAATTATTATTATATTTAGTTTTTATAAAAATTAAAATTTATGATTATTAATTTATAGTTTTTATTAGTTTTATAAATGTTATAATATTATTTATTATTTAGTTAATTATATATTCTATTAACTAAATAACAAAAGTAATATAAATATTATATATATATTCATTGATGTAATTATGTTATATTATATATCATAATCTTATTTATAATATTTATAATTATATTATTTATTTTAAGCGTACGTTTATTCGGTCAACGTTAAATTTATTCGTATATAACAACTCTAGGTATTTTAGTAAAATCGGAAGTCGAAAAGTGAGGGTTGTTATAATTGACTTTACCATTTATTCTGAATATCGTTAAAATGGACGATTTTTCAAATCAATGTGGACCTCTCAACAAAGACTCGTAATTATAATTCCATGTATTTGATAATTCGATCATTTGATATTATTTGTTAATTCCGTCGATAATTATTTTAAATATATTTTGAAACAAATACGTTCATGTAAAGTATTATGTATCTAATACTATGTTAATGCTTTCAAGTTATAACATATATACATATACATATTTAATCATATCCGTTCATATAATGGTTCGTGAATCATTGGAGTTTGGTCGGGGTTAAATGAATGTATGAACATAGTTTGAAATTCTTGAGGTTTAACTTAACAAACTTTGCTTATCGTGTCGGAAATATATAAAGATTAAAGTTTAAATTTGGTCGGAAATTTTCGGGTCATCACAGTACCTACCCGTTAAAGAAATTTCGTCCCGAAATTTGATTGGGATGGTCATGGCTGACAATAAGTATGTTTTCATGACGCATATAAGCTGAAGATTAGAGTTTTATCATCATTGAGTAATATGGATAAAACCATTTGATTTTGTGAAGAGTACGAGTGAAGCTATTACCAAAAGAGTAAAATGAGTAGGTATAGATTCGTCATATCTTTTGACGTAGATAGGATTGATTTCCAAGTTCAAGGGATTCGGAGAAAATCTTCGTAATAGGATTTGATTTTTCGATAGTCAAGAGAATTAGGATTTGCTTTAAATGTGATCATCTGTTTTGATTTCTTTGTCAGATATTTTACTATAGATCCACCTCCTTCGTTTCCTTTTAACTCACACCTTCCATTATTTCTAACTCATACTTTAAAGCATTCATCAATATGCTCCATCCAGTTCTGCTTCTTGATATATTCCTAACCTTCATATCGGTCATTCTTCTTTTTCAACTACCACTGGAAGAATCTATTTACTTCTACTATACACTTGGGTTTATAGTGTTTCTAGTTCTCCCGTGTCTTTATATTGCTATATGCATCGACATATACGGTTTATAATTTCTGGGTGGTTGTTGGGTTTTATATCTTCCCTTATATTTCGATGTCCCTACTTCTGTCTTCTATAATCATTGTCATCTCCAATTAATGCTCTCTTTTATTTGCTGCGATTTATATCCCAATTTTCTATTTCGGAGCTTTGTCCTTTCGTTTCTTCTTCTTGTGATTAAGCACCGCTTGTAATGGTACAGAATTCGCAGATATGAATTTCGGAATGAACATTGTTAATGTTTTAGGAAGGAAATTGTAATGGCACGATCTTGACTTGTCAAATTTCCAGAATACCTCGAAAAAGGCCGAATCATCAAGAAATATTTTCTTGATATTTTAGAGGTTAAATAGAATACAAGAGTCGTATAACATGGCGCATGATGATGTTATGATCTGTGAATCATCACGTTCCATTTAGAAACTCAACATGACTTACTGTAATATAATCACGTTGATCAAGTGTCATTATATTATACTAACTCATACTAACTCATCACGTTCCATTTTAATGATGGAATTGATTCATCGTTTAGATCCATCTTTTCTTTCATTTATATTCCAATTTTACGGGTAAAACAGTTAATTTTGTCCAAAACAAAAGTACCTGCAATAACTTTACAGAAACATGTGATAGATAGTTTTTAATTGAATAACTTGGTACATTCTCCCCACACTTGGCTTTTATTTATCTCTTTCTTTGCCTTTTTATTCTCCTATTTTCCATTTTAAATAAATTCAAGCATTTTAGGTTGTTTATCAATTTATGTCCTTTCTGAGGTAACGATAATTTCGGCATTAACACCTAGTTTTCATCGTTCATAAATATGTACAAACATGATTTTGAATTCATTTAGTTGAAAATTTTTCAAATTTTCACAAAATTTGGCAAATAAACCAAGTGCAAACCTGAGAGAATTTATAACCCTTCTCCACACTTAAGATTATGCAATGCCCTCATTTGCATGAAATTAGACTATAATTATAAATTCATGAGGGTGATTAGTGTAGAAAAGTGATTAAAAATACCCAGTTTATATTTGCTAAGCTCGTTGAATGATAGATGGCGCGCCTCATCGTTTATTCCTTTTGTTGTTTTATCACACATGTTTTTCTTCAAAAACGGTTGCTTTTCTGAACTGTTTGCTAATTTTTGAAAATACGTCTTTTACCCTAATTTATCATGCATGTTTATTAACGAGTTATGCACTAACCCGAACCCCGAATTTAACGTTAAGTGGGGTTAGACTTCCCCACACTTAGCTGACGACATGTGAAGTCGGTAGAATAAGTTCCACGAATTAGAATAGTAAGCCAGTTATTTACATATCGGGTGGTATAAAATATATCAATGGGTTTAAAGTTTAGTCCCACCCGATCGTCACTACTTAATTCTTCTTTAAGTGTAGCTTTTAGTAAATGGATATGTTTCCCTTCTGGTTCTTGGTCAAATGGATCGTTATACACCGATATACATACTTCTATAGGGTGGACAATTCCTAACATTTCCTTCCGTTCATTCTCGGGATCAAAGGTTTCACCTCTATTACCCAATTGGGAGAAATCCGAGGTGTCAATATCTATTACAGCTCGTAATTCATCTTCGGTAGATGAATCATTTATTGAGATTATTGGGTTGGAAGGTTGTGGAATTGTGAATTTCGTGATCGAAGCAAATTCTTCTTCATTAACGGTCCTTATCGGTCCCACCACTTTGGTCTCGGGGGTAAAATTTTCAACGTTATCGACGTTATCGTTTTCCCAAGAGTACCAATTTGTCTCCCTTACTTCTTCTTCATCCATTGATGGATCGATGATTTCGTCGGTAGAGGCTAATGTGTCGATATGTTGTGAAATTGGTAAAACTGAATAAAAAGTATCATCGGGATAATTGATGATTTCGGAGCTCTCGAATTCATCAAAATTCGATGATATGAGATTTTCTTGCACACGACTCCTCGGATCAACAGGTGTGTAGTCTGATAGAGTTTCAGCTTTCCAATTTGCCAACTCTCTCATTTGTTCATTTTGAGCGTCAAATTCTTCGAGTTTGATTTTCATATAATCTAATAACTTTTCAGACACATAATTTTCCTCGTCCTCTGGTTGTTGAGTTTGGATATATTCTTGGGAATAATCCCAATTTGAATTGTATTCCTCATAATCATTCCATTCAGGTTCCATGGGTGCATAATTTTCCATAGAAACGTAATAATAACATTCCAATGTTGAGTGATAATCTCCACAGATTTCACAACCAGTTATTGTTTCGTCATTCGTGATCCAAGATTGACCGAATGAATTTTCATCAACACTCGTTTGAGAGTATTGATTTAATTGATTTCGCATTTTAGAAAGAGTTACCAACATATTCTCGAAATTTTCCATAATACACTTTTTACCAAATTTTAGCTACAATGTGGTGCATTTACTAATTATTCTATTAGTTATAAAACTAAAAATTATATAAGTTATTAAATTAATAGACTTTTCTGCTTTTGCCCACGTTTCAATAGATGCAGCAGGTAGCCAGGATCCTTTAAATCAGAAAATCCACAACTCGCCACTAACAAATTCAACTATTACTACGAACCAGAAAATTGGCGTCTATTAATTTAATCGTTTGCAATAATTTTTCGTCGAAATATAAAGATTTAAAAAAAAAATCTATGTCCTATGAACTAGCGCGTAGAAACGAAAAAGAAAAAGAGCGTCGAAAAATAAGAAGTCGAAAAACAAACGTCGAAAAACAAAAAGTCGAAAAATAATAATAAGAAAGTAAAGCGTCGAAACTTAAAAGTCTAAAAACTAAAAATTAAAGATTACAACTAAAGGTATTAAAGCTTAAAAGGAATTCTAAATCCAAAACGACAGTAACTTAATTAGGTACTAAAATCTAAAAACTGCGTCGCAAAATTCTAAAGCGCCTAAATCTTAATCTAAAAAAAAGCACTTAAGGAAAGCTTAAAAATCTAGAAATATAAAATAACTACGGCAAAAACTAAGTTTAAAACTAATTACGAACGACAAATATTACGAAATAAACGATAAAAATACAAATTATAACTAAAATGATACAAATTACAAATTTTATAAAAATATTATTTTTATATAAAAAAATTTTATATATAAATATTAATTTATATAATTAATAATAATAATAACTTACAATTAAATAATAAAACTAGATATAAATATATATTAAATAAATAAAACCCTAATTAGGTTAAATAATAATAATAATTAATAAAACCTACGCGTAATTATGATTTAAGGATTCAGGCCTGTCAGCTCAATCTATGCGACCGCATGGTTTTAGAGCATCCGGCTCATGCGATCGCATGGGCCTGGATTACAGAAATGATTTTGGGCTTCGACGGGTTCGGCCCAATATTTAATTTTAATTATTTTTTTTATTTATATAATATAAAAAACTTATATTTTTAAAAATCTAAAAATAAAAATATTTTTTTTCTTTTTAATTTTATAGTAAAAATGGAAAATTAGCTTTTTAAAAATATATAAACTTTTTATACACTTATATATATATATATATATATATATATATATATATATATATATATATATATATATATATATATATATATATATATATATATATATATATATATATATATATATATATATTTATAAATTATATTTTACAAAATTAAAAATATAGCGTTTCGCCGAGTCTCCGGCAGCGGCGCCAAAAACTTAATGTGTGCGAGGTGTAGTACGAAATACTATTATTTTTAATACGGAATACGATACTAATTACACAAGTTTTATATATTTAATTTACAAATGAGATATACCTAAACCTTGCTACAACACTTATAGGCAGTGTACCTAATCGTAGAGTAGTATAGTTTTTAGTAAGTCCGGTTCATTCCACAGGGAGACGACTTATTTTACACTATATTTTTATATAACTATATTTATACAAAATATAAATATAAATATAAATATATATATATATATATATATTACAATTATTATTATTATAAAAAGGGGTTTTACCGTTTAATGACTGGTTTATCGATTTTATATTTTAAGCGAAGCGTAAAGTAAATGACGATATTTAACTAACGATAAAATCAATAACAATAATTAAAATGACAATAAATAAAAGTACGAAGAAATATAAAATAAAATATATTATGCTTATTTAAACTTCCGTACTCATGATGTTTGACGTTTTGATTTTAATTTATTATCCTGTGTTAATTGTCCTTTGTCCTGGATTATTTTCATTGGTCATAATTATAAAGTGCGAGTGTCCTCATTAAATTAACCTTATTCCCGAAGTCAAATATTCCAACTAATTGGGGACTTAAACTGTAATAAGGTTTTAATACATTGTTAATGATTACATCAGTTATCGACTGCGTGTAACCCAAGGTTTTAATACTTTATTAACAATTACATCAATTTCCCTTGAATGTAATCCACCCCTGTTTTAATGAGTCCATTGACTATTAATCCATCCCCATGTCCGGTCAAATGAACAATTATTAGTATATATAAATATCCCGCCCATCGTACCCGATCGAACGTATGTAGCTATTTATAGATACATCAAATTGTAAATCTCTATATTAATCAAATATAGAGTCCATTAATAACCCATAGTCTAATTTCCACAAGTGTCGGTCTTTTGTCCAAACCCCAATTATGGTCCAAAGCCCAATAACCCTGTCTTAATATTTAGCCCAACATCACGATTACTTCGACTCAAATAAACATAATAATAACTTAGTTACGATACATAATTGAAAAAGGAGAATTTAACTTACAATGATTATTAATCGCGTAGCGTTACACGGACAGAGTTCCGACTTTAAAACCCGTATATAACCGTTACATTAACTAAACTAATCTAATATAAAACTAAACTAATATATATTATAAATATATATTATATATTATATAGAGAGTAAGAGATATGTGATGGTGTAGTTTTTTCGTCGAGCAGAAGCCTGGTATTTATAGGCATATTTCCTGATTCTGATGCCCATGCGAGTGCATGGGGTTTTAGTACAAATCTCATGCACTCGCATGGGTTTTATGCCTATTTCCCATGCGATCGCATGGCCGTCAGATCCATCTCACATATTTTTTGTTTTCTTGCTTGTCGACATATTATATATATATATATATATATATATATATATATATATATATATATATATATATATATATATATATATATATATATATAATTTATATTAATTATATATATTATATTATATTCTTGTGCATAGTTGACTTGTAATTTTTGCTCTGTTGTCTTGAACATTTACGCCCGGTTTATGTCTCGGTTTCGGTTTCTCGAACGTCTTTTCGTATGCTTTAATATCTTGTACTTTACATTCGGCAACTTGTACTCTTGTCAATATTTAGATGTTGATCATCAATAAATTGAACCACTTGGAGTTTAACTTGTACGTTTGAGCATTCTGGACGTTTGCGTCTTCAAATCTTAGTTTTCTTCTTTTGTCTTCGTACTTATTTATTTAAACGATTATTACATAAAAATAGAACAATTGCAACTAAAAACTTTACATATTGGAAGGATATTGCGCCTAAATATATGTTCATTTGGAGCACTATCAATAGCCAACATTAAATCCGCTTTTAAAGTACCCCAGAATGTTTTGAAAAAACGCATATTAAATCCGTCAGGGCCCGGGGCTTTAGAACTCCCACAATCGTGAATAGCATCCCACACCTCTTGCTCATTAAAATGGACTTCAAGCAAGGCGGATACCTCAGGCGAAATAGTGTTGCAGGCAGGCCCAAGCATGTTAGCTGGTACCAAATTGCTAATGATCCAGAAAGCATAGGCTGCCCAGCGGGCCGAACAGCAGGGTTATCATTAACCTGCCACGCAAATAATTTAGGCCGAATCCCAGCAGGCCGAATGAACCTGCTTTTGAAATGGTTGAGCACACAATTTTTTATGTCACATGGGTTTTCGTTCCAAGAGCCGTTTAAGTATAGACCTCGAATATTGCACTTATTATATTTTCGTCAAATAGAGGAGTGAAAAAACTTAGAGTTTTCGTCACCCTCTAGGATCCAACGGATTCGAGCCTTTTGCTTAAGCATACTCGATTTGGTCTTCTCTTTTTCTAACCAATTCCTCCTTGTTTCCAACCAAGAGGATCTATCATCATCATTTAAAGAACCCAATTCCGCTTTCTTTTCCCATTCATCCGCTTCCATCCTCAACTTTTCAATCTCCGCATCCAAAGAACCAAATTCTCTTTTGTTCCAATCTTTTAATGCTAGCTTAACATTTTTGAGTTTATCCCTAAAATTGCAATCGAGACGAGCCCCATGAACCGGAGAAGCCCAAGCCTAGTCAATAATATCAACCACACCGTCATAATTATACCATTCATCAAAAATTTTGAAAGGCTTAGGACCAAAATCAATGACCTTGTCCCTAAGGACAATAGGGCAATGATCCGAGCTTTTCCTTTCCAAAGCGATAATCGAGAGGTCATCCCAAAGCTTAATAAACTTATCCGTTACGAAGAATCGATCAAGCTTGCTAAATTTTAGGCCGTCATCACTAATACGAGTGAACCTCCTACCAATCAACGAAATTTCAATAAGATTATTACAATTAATGAAATCGTTAAACCAAGAAGCCCTACGTTGATGGAAGATACAATTAAGCCTATCATCTTCACCCCGAACTTCATTAAAATCCCCACACAAGACCCAAGCCATATCGATATTACCCATTAGTTTACTAAGAGAATCCCACAGAACCTTTTTACTAGAATCACTATGAGGGCCGTATACGTTTACCACGACTGACTCTTTGATGGAACCAATCCAACTACCCCGAATGGCAAGAAAATAATCACTACTGACAGCATTGGTAACTTTGAACGAGTTTGAGTCCCAAATAATTAACAAACCACCCGAATTCCCGACCACTGGTTTCTGCACATACCCGAAATCCCTACAGCCCCAAATAGATTCAACCCAACGATCCTCAACTTCTTTACATTTGGTCTCTTGTAGCGCTATGATATCCGGTCTTTCCCGATAACATATATTCTTAACATGATCGAATTTTCCCGACACCGCGAAACCCTTAATATTAAACGAAATAATCTTCATAAGAAAACAAAAAACGAGCGAAAGGGGAGAAAAGACCTTAATGGCGATTAGGGCAAGGCCACTTAAGCCCAATTTGTTCACCGAACTCCATTAAATCGTCCTCGGTGATCGAATCCGCTCTCGAAGGGATACTCTGACCAACTGAACGTGAAACCAAGGGTCGCCTTCTATGACTAGATTTCCTGCCACACCCTTTGCAATTGAACTTGTCTGCACCTTCCAAATTTATACCTTTTTTCGCAACTGATTTAGCCCTGCGAATACGTGATGAGGCTCTCCAACTCATAATTGAATTCCAGTAACACTCCTTACAATAGGACACACACGTCGTTCGTGAACTGTTGGATGACCGACAGCCAACTCCCCCTTGAGAGTCACGCTGGTCATTGCAATGGAAGTGATTAGACATTGAAGCCTTGGAACGAGAGAAAGGAATATTGCCTTTTGATCTATATTGCTCATTACCAGGCCCAACCGGTGGTAGGCCTGAAGATCTGTTATTGGTAGAATTCGGCCCACTTTCCACAGGTTCATTATTGTTATCATCCATAGGTCCCAATGGGCTCTCAACTTTATAGTCAGGCCCATTTTCAACATCTAGTCCAATATCTTCAGTTGGGTTAGTTTTATCAACAGAATTGTCAGCACCTTGCCCGACATAATCATCCTTAGCTGCCATATTTTTGGGGTAACTAGATGTGTTTTCCTTGGAACTCGAATCGCTTTTGCTTTGGGTTTCTTCTACTACTTCGTTTTCTTCCCCAAATAAACCTTGGAAACCAAAACAACCAGACCCAAGATCCTCTGCCCGAGGCTTGTCATCATTACCTCGACTCTTCGAATTCCCGGCCAGAGGATTATCATCATCACCCCGACTCTTCGAATTTCCGGCCACCTTAACATTTCTCACAGAGCCAGACCGTTTTTCTGGCGACGATATCTCATCCACCACTTCACGGAAATCATCGAACTCTGCACTGCTTACATAATCGTCGGAATCAATATAATCGGAGCCCGAGCCAGTGGAGTAAGAGGCACTCTCTGAATCATGCTCGAAATCATCTAAACCCGGACAACTAGCTTCTTATTCCATGACAGTTACAAAAAATTCTTGACCCTTATGAATGAGTTTAAGCTAGTCATTTACCTTTTCTGGCTCATTTAACTTAACCCGGACTTTCCCTACCGTGAGTTTCTGATTCCCAGATAAACTACAATTTTCAAACTCATAAACACCGCCCCACCATTCGGCAATAGACATGAAGGTCTCCTCCGTCCAAATATGCACCGGGACCCCTGTAATTTTAAGCCAGCAAAACCTACCATCTGAGCACATTGAGTTTTCCCATTTTTGAACTTTGTGAACCCATTTTCTCAAGGGATGATGTTGTTGATCAACAACATTCATGGCAGTATCTTTGCATTTAAGTATTAAAAGGACACTTAAGCCACCTAGAAATTTAATGTCAATATCCTTAAACCCTTCTTCTTCACAAATCCTGACCAGATTCCTTGCAATACTACGGTTTTTAGCATCACAAACAACAGCACTATCTAGTAGATTATTGTTATTATTATTGTCATTCAAGGAAACCACTTTACACTTCTTCTCAGCATTACCGTAATCCTGACCATGGCGGTTACGGTTGAGTTTGTCTCTCAAATCACCTCCCCGATCCCCCACAACATCACTGAAGCGTCTACCATCATGAGGGTTGTCTCGGAATTGACTCTTCCCATTCTTGTTCGGGTTTTCGTTCAACCCTTGAGGTTTAGGGTTTCTGCGAGATGCTTTGAAGATGTGAATGAACCGTCCGTTGATCTTGATTTTCTCCAGGTCTTTCAAGAATCTATCTTCATCCCAAATATCAGCGAATCGAACAAACGCAAATCTCGAGCCGTTTACGTAATCTCCTGCTAGCTACATATACATCTCGCACAGACCCATGAGGCCTGAAAAGTTTCCAGAAATCATTTACTTTCCAATCCTCCGGAAAGTTGAAAAACATGTACGAAGTTAGATGATTGCCGCTAGACCGCTTGTGTTGATACCCATAGTCCCCGTTGTACCGATCTCTGAACCTTGCCGCGCCTGTCTTCTCTCTACACTCTCTCTCACCTCTCATTCTCTCTCTATTCCTTAACTAAAAGCACATACGTTTTATGTAGAGATTTTACTTTTTGGTTTCAGTTTACTTTTAGGTTTGATTTGTAAAGAATATAAAGATTTGGAGAAGAATATGAGGCATAGATTGGGAAGAACATGAAGTACAAATGAGATATAAAAAGACATGTTTGCCTTCCCATGATTTAACGGAAATATTTAACTTGTGTCAGTAAAAGGACTATCTTATCAACTTTTACAAACCAATTATTTGATACAAACCACGTGGACTACTTTCGTAATTATGTCCACGGTGTAATCGGGTATTGTTTTTTACGTTACTTTCACCATGAGTAAAATATTTTAATGAAAAAAATATAATTTTGTACTAATCGTCGCATATGCGTCGCATATGGTATGTCGATCAACATTCGATAGTTCCTATTATCAAAGAAGCGCATTTTAACATGAAGTGTACTTTGATATATAAACCTCAAATTCATAATATATTAAAGATGATGAGAAGCAAATCATTAAAGAGTGATGATACTTTAATCACAAATTTGAATAAATTCATAAATATAGTGTATTAGGAATTGTACGACAAAAAAAAAAGCACAGTTTCAAGAATATATTAAAAATTAATGTCGATAAAAAATTAATCACATTGGAGTACATAACTTGTATGCTTAATTTGCATTGTTTTCACTACTACCGTATAGTATTGCTTATGGTATTATTGGCGTATAAAACACACATTGTTGACGGGAGCTTCACATATATAAGATGTGAATATTGAATATATACATAAAAAAAAAAACACTATGCATTGCACGTGTAACAGCTTCCAATCAACTCATCTTTGACTACTTTGACATATTTACTCTTCGCTCTTAAATATGAACTCTTTTTGTTCAATTACATCTCGCAATAAAGATGCTATCACTTTTATATTTGCCCATAAATAAATTTGAATTCAATTTTGTGTGTAAAATAGTTTTTGATTAAAAAAAATTATGCATTTGAGGTAAAAATCAACATGCAGTGGCAGAACTTGAAACCGTTCACAGATGGGGCGAGCGGAAAAACTTATTAAATTTATCATTGACACCAGGGGCAAACACTAATAAAACCTTGTTTTTTAGTAAAAACTTTTTTATTTAGTGTACAATTTTTTCCCCTCGAAATCCAGCTGGGGCGAGTGCCCCGCCCTATCCCTACTATCTTCCGCCCCTGTCAACATGTCTGGTTGATGTGTTTTGTCTGGGTTTCGTGTAGTTGCTAGTTGGTTTTCTTTGTTGGTTGCACAGAGTTTTTTTTTTTTTTTGAAAAGCCAATTTTTATTAATATAAATCACGATATGTACATGAGTTGTAGGCGAATAGCCTACATACAAAGACCCGAAACTATTACGTATACATACACGATTATATTTACAATGGTATTACAACAAAGAACATAGAATAACAATCACACGATTAACCCGGATCTAGATTATTCGTTCTCGGATCCCCTAGACTTGCCGGGTTGAGTAAACCATCGATGTCAATCCTTGCCGATGAGTTTCGATCTATTTGAAATCCATTTGAATGTCTTGACTTGGATTTCGGTCACGACCTTTGAAGATGCCCACGAGTCATTTCGAAAAACTTTTTGATTTCTATTTTTCCAAATGACGTAACACGTTGTTCAAAAAATTGCTTGCTAAATTCGCTTATTATTCCCCGTAAGATTCCCATACCCCCCTGTTATAAGCCAATCGAAACCTTGAGAAAGTGGAATGTTGACGTTCCACCACTTGTGAATGCCGATCCAAACGTCCATTGCCGATTTACACTTGAAGATTTGGTTTTGTTGGTGTTTTAATGGCTTTTCTTTGTTCTGTCCTTTGCGGTTTCGGCGTGGCTCGCTAGTCAATTGCATGTTAGGTTGTTGGAAAATCGTGTGTACTTTTACCAAAACAGATTAATGCAGCGGATAGTTAAAATAATAATCTTTTATTATTTTATGAACAAAATTTAACAAGATTAAATTTTCACTTATTTAATGAAACATGCACACGATTAATCTTTCCCAATGATCGAGTTACATCATAATAATTGTCATGAATATAAAACAAAAGAGGAGTTAACGATATACCTTTCTTGAAGAATTGATGAGACGGAGAGAAACTTACGATCAAAAGTATGACCGTCTCTTTGGATAGTCCACACTACACTTCAAACGACCGTCAATGGATGCTAGTCCAAATTCAAGTAATATTAATCAACCTTTGGTTAATATTATGAAATCAAAATATGTAATATGTGTTTTTTTTAGTTCACTGAAAGAATACGATATGAACTAATTTGGTCCAATATATAAAGATATTTTTTCAAAACACCCGTAAACCTTTATGAAAAATCCGTGAATCCAAATTAAAACGAATATATATCATAAAGTCGTATTTCTCAAATACTTTAGGGGTATGTTATGTAGCTTATAATTAATAATTTCTATCATTTCGCTTTCTTGTGAATAGTAAATTAATTAATTTCGATTCATTTACTATTCATATGAATAGTAAATGAATTAATTTTGATTTACTATTTTGTTACTTCAGTAATATATATACATCATATATATATTTTATTTGATGTCTCGGTGTATATGTGTGTGACCTCGAAGGCTCAAATGAAGTTGGCCATATAGTTATATGTTGTACCTTGCACATTAATCCTACAGACTCCCACTTATGCATGACACAACACTAAGTAACTATACAAACAATGGTAAGCGTCTAGCAACACGTCATTGTCTCCAAATTCATGTGAGGGTAGTTTCTCGAAACTGTTTATTTAAACTTGAGATATGGATCATCGGTCATTCTCATTTGTTTAACAATTTTGTTTCTCGATCTTAGAACTGAATTAGATCACCAAATTAATTAAGTATCATCTTAATTACATCTGGGTGCGTCCACACAAATATCTTATTCATTCATCGAGGAGCTCAAAAAGTATCTAACTCCAAACATTTTAGAGGAACAAATCCTATATTGCATACACGTGTCTATCACGAGCTTTACATTATACCCAATAATGGCCTTTATAACAGCATTATTCAGGACAACGTTTAACCATATTAAAGTACAATGCTACACTCATCAAGACGGGCGTGCATCTCAATTCTAAGTACACAAAGACATAATCACTAAAAGATTCACTACTGACTACGATCCATGTAGTGACATCTCATGGTTGGGTCATTCCAATATTCATCATCAATGAATACATATGAATTTTGGTCTCAACAAGTTAACTATTCATCATCAATGAATATAACCAAAATTTCACAGTAATCTTAATTCATGTTATTCCCATAACATGACCGATTATGGAGATTTTGAATAATCAACAATTATTAATGGATTAAACATGCTAATATAGAACACAGTGATATAAATAAAAATGACCATATCAAGTATGTCAATTCATTAATATAAAACTGCTTAATGTTTCAAAAATATCCAAATATTAAATTACAAATGAAAAAGATCAGTAGCATAACGAAGTTCAATACTACTAGCATGATCATCATGCTTGTTGTGCATCATGGGCTTCGTGAACGGGTCAGCCACATTATCATTTGTATGAACCTTTAAGAATACTAATATCATTCCTCTTAATGACTTAATGAATGTAGTCAAACTTTTGAAGAATGTGCCAGATACTTTTATGTACATGTGATTCTTTCAAAAGTATATTAACATTCAAACTATCACAGTACATATTATAGAAGATTAAATGTTGTGTACTACTCTGAGTATAACAACAAACTTCCTTATCCAGACAGCTTTCTGAGCAGCTTCTCAGTCAACAATGTATTCTGCTTTTGTTGTAGATTGTTCAATAGTGCTCTGCCTAGAGCTCTTCCAATCAACTGTCTTGCCCATCATGAAAAAAAAAAAAACAACGTGACTGGATCGAGAATCATCTTGATCAGTTTGGAAACTAGAATCAGTATAAAACTTAATACTTAACTCTTCTTCCAAACCACCGTAAACCAAGAACATATCATTAGTACTCTGCAAATACTAAAGAATATTCTTAACAACAATACAATGTACTTCACCTAGATTATGTTGACAATAACTCGTCAAACTCAAAACTAACGAAACCTCGAGTATAGTACATATCATGGCATACATAATGGATCACATAGCCGAAGCATATGTGATACATTTCATTTGTCTCATCTCATCTGCTGTGATAGGACTTTTGAGAATTTCTCACGGTTATGCCCTTTTGCATTGGCAAAACTCCATGCTTGGAGTTTTGCATACTAAATCTCTGCAAAATAATGTATGTACTTTGATTCAAACCAATAAGCAAATTGGATCTATTGTATAGATCCTAATTCCAATAATATAAGTAGCTTCATCAAGATCCTTTATGGAAATACATTTTTCAAGCCAAGACTTGACATCTTGCAAGTTGGAGTGTTATTTCTAATAAGTAATATGTCATCAACATATAAGATCAAGAAGACTACTTTGCTCCCACTAGCTCTAATGTAAACTCAGGGCTTATCTTGGTTTTAAGAAAAATTAAACACTTTGATTTTCTCATTAAACTTAAGATTCTAGCTCCTGGATGCTTGCTTTAATCCATAAATGGATTTTAGAAGCTTGCATACTTTATTAGGATGCTTAGGATTTATAAACCCTTCTGGCAGAACCATATATACGTCCTCGCTTAGGTTGCCATTTAGGAAGGCGGTTTTGACATCCATTAGCCATATTTTATTATCATGAAAAGTAAACATGGTAATAAGTATCCTAATTATTTTAAGGCTCGCGACTGGTGAAAAACTTTCATCATAACCTTTTCTCACCAATCGAGCTTTAAAAGTGTTTACATTACCATCCATATCAGTCTTCCTTTGAAGACCCATTTTTACCTCATTGTCATACAATTGGGTAGAAGATCAATCAAGTCTCATACTTGATTATCCTTCATGGACTGCATATCTGTATTCATATAATCTAGTCATTTTCAGATTCAGGATCTGATATGGCCTCACGCAGCTAGAGCGTTCATCATAATCCCTTAGTTGAGGTTTATCTGAATTAACCAGATAATTAAACCTCATAAGCCGATGAGTTCTACTAGATCTATAAAGTGCAGGTGTAACACGTTCTGGCTCACCAACAGTGCGCTCAGTTTTAACGTGTGAATTGCTAGTGCTTACTGAAGGTATGTTACTTTAAAGTACTTGAATTTCTTCAAGATCTACTTTACTCCCACTGACTTCTTGTAAGAGAAGATCTCTTTCCAGGAATTCAGCAGACTGAGCAGAAAACACGTTGTCTTCAGCTTGGTAGTAAAAGTAGTAACCCATTGTTTCCTTTATGTATCGTACAACGTAACATTAGATAGTTCTGGGTTCTAATTTGTTTGAAGTGTCATGCTTCACGTACGCTTTACAACCCCAGACTTTCAGATAAGACAACTTGGGATTCTTCCCATGCCATAACTCATATGGTGTCTTTTCTACCTTCATAGTTGGAATCACATTGAGTATGCCTGCAGCAGACTCTCATGCATATCCCTAAAAGATGGTAGTAGAGAAATCAGACTCATCATAAATCAAACTATATCAAGTAAAGTTCGATTCCTCTTACTCAGACACACCATCGTGTTGTGGTGTGTAAGGTAGAGTGAACTATGAGATAATCCCACAATTCTTTAGGTGGTCCAAAAACTCTTGACTCATAAACTCACTTACTCCATCGGAGCGAAGTGCTTTAATGGTCTTTCCAAGCTGATTATCTAATTCATTTTGGAATACTTTTGAATGTTAAAATAGCTTCATATTTATGTTTCAGCAAGTGAACATAATCATAGCTACTGTACTCATCAGTAAATGTAATGAAGTAAAATTAACTAAATCTATACATTGTTCTTAAAGGGCTACATACAACAGTATGTATTAGTCCTAAAAGATCCTTAACTCTTTTATCTAAATCGGAGAAAGAAGCATTTGTCATCTTTTCACATAAACATAACTCGCATACATCAAATGATTCAGATTCAGAGTCAATTGATTTTAAAAGTTCATTAGATTGGAGTTTTGAAATGCATTGTTTGTTTATATGAACAATATGACAACGTCATAGATAGGTCTTATTCAAGTCTTGCTTGAAGACTTTGGCGATGTAGGTATACACAAAATGCTCATTTGAAATTACACTATGCATATCAATTTCAAAAATACCATCACATGGATAGGTATTAAGATAAATATATTATCCTTAGAAACTGAAATACCTAAGTGTGTAAATGCAAGTTCAAAACTAGCATCTTTCAAACTACGTCGCTCGCAGTATTGAGAACATAAAGCTATTGTTCCAACAAAACAATAAGACCACTTAGAGAAGTAAGTTCAGAGGTACCAATAGCTTTAACAAAAGCTTGATCCCCCTTGCCTACTTGAAAATCCAGCGTGTCTTTCTTCAGTCTATTACTTCTTCTCATTCCCTTCATATTGTTACAGGTGTGAAGGCCACAACCAGTTAACAAAGATCTAGGAATCACTAGAAGAAGTATATAACTATATATGGAAATTACCTGATTTGCTAGTCTCACCAGCGTTGCATTTTCTCAGCTCAGATTGGAAGATAGGACAACTTCCTTCTCCAATTGCCAACCTTTCTACAATGAAAACATTCGGCGTTTTTTGTTGGGCTTTCCTTTTTGGAAGGTGGAATATTTTTTCTTAGCAAATGATTTGTCATTTTCCTTCCACAAAGTATTTGGCTTATTCATTTTCAACCTTCAATCCTATTTCTTCCTGATCATCGAACAACATTCGATAAGCATTTTGCCGAGCAGCAACAACTGTCACAACATGAAGAAAGGATATGGGTTCTAAACTTTATTCAACTTCCATTTATATTTGAGAATAGTTTTTAGATTGCGGTGTCAGTTTGGGAAGTTTGAACATTGAGTTTATCCTTCTCCAACAAAGAAGAAAGTGTTTTGGTTTGCGTTTTAATTGTTTGATATCTACAACAGATATATGATTCAATTTAGTATTTTCGATATTGAGCTTTAATAAATTAACTATCCAAGTTTTTATAATTTTTAAAAACAATTAATTTACGAAAGCCTAAGATCCACATAAAGGTTCCATAGCCACATCTGTTGATCACCTAGCAGTTATGGAGTCTATTGGTAGGTAGCGGGTACCAATTGCATTACAAGTACAACTCTTAGATCTTTATGGGACCTAGAGATATATGTAGTCCAACAAACCACTATTATCTAATGGCATGTTTGTCCCATCATTGCCTCGAACTCAGGTCTCACCGTGAACACGATTAAGTCGTCCAATTTGGAAACTGATAAGGCTAAAAATGAACACATATTTTACAGCATTATTCCCCAAGAAAGACAAAATTTTAGTTGATATTGTTCGATTTACAAGCACTATTCGTTTAAATATTAAAAAGTGAAGATAAAAGGCAGATTCGACAAATTGAAGACGGAAAGGTCCAAAAAGCTAAAAAGTACAAGATTCAATCAAAAAGGTTCAAATTATTGATGAGGAACGTCTCAAAATAACAAGAGTACAAGTTACAAGACGCAAAGTACACGATATAAAATAGTACGCGAGGACGTCCGAAAATCCGGAACCGGGACCTGAGCCAAGAAGAAACGCCCGACGCAACGGACCAAAAATATCTAGTCTACTATGCACAAGAATATAATATAATATATATATAATTATATATAATTATATATTATATATTATTATTATATTACGTCGGCAAGAAGAAAACAAAGCAATTTGGCTGGATCCAGGGTGGCCATGCGACTCGCATGGCCAGAGGCACAAAATCCATGCGAGTCGCATGGAGTGAAAATGCTGGTCAGGTCCTATATAAAGCCAGTTTTCTGCCGAGTTTTAAACACACAAAAAATATATCTCTTTCTCTCAATATATCGTATATATTTATATTTATATTTATAATTTATATTTTAATTTCAATTATAATTCTAATAATAAGGGTATGTTAGCAAATGTTGTAAGGGTGTAAGTCAAAATTCTGTCCGTGTAACGCTACGCTATTTTTAATCATTGTAAGTTATGTTCAACCTTTTTATATTAATGTCTCGTAGCTAAGTTATTATTATGCTTATTTAAAACGAAGTAATCATGATGTTGGGCTAATTACTAAAATTGGGTAATTGGGCTTTGTACCATAATTGGGGTTTGGACAAAAGAACGACACTTGTTTAAATTAGACTATGGGCTATTAATGGGCTTTATATTTGTTTAACTAAATGAAAGTTTGTTAATGTTAATATAAAGATTTACAATTGGGCGTCCCTATAAATTACCATATACACTCAATCGGACACGATGGACGGGGTATTTATATGTACGAATAATCGTTCATTTAACCGAACACGGGAATGGATTAATAGCCACTAGAATAATTAAAACAGGGGTGAAATTACATTCAAGGGTAATTGGTGTAATTGTTAACAAAGTAGTAAAACCTTGGTTTACACGCAGTCGATAACCTGGTGTATTCATTAAACAAAGTATTAAAACCTTGTTACAATTCGAATCCCCAATTAGTTGGAATATTTAACTTCGGGTATAATAATAATTTGACGAGGACACTCGCATTTTATATTTATGACTGATGGACTGTTATGGACAAAAACCAGACGGACAGATTAAATAATCCAGGACAAAGGACAATTAACCCATGGGCATAAAACTAAAATCAACACGTCGAACATCATGATTACGGAAGTTTAAATAAGCATAATTCTTTTATTTCATATTTAATTTCCTTTATTTTATATTTAATTGCACTTCTAATTATCGCATTTTTATTGTTAATTTATTTTATCGCACTTTTAATTATCGTACTCTTTAATTATCGCAAGTTTATTTTATCGCACTTTTATTATTCGCAATTTCATTATTGTTATTTACTTTACGCTTTAATTTAAGTCTTTTATTTATTTAATATTTTACATTAGGTTTTAACTGCGACTAAAGTTTTAAAATCGACAAACCGGTCATTAAACGGTAAAAACCCCCTTTTTATAATAATAATATTACTTATATATATATTTGTATTTTTATAAAAGTAAACTAATATAGCGTTGAGCTTTGTTTAAAGATTTCCCTGTGGAACGAACCGGACTTACTAAAAACTACACTACTTTACGATTAGGTACACTGTCTATAAGTGTTGTAGCAAGGTTTAAGTATATCCATTCTATAAATAAATAAATATCTTGTGTAAAATTGTATCATATTTAATAGTTTTTCCTTGTAAAAATTAATAGTATTTTATACCCCTCTACTTTGACATCAAGTATTTTTGGCGCCGCTGCCGGGGAACGCCGAAGCGAAACGTCAATATAAAATTTTTTTATTAAGTCTTAATTAGTTTTTATAATAAATATATATTTTTAATAAAAAAAAATATATAAAAATTTAAAATCTATTAAAACCAAAAAAAAAAAAAAAGTATTTTAAATATATTTTTAAGTTTTTCTTTTATTTTTACAAAATTATAAAGTATTTTAAGTTTATTTTTAGTTTTTAAAATTAAGTTTTATTTTAATTATATATATATATTTATCTTTTAAATATAAAACAGAAAATATTAATACAATTAATAAATATTTAAAATATTACGAACTGAACCTGTTGTTTGAACCCCCATTTGAACCGGCTCAGCAGGTCATGCGACTCGCATGACCTTTTCCCCTGAACCCATGCGACTCGCATGATGGTTCTGACAGGCCACAATCTTTGCCCTAATTCTGCATTTAATGCGGAGTAATATATTATTATTATTATAAAACCTAGTTTGTTTTTATTATTATTAATTAAGTTTTTAGTTTAATTATTTTTAATTACTTTTAATTAGTTTTATTATATTTAAAACTTAATACTTTAATATAATTAATATAAAAATAATATTTTAATAAAAATTGTATTTTTTTATCACTTTTTATTTCTTTTAATATTTTGTACCTTTTAATCGTTTAGCGTAATTTTTATATTTTTATTGTTCGTACTTAGTTTTTAGACATAGTATTTGCCGTAGTAACTTTAGATTTTTAGGCTTTGCCGTAAACTCTCTTAAGTGCTTATTCCTTAGATTAAGTATTAGGTGCTTTAGAATTTTGCGACGCCTTTTTAAGTTTTAGTTTTTTTTTTTTAAGTTATTTCCATTTGGGATTTAGTTTTTCCTGTAAGCTTTAATATTTTTAGACACCTTTTACTATGTATCAATTATCATTCCAATTAGTAATTTCAATTTGCGATTATAATTTTAAGTTAGTTGTAGTAATAAGGTTAGGTTAGTCAAGTATTTTTAAGTTTTATAAGTTTCTTTTATTTTTCCGTCACCTTTTATTTTTCAACCATTTTTCTTTTTCGACCTTTTTCGACGAGCTCTTTTTCTTTCTTATTTCTCGCTATTCTAGTTTTAGGACATAGATTTTTATTCTACTTCTTATCTAAATTTCTTAAAATTACGAAAATTTATTTTAAGTGGTTAAATTAATAGACATCAAAATTTTCTGGTTCGTAGTAATAGTTGGATTTGTACGTGGACCGGGTTATTGGAGCCAAACAGTCCTCAATTATATTGAGACCAAACGAATCCTGCCCCTCTGCTGCATCTTTTGGCTATTCGAAACGTGGGCAAAATCAGAAAAGTCTATTGATTGGATAACTTATTATAATTTTTCTTTCCTTTTTAAAACTAATAGGATATTCAGTGAATGCACCGAGCAAGACGTTCACCACCTTTTGTACGTTCACCACCTGTAACTAGATCAAGACATTTAGCAAATATAACCGCCGTTGATTTTTCTTTAGAATCGTCATCCAGTCGACCAAGAACTTCAGTTCAAATTTCCAATAATCCATTTTTTGAACCCGACCTCACAATTGAGAATCCGGAGAATATTCAGGAACGGTTCGTAGATCCTGAACCACTAAACTTTCCTCCGGAGCCACCAATCATTCAAACAGAGATTGTTGAGGAACGAACCATTAAATCAGAATCATCTAGTGATACCGATTCAACAAATTCAATTATGGAGAATCTGGAACCTTTTAGTATGGAAGACCGAATGAGAGCTAAACGCACTGGCCAAGGTCACGCAATTACTCATCCAGATATTAATGCGCCAGATTATGAAATCAAAGGACAAATTCTACACATGGTGACTAATCAATGCCAATTTAGTGGTGCGCCGAAGGAAGATCCAAATGAACATCTACGTACCTTTAATAGGATCTGCACACTATTTAAAATCCGAGAAGTTGAGGATGAACAGATATATCTCATGTTATTTCCTTGGACTTTAAAGGGAGAAGCCAAAGATTGGTTGGAATCGTTACCTGAAGGGGCGATTGATACATGGGATGTTTTAGTTGACAAATTTCTTAAACAATTCTTTCCTGCATCTAAAGCCGTAAGACTTCAAGCAGAAATTGTTACGTTTACACAGAAACCAAATGAAACTCTATATGAGGCGTGGACTAGATATGGAAAGTTGTTAAGAGGATGTCCGCAACATGGTTTAGACACCTGCCAAATAGTACAAATATTCTACCAAGGATGCGACATCACTACAAGAAAAGACATAGATATAGCAGCTGGTGGTTCTATTATGAAGAAAACCGAAACTGATGCTTACAAAATTATTGATAACACTGCTTCCCACTCACATGAGTGGCACCAAGAAAAAGACATCATTAGATCATCTAAAGCAGCTAGAGCCGATTCTAGCCATGACTTAGATTCCATTTCCGCAAAGATAGATGATGTGGAGAGACGAATGGAAAAGATGACTAAGGATATTCACTCAATACGAATTAGTTGTGAGCAGTGTGGAGGACCACATTTGACAAAAGATTGTCTCAGTATTGAATTAACAATGGAACAAAGAGAGAATATTTCATACATAAACCAAAGGCCTGGAAATAATTATCAGAATAATTATCAACCGCCAAGACCGATTTACAATCAAAACCAGAATTATAACCGAAATATTCCATACAACAACCAACAAGGTCCTAGCAATCAACAAGTATCCAATAATACTTACAATCAGCAAAGACCTAATTTTCAAAACAAACCACCACAACAAACCGATGATAAAAAGCCGAATTTAGAAGATATGATGACGAAGCTAGTTGAAACTCAAACGCAGTTTTTCACGTCTCAGAAACAAACTAATGAACAAAATGCTCAAGCATTTAGAAATCAACAAGCTTCTATTTAAAATCTGGAACAAGAAGTAAGTAACCTAGCAAGGTTAATAGGTGAAAGAAAACCGGGAAGTCTACCTAGTGATACAAATGCTAACCCCCGGAATGAAACAGCTAAAGCTATTACCACAAGAAGTGGTACAACACTTAAACCACCGGAAATACCTGTAACTTCTGATGAAACCATTCCTACTCCACAAGAACCACAACCTGAACAAGAAAAGGAAAAAGAACCGGTAGTTGAAAAGGTTAATGAAGATAACACAGTTAAGGCTAAACCTTATGTTAAACCATACCAACCACCACTTCCTTACCCGAGTAAAATGAAGAAAGAGAAACTTGAAGCCGAGCAATCTAAATTCTTGGATATGTTTAAACAGATAAATGTAAATCTTCCTTTCATTGATGTAATTTCAGGAATGCCTAGATATGCTAAATTCTTGAAAGATCTAATCTCAAATAGAAAGAAAATGGAAGAACTCTCGGCTGTTACTATGAATGCTAATTGTTCAGCAGTGCTGTTAAATAAGATACCAGAAAAACTATCTGATCCAGGAAGTTTCACAATTCCATGTTTTCTGGGTAGTCTTAGTTCAATAGAAGCATTGGCAGACTTAGGTGCTAGTATAAATCTAATGCCGTATTCACTATACACTAAACTAGACCTTGGAGAATTGAAACCAACAAGAATAAGCATACAACTAGCCGATAGATCAATAAAATATCCTAGAGGGATAATGGAGAACATGCTAGTTAAAGTTGGTACTTTAGTATTTCCAGTAGATTTTGTTGTTTTGGACATGGAAGAAGATTCTCAAGTTCCTCTCATATTAGGAAGACCATTCTTAAACACGGCTAAAGCAATGATAGACGTGTTTGGTAAGAAACTGACCCTAAGTATAGAGGATGAGAGTGTTACATTTTCAGTTGATAGAGCAATGCAACAACCACAATCTGCAGATGATACATGTTATTATATTCAAACTATAGATGCACATGCAGAATTATTAGAAGAATTTCCAGAATTACAAGGAACAGGAGAATGTTCTTTAGGAGAAGGTAATGAACCAATTGATGAAGCTGAAATGTTAGCTACACTTATAGCTAATGGATATGAACCAACAACAGAAGAAATTCAAATGCTAAAAGAAGAAGACAGATATCGATATAAATCATCGATAGAAGAACCTCCGAAATTAGAGTTAAAGCCACTTCCAAACCATTTGGAATACGCTTATTTGCATGGTGAATCTGAATTACCTGTAATAATATCGTCTTCTCTTACTGAAAATGAGAAATCACAACTCATTTCTGTGTTGAAAGCTCATAAACCAGCCATTGCATGGAAGATTCATGATATTAAAGGAATAAGTCCTTCGTATTGCACACATAAAATCCTTATGGAAGAAGGTCATAAAACGTATGTGCAACGCCAACGAAGACTAAATCCTAATATGCAAGATGTAGTTAAGAAAGAGATTATTAAACTGCTAGATGCAGGTTTGATATATCCAATTTCTGATAGTCCATGGGTAAGTCCAGTTCAATGCGTACCTAAGAAGGGTGGCATGACTGTCATTACAAATGAGAAAAATGAGCTTATTCCTACTAGGACTGTAACAGGATGGCGTGTATGTATTGATTATAGAAAATTAAATGACGCCACCAGAAAAGATCACTTTCCCTTACCTTTCATAGATCAAATGTTGGAAAGATTAGCCGGAAATAGCTACTATTGTTTTCTAGATGGATTTTCCGGATATTTTCAAATTCCAATAGCACCCGAGGACCAAGAGAAAACCACACTCACGTGCCCTTATGGTACTTTTGCTTACAAACGCATGCCATTTGGACTTTGTAACGCCCCTGCAACCTTTCAAAGGTGTATGATGACGATTTTTCACGACATGATAGAAGAATGCATGGAAGTATTCATGGATGACTTTTCAGTCTTCGGTGATACATTTAAATCATGTCTAGTTAATCTGGAACGAATGCTAATTAGATGCGAACAATCAAATCTAGTACTTAATTGGGAGAAATGCCATTTCATGGTTAAAGAAGGCATCGTTCTTGGACATAAAATTTCAAAAGAAGGAATTGAAGTGGATAGAGCTAAAGTAGATGTAATTGCTAAACTTCCACATCCCACAAATGTTAGAGGAGTTAGGAGTTTTCTAGGGCATGCCGGTTTTTACCGACGTTTCATAAAAGATTTTTCTAAAATTGCCACTCCTATGAATAAACTCCTAGAAAAGGATGCGCCATTCATCTTTTCAGATGAGTGTATCAAATCTTTTAATATTCTTAAAGAGAAACTCACTAATGCACCGATCATGATAACACCAAATTGGAATCTACCATTTGAACTAATGTGCGATGCAAGTGATTTTGCAATGGGAGCCGTTTTAGGACAAAGGATTGAAAAACGATTTCAACCTATATATTATGCTAGTAAGACATTACAAGGAGCACAAACAAACTATACAACTACTGAAAAAGAACTCCTTGCTATTGTCTTTGCTTTTGACAAATTCCGAGCATATCTCGTTCTAGCAAAAACGGTGGTCTATACCGACCATTCTGCTCTTAGATACCTATTTTCAAAACAAGATGCTAAACCAAGATTAATCCGTTGGATCTTACTCTTACAAGAGTTTGATATTGAAATCCGAGATAAAAGAGGAGTAGAAAATCTCGCCGCTGATCATCTTTCTCGTCTTGAAAATCCCGAATTAGAAGTTCTAAATGAATCGGCCATACAAGACAACTTTCCTGATGAATATCTATTGAAGATAGATTATAAAGAAATCCCATGGTTTGCAGACTATGCAAACTACTTAGTTTGTGGATTCCTTGAAAAAGGATTATCGTACCAAAGACGAAAGAAATTCTTCAGTGATATAAAACACTATTTCTGGGAAGATCCACATCTGTTTAAAAGTTGTCCCGATGGAATAATACGCCGATGTGTATTTGGAGATGAAGCTAGTAAAATATTAAACCATTGTCACACAGGACCAACAGGAGGGCATTATGGGCCTCAACTAACAGCAAGAAAAATTTATGAAGCTGGATTCTATTGGCCTACAATTTACAAAGACGCACACCTTCTTTGCAAATCCTGTGATGCATGTCAAAGGGCCGGAAAAATAAGTCAACGTGATGAAATGCCACAAAATGTCATCCAAGTATGTGAAGTATTTGACATTTGGGGTATTGACTTTATGGGTCCATTTCCAAAATCTCATAATAATCTATATATACTCGTAGCCATTGATTATGTATCTAAATGGGCGGAAGCACAAGCTCTCCCAACTAACGATGCACAAGTTGTAGTCAACTTTTTAAAACGTCTTTTTGCAAGGTTTGGAACACCGAAAGCTTTAATAAGTGATCGGGGTACTCATTTCTGTAATAATCAACTTGAGAAAGTTCTTAAAAGATATGGAGTAACTCATAAAATCTCCACCGCATATCATCCACAAACAAGTGGACAAGTTGAAAATACCAACCGAGCTTTAAAACGTATTCTAGAGAAAACCGTAGGATCAAATCCGAAGGAATGGTCCATTAAATTGGAGGATGCACTCTGGGCTTTTAGAACAGCCTACAAAACTCCAATTGGAACCACACCTTTTAGACTTGTTTATGGAAAAGCATGTCATCTTCCAGTAGAAATTGAACACAAAGCATTTTGGGCTTTGAAGACATGTAATCTTGATTTACATGAAGCCGGACGTCTACGATTAAGTCAACTAAATGAATTAGAAGAATTAAGACATGAAGCATACGAAAATTCGTTAATCTATAAAGAAAGAACGAAGAAATGGCATGATAAAAGAATCAGAAGTTCAAAAGAATTTAAAGAAGGAGACAGAGTTCTTCTTTTCAATTCACGATTCAAGCTATTTCCTGGAAAATTGAAATCAAGATGGTCTGGACCATTCATAGTCAAAAGAGTTTTCCCATACGGAACGATAGAATTAATAAATTCAAATGGGATTGAATTTAAAGTTAATGGTCACAGAGTTAAACATTACATACATGGTCCGATGGAAGTCGACAACGAAGTTAATCACAATTTCAACACCACAGCTAACTAAGTGTGGGGAGAATCAAGTCTTTAAAGGATAATATGTATTTCTGTTAGAGTTAGATTGTCTGTTTTCGTGTAGTTCTCGAAAATGGAACCCGAATGGTCTTTCCCTAGCAGACCCTAAAGAACTAGTCTTCTCCCCCCATTCTGAATTTTTATTTTTTTTTAGGTTTTTACAAAATGAAGACTGCTTGTGAACTAAACCATGGTCTAATGCTACACGCTTTGATCACTAAACGTAATAATGACATACTACCAAGTGAAATAGTATCAGTAATCAGAGAAAGAATGGACGGAGTTAGAAAAGAATCCAGATGCGAAGATAATAAGTTACAATTTGGTAAAGGAAAATCAAAATCCGCAGCGAAAAGAAGAGCACGACACCTAGAAAGATGTCACAAATGCGGAAAATGGTCACATGGAGGTAAATGTTCAAATAATCAAACCTATTCAAATACCGAATTTGTTACTTTATGCAGAGACGGACCGTTCATATGTTTAGAAGAAAAGACACTGAATGCTCGAGGTTACGCCTATGTAGCCATGGAAAATCAATTAAACCGACTATCTTATGAATGGGATAAATCATATAACTAAGAAATGTATTTCACAGGTATGTCTGTACAGTTTTTATTTTTATTTTTATTTTTAACCTTTTGATAATAAACGCTAATTTTTTCGCTAAAAAGTATTAAATTGGTATTGAATAAAATTAGGTTTGGCGACCGAAATTATTGATATCATTCAAAAATTTATTACATCACTGCGAAATTTAACGTTTATTCTTAAGGTATAAATATCTTTAAACAATCAACCCAAAATATTTCAAAAATTCGTCATCAGTTAAATTAGGTCTTGGAACCGAAATAACTTTACCGAAAAGAGGGGCGCATATTTTTGATAATATTTGATTGATTAAAGTGGGATAAAAGACCAAAAAGATTTTTAATTTTATTTTTACTTTGTTTTAAAACTAATATATATATATCTTATGATATAATATCTTTAAGTTTTTAAATATTTTAAATCAATATTCAATTTAAGTTTATAAAAATTAATATAAGTTTAAAAATATCAACAATATATTGCATTTTTAATTTTTAATATGAATTTTTAATTTTATGCATTTCAAATTAAGTTGTGTGAATTTTTTTTTTAAAAAAAAAAAAAAATTTACTTTATCTCATTAAGTTAAAAATATGATTTTTAAAATTCGTCGTGAGTTGAAAACTAGACCGTTGAGTCGAAATTGCTTTACCCGAGGGCGGGACGAGAATTTTTATTATCATTATTTTTAAGCTTCTTGATTTAAAGTATGCCAAAAAAAATTGAAAAATCCAAAAATCTAAGCTTTTAAAACAATCGCTTGAAAATGACAAAATTTTAAAATTTTGTCGAGGGACGGACTAGGGCATCGTCCCGAAACGACCTCGTCCTAAAAAGAAACAAAATTTTTAAAATTTTATTTAATTCTATGTTTTAAAAGTATAAGGTTTTATAAAAAAAAAAAAAAAAAAAAAAAAACCTGGATTTCAACCCCATGCGACTCGCATGGGGGAAGGGCAAATAACATGCGAGTCGCATGGCTGATAAAAACTGGCCACATACAAAACTTCTCAGTTTCGCTGATTCTGTCACAATACACACACATATACACGAACTTGCACCCAAACTCTCTCAAAAATCCGTCATTTTTTTTGAAATTTCTTGCAAAACTTCACAATAATCATGCGTAGGTTCAGTAGGCTCAACCCCTTCAGGCACACGGTAAAGATTTCACCCCTAATCTCTTTAAATTCGAATTATGTGTGTTCTTGAGCCATTTTACCTAATTTAATTTTTGTTAATTTTTAGTGAAATTAGTGTTAAATTGATGTTATATTATGCATGTATATCCTAGATAGAAGCTATTTAACATGAATTGAAGCTAAAAACTTCAAATTTTTAAGAATCTAGGGTTTGTGTTCTTGAGCAATTTAGGGCTTTTTGATATAAACAGGTTATGGCCGATTTTTGTCATGAATTGTTGCTAAATTAAGTAGTGTAACATGTTTAGGTAGTTAATTGATCCAAACTTTGAGCCTAAACATGTTTTTGAGAATTAAAGTAGACTTTTTAAGTCTAAAAAATTCATAAACTAGGTTAAATTGATATAAAGGCCATTTTAAACTTGTTTAATTGCTAGTAGTGATTAGTTTGGCATGTTATTTAAGATGAATGTTTAAAAACTTGATGAATATTTTCATATGTACTTATTTGAAAAAAATGTAGGATTGACAAAAATATGAAAATGAGCACTAGTTTGATATGAATGCCATGTAACAAGTGTTTAATTGTTATAATAATTATTGTTGACATGTTTAAGAGTTTAAATGTGATAAAACATTGTACACATTTTCGTATGTAAAAGTATAGAATTGTTATTTTTAGGAAAATATGTATAAAATGTGTTATGAATTGAACATGTCATCATAATTGTTTCAAGTTATTATTTTGCTAACACTAATGCATATTTGGATGCACAATTTTTGTGTTTAATGTGTTTTGCAGAGAAATACAGATACGGACGGTGCATCATCGTCCAGACAACCAGAGCCCGAACCGGAAATGTTTAATGAACAAGAACAACAAGTGCAAGAAGAAGAAGAACAACATGAGGATCAACATATTCCATATCACGATCAAGATCAATTATTCATGAATCAGTTTCGTCAATTCGCTCCACATCAAATGATTCTGAGCTTAGACATTAATGAAGATCAGTTACACCCAAATCTGAGATTTGATCGATGTTGGATAGAGTATCCAGATTATCAAAAGAACATGCACATTCTCTACTTTAAGGTTGTTGAAATGCCAAGGGCAATTGACTGGGTACCTTTGGAAATAGTTGACCTTGCCGAACCGATTCGGGAATTATTGGTGCAAAGGTATGGTAATTCTCAGTTTAACGATTGGATGCGCCTATTTTCCATTCGTAGAACCATATATAGGGAATGGTGTATAGAATTACTTAGTACTATTAAGTTAAACAGCGATGTTAGGAGGATAGATGATAGAAGCTTTATTAGATTTATGTTAGGTGGACGCATGTACAGAATGTCCATGATAGATTTAGCCAGGGCCTTACAGATTTACACCCCTGCTGAACTTTTGAGCCCCGACTGTAATAGCCTGATTGCCCAAGGAGAAAGGGTAGATAGGGAATTTAATGTTAACGCCGTCTGGAGGCGTATGTCCCATTTTAATGAGTTTCAAGCTGGTGGGGGACATACATACTTAGATATTGATAGAGCTGAACTCCGGGTGATACATCGATTCTTAGCAAACACAATTACACAAAGGGGTAAAAATAAGGAGAAATTGACTTTAAATGATTTATTCTACCTTAAGTGTATTAGAGACCCGAGGAGTTTCGTTAACATTCCCTATTGTGTAGGTTATTATCTATCTAATGTAGTTGGGGGGATGAAATCGGGGAGTATTATAGGTGGTGGTATTTTCATTACTCTCATTGGAGAGTATTTAGGTGTTGACAAGAACCGAGGGGGTCCAATGGTAGAAATAGAGGACGAAGGTGAAACTATAAGTTCACACGTCTATCAGGGTGCAAAGGTTTTATTGATGAGACGTAATCGGGTATATCGATACGAGGGACCTCAGCGACAGGTAGAAAGAGGTTCGGATGACGAAATGGAGGAGGCGAACAACATTATGGAAGTTGTTCGGGAGACTGCTCTTGATTTAGGCGTTCGTATGGAGGAAGAATACATGACGAACGATGATAGGCATATGCAGTACGAGGCGTGGCAACGCCGGAATGATTACGAGCATTCCCGGCAACGAGAGCATCACCGATGGGATTATCATCAGCGCCAAATCATAAGCCGGCTGCAGCCTAATGAGATTTATTATCCGACCCGACCCGCATTCTATCCTGCACACCAGCCAGAAATGAGACCGCCCTATGACATATATGATTATGACGCAGCATACCAGTTCACCTATCAACAGCCATGGAACCCTGATCCGAACATGAATTGGGATCCCTATCCTAATTATCCTCATAACCCACCTCCTGATCAGTAGAGATAAGTTGGTAATTTATATTTTTATTATTTTAAACACTTAACATTTTAATTACATTTATGTAATGTTTGATATTTCTATTATTATTGTGTACTAATATTTTTCTTATAGTTTGAAAGTGGGATGCCAAAGTTCCATTTCAAATTGCATGTATGATTATATTTGTATTGTATGTATTTTATGTTATGCACAAAACAGGATAAAACAACGCGTTTTCAAAGACTGGCATTAAGTTCAGCAAAAGCAAGTAATTTTGACGACAAGATGCAAAATATATGTGAAATAACAACAAGACGGAATGAACAAATGACGTGCACCATTTATCATTCAACAATCAAACGACAATATGTTTGAAACTTTGGTAAAATTTAATCATTTTTCTACGCTAATAACCCTCAATAATTTAAATAGTTTCTGATTTCTTGCAAATGAGGGCATTGCAAGATCTTAAGTGTGGGAAGGGGTTAAATTCTTTCGGATTTTAAAATTTTTATTTTATACACTTGGTTACCATTAAAAATACTAGTAAAGCAGTAGTTGTATTAGAATCTAGTGCTCTCCGATAACAAGGAACAGCCCTAGTCTTATATACTAACTACCCACTTCTAGTAAATTTTTCAAAATTTTTAACAAAATGAATTCAAAATCATGTTTATACATATTTATGAACGATGAAAACTAGGTCATTGAGCCGAAATTATCGTTACCTCGGAAAGGACATAAATTGAGAAACAACCAAAATGTTAGAATTCATTTAATAAGAATGGAATAGAAGAGAAAAAGGCAAAGAAAAACATAAATAAAAGCCAAGTGTGGGAAAAGTTTACCAAGTCATTCAAAACATATATCACATATTTTTGTACAAACAATTGAAAATACTTTTGTTTTGAACGATAATCAACTGTTTTATCCAATGAAACTATCAAAGAGAGATGGATCTACACGATGAATCAATTCCATCATTAAAAGGAAGTAAAGTCTTCCGAAAAAGACACGCGCTTCTTGATTTAGGTCATGAAGTTGTCGTCCAGACCAGCTGTAGGTTGACGAAAAATCTAGAAAAGTCATCACTAAAATCAGCAGGAAATCCACGGACCTCAGCATTAAACAGGGTCGCCAAGTGGTCAGATTTATCCTAACCATGAGAAGGATTTATCTCGTACAATGGGGAGGCACCGTGCAAATTAGCTTGATAAGACTAATGAATCAGATCCCCAGAAAGGATAATCTCCTTAAAGATTAAAAATCAGCTTTTAAGCCTGATATTACTCAATCCTTGAGATTGACCTTAAAGATTGAGAATTCAAACTCATGGAATTCAATGATATCTAAACTCGAGCTTGAACGAGAAAATATTTTGATCAAAATTACAAACCAATTTGTTTTCTGAAAATCCATTTTCAATGCGTTCATTACCATTGAACGTAAAATCCTAGGAATTCACCTGGAATTCATTAGGTCACCTGAACCAAATCGGGTGTCAACCGTAAGAACGGTGGTTGCATAGCATGGTCGGAGACAGGACCTTGTGCCAGACCGAAAAATTAAAGGATGATCTTTACTATTGCTCCTACCAAGGATAGTTCTAGCATCCGACACGTTAAAAAGACCATAATCATCTGCATGTCACTGGACATTGCCTTAACAGTTTCTTGTTCATCGCTTTCCTTTACAACCGGACGGTAGTTTGCCGAAAGGTAATATACGGAACAAGTAAACTGGATGTGTGCTTTCCGATACAGGGATAGCAGTGGATTACACGAGCCTAAAAGTTTTAGCCAAAATATTGATCCACAGATATATTTTGCAACACCGATGATGGATCAAATCAGAAAACTTGTCTAGGGTAAAATCCAGCTTGAATTTTCAAAAGATCAAATGTTTTCATAAAGATCCAATTTCCTTAAGGATCTAAATTTTTATAGTCATGTGGGACTGTAAACCACCTTTCAAATGTGCACTTTGCTTTGGAAACCGAAAGTAAATCGGCTATTTGATTGCAAGTGTCGTTGACCTAAACCCGAGGCAACTATAAAAGACACACCCACCTTTAAACCACATCGTTACTATCATTGTTTATACCGCTGTATTGAAGTCACTTATGTACAAAGTGTGAAGAATAAAGAAGTGATTCAAGTGTTTCAAGACTATATTGCTTGAGGACAAGCAACGCTTAAGTGTGGGAATATTGATAAGGCTAAAAATGAACACATATTTTACAGCATTATTCCCCAAGAAAGACAAAATTTTAGTTGATATTGTTTGATTTACAAGCACTATTCGTTTAAATATTAAAAAGTGAAGATAAAAGGCAGATTCGACAAATTGAAGACGGAAAGGTCCAAAAAGCTAAAAAGTACAAGATTCAATCAAAAAGGTTCAAATTATTGATGAGGAACGTCTCAAAATAACAAGAGTACAAGTTACAAGACGCAAAGTACACGATATAAAATAGTACGCGAGGACGTCCGAAAATCCGGAACCGGGACCTGAGCCAAGAAGAAACGCCTGACGCAACGGACCAAAAATATCTAGTCTACTATGCACAAGAATATAATATAATATATATATAATTATATATAATTATATATTATATATTATTATTATATTACGTCGGCAAGAAGAAAACAAAGCAATTTGGCTGGATCCAGGGTGGCCATGCGACTCGCATGGCCAGAGGCACAAAATCCATGCGAGTCGCATGGAGTGAAAATGCTGGTCAGGTCCTATATAAAGCCAGTTTTCTGCCGAGTTTTAAACACACAAAAAATATATCTCTTTCTCTCAATATATCGTATATATTTATATTTATATTTATAATTTATATTTTAATTTCAATTATAATTCTAATAATAAGGGTATGTTAGCAAATGTTGTAAGGGTGTAAGTCAAAATTCTGTCCGTGTAACGCTACGCTATTTTTAATCATTGTAAGTTATGTTCAACCTTTTTATATTAATGTCTCGTAGCTAAGTTATTATTATGCTTATTTAAAACGAAGTAATCATGATGTTGGGCTAATTACTAAAATTGGGTAATTGGGCTTTGTACCATAATTGGGGTTTGGACAAAAGAACGACACTTGTTTAAATTAGACTATGGGCTATTAATGGGCTTTATATTTGTTTAACTAAATGAAAGTTTGTTAATGTTAATATAAAGATTTACAATTGGGCGTCCCTATAAATTACCATATACACTCAATCGGACACGATGGGCGGGGTATTTATATGTACGAATAATCGTTCATTTAACCGAACACGGGAATGGATTAATAGCCACTAGAATAATTAAAACAGGGGTGAAATTACATTCAAGGGTAATTGGTGTAATTGTTAACAAAGTAGTAAAACCTTGGTTTACACGCAGTCGATAACCTGGTGTATTCATTAAACAAAGTATTAAAACCTTGTTACAATTCGAATCCCCAATTAGTTGGAATATTTAACTTCGGGTATAATAATAATTTGACGAGGACACTCGCATTTTATATTTATGACTGATGGACTGTTATGGACAAAAACCAGACGGACAGATTAAATAATCCAGGACAAAGGACAATTAACCCATGGGCATAAAACTAAAATCAACACATCGAACATCATGATTACGGAAGTTTAAATAAGCATAATTCTTTTATTTCATATTTAATTTCCTTTATTTTATATTTAATTGCACTTCTAATTATCGCATTTTTATTGTTAATTTATTTTATCGCACTTTTAATTATCGTACTCTTTAATTATCGCAAGTTTATTTTATCGCACTTTTATTATTCGCAATTTCATTATTGTTATTTACTTTATGCTTTAATTTAAGTCTTTTATTTATTTAATATTTTACATTAGGTTTTAACTGCGACTAAAGTTTTAAAATCGACAAACCGGTCATTATGTAGTGACCCGAACTTTTCCATGTTTATATATATTAATTGAGATTGATGTTTACATGATTAAATGTTTCCAACATGTTAAGCAATCAAACTTGTTAAGACTTGATTAATTGAAATAGGTTTCATATAGACAATTGACCACCCAAGTTGACCGGTGATTCACGAACGTTAAAACTTGTAAAAACTATATGATGACATATATATGGTTATATATATAGTTAACATTATATTATGATAATTAAACATATCATTAAGTATATTAACAATGAACTACATATGTAAAAACAAGACTACTAACTTAATAATTTTGAAACGAGACATATATGTAACGATTATCGTTGTAACGACATTTAATGTATATATATCATATTAAGAGATATTCGTACATCATAATATCATGATAATATAATAATTTAAAATCTCTTTTGATATTATAAATATTGGGTTAACAACATTTAACAAGATCGTTAACCTAAAGGTTTCAAAACAACATTTACATGTAACGACTAACGATGACTTAACGACTAAGTTAAAATGTATATACATGTAGTGTTTTAATATGTATTTATACACTTTTGAAAGAATTTAATACACTTATCAAAATACTTCTACTTAACAAAAATGCTTACAATTACATCCTCGTTCAGTTTCATCAACAATTCTACTCGTATGCACCCGTATTCGTACTCGTACAATACACAGCTTTTAGATGTATGTACTATTAGTATATACACTCCAATGATCAGCTCTTAGCAGCCCATGTGAGTCACCTAACACATGTGGGAACCATCATTTGGCAACTAGCATGAAATATCTCATAAAATTACAAAAATATGAGTAATCATTCATGACTTATTTACATGAAAACAAAATTACATATCCTTTATATCTAATCCATACACCAACGACCAAAAACACCTACAAACACTTTCATTCTTCAATTTTCTTCATCTAATTGATCTCTCTCAAGTTCTATCTTCAAGTTCTAAGTGTTCTTCATAAACTCCAAAAGTTCTAGTTTCATAAAATCAAGAATACTTTCAAGTTTGCTAGCTCACTTCCAATCTTGTAAGGTGATCATCCAACCTCAAGAAATCTTTGTTTCTTACAGTAGGTTATCATTCTAATACAAGGTAATAATCATATTCAAACTTTGGTTCAATTTCTATAACTATAACAATCTTATTTCAAGTGATGATCTTACTTGAACTTGTTTTCGTGTCATGATTCTGCTTCAAGAACTTCGAGCCATCCAAGGATCCATTGAAGCTAGATCCATTTTTCTCTTTTCCAGTAGGTTTATCCAAGGAACTTAAGGTAGTAATGATGTTCATAACATCATTCAATTCATACATATAAAGCTATCTTATTCGAAGGTTTAAACTTGTAATCACTAGAACATAGTTTAGTTAATTCTAAACTTGTTCGCAAACAAAAGTTAATCCTTCTAACTTGACTTTTAAAATCAACTAAACACATTTTCTATATCTATATGATATGCTAACTTAATGATTTAAAACCTGGAAACACGAAAAAACACCGTAAAACTGGATTTACGCCGTCGTAGTAACACCGCGGGCTGTTTTGGGTTAGTTAATTACAAACTATGATAAACTTTGATTTTAAAGTTGTTATTCTGAGAAAATGATTTTTATTATGAACATGAAACTATATCCAAAAATTATGATTAAACTCAAAGTGGAAGTATGTTTTCTAAAATGGTCATCTAGACGTCGTTCTTTCGACTGAAATGACTACCTTTACAAAAATGACTTGTAACTTATTTTTCCGATTATAAACCTATACTTTTCTGTTTAGATTCATAAAATAGAGTTCAATATGAAACCATAGCAATTTGATTCACTCAAAACGGATTTAAAATGAAGAAGTTATGGGTAAAACAAGATTGGATAATTTTTCTCATTTTAGCTACGTGAAAATTGGTAACAAATCTATTCCAACCATAACTTAATCAACTTGTATTGTATATTATGTAATCTTGAGATACCATAGACACGTATACAATGTTTCGACCTATCATGTCGACACATCTATATATATTTCGGAACAACCATAGACACTCTATATGTGAATGTTGGAGTTAGCTATACAGGGTTGAGGTTGATTCCAAAATATATATAGTTTGAGTTGTGATCAATACTGAGATACGTATACACTGGGTCGTGGATTGATTCAAGATAATATTTATCGATTTATTTCTGTACATCTAACTGTGGACAACTAGTTGTAGGTTACTAACGAGGACAGCTGACTTAATAAACTTAAAACATCAAAATATATTAAAAGTGTTGTAAATATATTTTGAACATACTTTGATATATATATGTATATATTGTTATAGGTTCGTGAATCAACCAGTGGCCAAGTCTTACTTCCCGACGAAGTAAAAATCTGTGAAAGTGAGTTATAGTCCCACTTTTAAAATCTAATATTTTTGGGATGAGAATACATGCAGGTTTTATAAATGATTTACAAAATAGACACAAGTACGTGAAACTACATTCTATGGTTGAATTATCGAAATCGAATATGCCCCTTTTTATTAAGTCTGGTAATCTAAGAATTAGGGAACAGACACCCTAATTGACGCGAATCCTAAAGATAGATCTATTGGGCCTAACAAACCCCATCCAAAGTACCGGATGCTTTAGTACTTCGAAATTTATATCATATCCGAAGGGTGTCCCGGAATGATGGGGATATTCTTATATATGCATCTTGTTATTGTCGGTTACCAGGTGTTCACCATATGAATGATTTTTATCTCTATGTATGGGATGTGTATTGAAATATGAAATCTTGTGGTCTATTGTTACGATTTGATATATATAGGTTAAACCTATAACTCACCAACATTTTTGTTGACGTTTTAAGCATGTTTATTCTCAGGTGATTATTAAGAGCTTCCGCTGTCGCATACTTAAATAAGGACAAGATTTGGAGTCCATGCTTGTATGATATTGTGTAAAAACTGCATTCAAGAAACTTATTTTGTTGTAACATATTTGTATTGTAAACCATTATGTAATGGTCGTGTGTAAACAGGATATTTTAGATTATCATTATTTGATAATCTACGTAAAGCTTTTTAAACCTTTATTGATGAAATAAAGGTTATGGTTTGTTTAAAAATGAATGCAGTCTTTGAAAAACGTCTCATATAGAGGTCAAAACCTCGCAACGAAATCAATTAATATGGAACGTTTTTAATCAATAAGAACGGGACATTTCAGTTGGTATCCGAGCGTTGGTCTTAGAGAACCAGAAAATTTGCATTAGTGTGTCTTATCGAGTTTGTTAGGATGCATTAGTGAGTCTGGACTTCGATCGTGTTTTCTTTAAAAATGATTGCTTAACATTTTTGTTGGAAACTATATATTTTTAACATATGAATATTATGTGATATATTAATCTCTTAACGTGTTTGATATTATGTGATAGATGTCTACCTCTAGAACAAGTCCCATTGACTCACCTAATAATAATGAAGAGACAAATGTAAATTGGAATGATTTGTGGACTGATTCACAAGTTCCCGAAGAGGAACCGGAAGAAGAGTCGGAACCGGAAGAAGAATCGGAACCGGAATAAGAATCGGAACCGGATGAAGAAATAGAACCGGTGGGGGAAATAATAAAACGGTTAAGTAAAAGAAAATCCTCAACCAACCGACCAAAGTTAATTATGGTCAATGGTGTTTCCGCCAAGGAAGCAAAATATTGGGAGGATTACCAATTCTCCGATGAATCGGATTCCGACGAGAATTCCGATGATGTTATAGAAATTACCCCAACTGAATTTAAAAAGGCAAAAGAAAATAATAAGGGAAAGGGCATAAAAATAGAGAAATCTAATTCCAACCCCGATGAACTTTATATGTATCGTCAACCCCCGAAGTCCTTAAGTTGTAACAATGACCCGGGAACCTCTAAACCACCAGGTTTTTCTAAACCAATGTGGACAACGACGGGTCGTATTAGGGGAACATCATATATCCCTAGAAACTTGGCAAAACGAACCAAAACCGAAGAAGAAGAAACGAGCGAGTCGGAATAAGATAGTTGTATTCGTGTGGTGTAATATATGGAATATAGTGTTCTTATGCTTTATGATATATGTAAAAATTGCTTGTATTAATAAGTATTTTTTTTATGAATCTAACTCTTGTCTATTTTACAGTTTAAAAACACAAAATGGATAGACAACCCAATATTTTAAGAGACCTACCCGGAGACATGATTGATGAAATCTTGTCTAGAGTCGGCCAGAATTCTTCGGCACAACTATTTAAGGCGAGATCAGTTTGTAAGACATTCGAAGAACGTTCCAATAATGTCTTGGTTTATAAGAGACTTTCGTTTGAAAGATGGGGGATATCACATTGGGAAACCCATAAGTTACGATGTGTTTACTTTGACGCATATATTGCGGGAAACCCAAATGCTATTTTACGCAACGGGTTAAGAAATTATTTTGACTCAATATATCCGAATATTGGACTTCGTGATTTAGAAAAAGCGGCTAACATGCAACATAAAGAAGCATGTTATGCTTACGGATTAGTAATGTTCGCTTCTCACCAAAGTGAGAACAAGAACATCGGGCTACAACTATTAAACAAAACGTTTCCACAAGTGACGGAGTCGGTAATTGGGGTAAGAAATGAGGTTTTTAGATTATTACGGGACTGTTGGACATTACGTAACCCTCGTCCCTTTGATGACGTTACAACACGCTGTCTTATCAACGGCCATAACGGTTATGTTGCACAAGACCAAGGATGGGAAGTAGTTTTAGTAAAACCAGAATGCATGACTTGTTTCTGGACGTATGAATTACGTGTCTTTATTGCCTTTGCTGAACGACTTGTGTACTAGCTAGAATTGTCTTCACAACTATCTTGTATCAAAGTTATTATGTGCTATATTTCATGCTTTATGTAAAATAAGCGGTATTGTAAGTTTGTAAAATATTGTATAAAAGTTTGAACGCGAAATATTATTATAATCAGTTTTTCATATAGAATTGTAGTAGTTGAATTGTATATTAGCTACTAAGTATGAACTTAACGGGTAGGTACTACCCGAATTTAAACTTATAAAACGCTAATATGAAGAAAAAGCTTTTATAAATGAGTTCATATTATGCTACGAAATACTATTAACTACTCTTAATATTCTGTATGATTAACTTGTTCCATTTAACTATTTTGAAGGAAATGGCACCGACTACTCGACACACCGTGAATATGAATGAAGAGGAATTCCGTACTTTTCTAGCTTCAAACATAGCCGCAGTACAGGCTGCGCTACATACCAACAATAACCTTGGATCTAGCAGTACAGGAAATCGTGTAGGATGCACCTACAAAGAATTCACTGCCTGCAAACCTTTGGAATTTGATGGAACTGAAGGACCGATCGGATTGAAACGGTGGACCGAGAAGGTTGAATCGGTGTTTGCCATAAGTAAGTGTACTGAAGAGGACAAAGTGAAGTACGCTACGCATACCTTCACAGGTTCTGCGTTAACATGGTGGAATACCTATCTAGAGCAAGTGGGACAAGATGATGCGTACGCACTACCGTGGTCAGCATTCAAGCACTTGATGAACGAGAAGTACCGTCCCAGAACCGAGGTCAATAAGCTCAAGACAGAACTTAGAGGGTTACGAACCCAAGGATTTGATATTACCACGTACGAAAGACGATTCACAGAATTGTGCCTATTGTGTCCGGGAGCATTCGAAGATGAGGAAGAGAAGATCGACGCGTTTGTGAAAGGATTACCGGAAAGAATCCAAGAAGATATAAGTTCACACGAGCCCGCCTCCATACAACAGGCATGTAGAATGGCTCACAAACTAGTGAACCAGATTGAAGAAAGAATTAAAGAACAGACTGCTGAAGAGGCCAATGTGAAGCAAGTCAAAAGAAAGTGGGAGGAAAACGGTGATAAGAATCACCAATACAACAACAACAGCAATTACAACAATAATCGCAACAATTATCCCAACAATATCAACATCAATCGCAACTACAACAAACGGCCCAACAACAACAACAACAACAACAACAACAGCAACTACAACAATCATCCCAACAACAATAATAACCGCAACAACAACAACAATCAGAAGCAACTATGCCAAAGGTGTGAAAAGAATCACTCGGGGTTCTGCACCAAATTTTGCAACAAGTGTAAAAGAAATGGTCATAGCGCGGCGAAGTGTGAGGTCTACGGACCAGGGGTTAATAGAACGAAAGGAACAAATGGTGTCGGAACGAGTAATGGTGGAGCAAGTAGTGTCGGAGCAAGTTATGCCAATGTAGTTTGTTATAAATGTGGAAAACCAGGCCACATTATTAGAAATTGCCCGAACCAGGAGAACACGAATGGACAAGGCCGTGGAAGAGTTTTCAATATTAATGCGGTAGAGGCACAGGAAGACCCGGAGCTTGTTACGGGTACGTTTCTTATTGACAATAAATCTGCTTACGTTTTATTTGATTCGGGTACGGATAGAAGCTATATGAGTAGAGATTTTTTTGCTAAATTAAGTTGTCCATTGACGCCTTTGGATAGTAAATTTTTACTCGAATTAGCAAATGGTAAATTAATTTCAGCAGATAATATATGTCGGAATCGAGAAATTAAACTGGTTAGCGAAACATTTAAGATTGATTTGATACCAGTAGAGTTAGGGAGTTTTGATGTGATAATCGGTATGGACTGGTTGAAAGAAGTGAAAGCGGAGATCGTTTGTTACAAAAATGCAATTCGCATTATACGAGAAAAAGGAAAACCCTTAATGGTGTACAGAGAAAAGGGCAACACGAAGCTACATCTTATTAGTAATTTGAAGGCACAAAAACTAATAAGAAAAGGTTGCTATGCTGTTCTAGCACACGTCGAGAAAGTACAAACTGAAGAAAAGAGCATCAATGATGTTCCCATTGCAAAAGAATTTCCCGATGTATTTCCGAAAGAATTACCGGGATTACCCCCACATCGATCCGTTGAATTTCAAATAGATCTTGTACCAGGAGCTGCACCAATAGCTCGTGCTCCTTACAGACTCGCACCCAGCGAGATGAAAGAACTGCAAAGCCAATTACAAGAACTTTTAGAGCATGGTTTCATTCGACCAAGCACATCACCGTGGGGAGCTCCTGTTTTGTTTGTCAAGAAGAAAGATGGTACATTCAGGTTGTGTATCGACTACCGAGAGTTGAACAAACTTACCATCAAGAACAGCTACCCACTACCGAGAATCGATGACTTATTTGATCAACTACAAGGCTCGTCTATTTATTCAAAGATTGACTTACGTTCCGGGTATCATCAAATGCGGGTGAAAGAAGATGATATTCCAAAGACTGCTTTCAGAACACGTTACGGTCATTACGAGTTTATGGTCATGCCGTTTGGTTTAACTAATGCACCAGCTGTGTTCATGGACCTTATGAACCGAGTGTGTGGACCATACCTTGACAAGTTTGTCATTGTTTTCATTGATGACATACTTATTTACTCAAAGAATGACCAAGAACACGGTGAACATTTGAGAAAGGTGTTAGAAGTATTGAGGAAGGAAGAATTGTACGCTAAGTTTTCAAAGTGTGCATTTTGGTTGGAAGAAGTTCAATTCCTCGGTCACATAGTGAACAAAGAAGGTATTAAGGTGGATCCGGCAAAGATAGAAACTGTTGAAAAGTGGGAAACCCCGAAAACTCCAAAACACATACGCCAGTTTTTAGGACTAGCTGGTTACTACAGAAGGTTCATCCAAGACTTTTCCAGAATAGCAAAACCCTTGACTGCATTAACGCATAAAGGGAAGAAATTTGAATGGAATGATGAACAAGAGAAAGCGTTTCAGTTATTGAAGAAAAAGCTAACTACGGCACCTATATTGTCATTGCCTGAAGGGAATGATGATTTTGTGATTTATTGTGACGCATCAAAGCAAGGTCTCGGTTGTGTATTAATGCAACGAACGAAGGTGATTGCTTATGCGTCTAGACAATTGAAGATTCACGAACAAAATTATACGACGCATGATTTGGAATTAGGCGCGGTTGTTTTTGCATTAAAGACTTGGAGGCACTACTTATATGGGGTCAAAAGTATTATATATACCGACCACAAAAGTCTTCAACACATATTTAATCAGAAACAACTGAATATGAGGCAGCGTAGGTGGATTGAATTATTGAATGATTACGATTTTGAGATTCGTTACCACCCGGGGAAGGCAAATGTGGTAGCCGATGCCTTGAGCAGGAAGGATAGAGAACCCATTCGAGTAAAATCTATGAATATAATGATTCATAATAACATTACTACTCAAATAAAGGAGGCGCAACAAGGAGTTTTAAAAGAGGGAAATTTAAAGGATGAAATACCCAAAGGATCGGAGAAGCATCTTAATATTCGGGAAGACGGAACCCGGTATAGGGCTGAAAGGATTTGGGTACCAAAATTTGGAGATATGAGAGAAATGGTACTTAGAGAAGCTCATAAAACCAGATACTCAATACATCCTGGAACGGGGAAGATGTACAAGGATCTCAAGAAACATTTTTGGTGGCCGGGTATGAAAGCCGATGTTGCTAAATACGTAGGAGAATGTTTGACGTGTTCTAAGGTCAAAGCTGAGCATCAGAAACCATCAGGTCTACTTCAACAACCCGAAATCCCGGAATGGAAATGGGAAAACATTACCATGGATTTCATCACTAAATTGCCAAGGACTGCAAGTGGTTTTGATACTATTTGGGTAATAGTTGATCGTCTCACCAAATCAGCACACTTCCTACCAATAAGAGAAGATGACAAGATGGAGAAGTTAGCACGACTGTATTTGAAGGAAGTCGTCTCCAGACATGGAATACCAATCTCTATTATCTCTGATAGGGATGGCAGATTTATTTCAAGATTCTGGCAGACATTACAGCAAGCATTAGGAACTCGTCTAGACATGAGTACTGCCTATCATCCACAAACTGATGGGCAGAGCGAAAGGACGATACAAACGCTTGAAGACATGCTACGAGCATGTGTTATTGATTTCGGAAACAGTTGGGATCGACATCTACCGTTAGCAGAATTTTCCTACAACAACAGCTACCATTCAAGCATTGAGATGGCGCCGTTTGAAGCACTTTATGGTAGAAAGTGCAGGTCTCCGATTTGTTGGAGTGAGGTGGGGGATAGACAGATTACGGGTCCGGAGATTATACAAGAAACTACCGAGAAGATCATCCAAATTCAACAACGGTTGAAAACCGCCCAAAGTCGACAAAAGAGCTACGCTGACATTAAAAGAAAAGATATAGAATTTGAAATTGGAGAGATGGTCATGCTTAAAGTTTCACCTTGGAAAGGCGTTGTTCGATTTGGTAAACGAGGGAAATTAAATCCAAGGTATATTGGACCATTCAAGATTATTGATCGTGTCGGACCAGTAGCTTACCGACTTGAGTTACCTCAACAACTCGCGGCTGTACATAACACTTTCCACGTCTCGAATTTGAAGAAATGTTTTGCTAAAGAAGATCTCACTATTCCGTTAGATGAAATCCAAATCAACGAAAAACTCCAATTCATCGAAGAACCCGTCGAAATAATGGATCGTGAGGTTAAAAGACTTAAGCAAAACAAGATACCAATTGTTAAGGTTCGATGGAATGCTCGTAGAGGACTCGAGTTCACCTGGGAGCGTGAAGATCAGATGAAGAAGAAATACCCGCATCTATTTCCAGAAGATTCGTCAACACCTTCAACAGCTTAAAATTTCGGGACGAAATTTATTTAACGGGTAGGTACTGTAGTGACCCGAACTTTTCCATGTTTATATATATTAATTGAGATTGATGTTTACATGATTAAATGTTTCCAACATGTTAAGCAATCAAACTTGTTAAGACTTGATTAATTGAAATAGGTTTCATATAGACAATTGACCACCCAAGTTGACCGGTGATTCACGAACGTTAAAACTTGTAAAAACTATATGATGACATATATATGGTTATATATATAGTTAACATTATATTATGATAATTAAACATATCATTAAGTATATTAACAATGAACTACATATGTAAAAACAAGACTACTAACTTAATAATTTTGAAACGAGACATATATGTAACGATTATCGTTGTAACGACATTTAATGTATATATATCATATTAAGAGATATTCGTACATCATAATATCATGATAATATAAGAATTTAAAATCTCTTTTGATATTATAAACATTGGGTTAACAACATTTAACAAGATCGTTAACCTAAAGGTTTCAAAACAACATTTACATGTAACGACTAACGATGACTTAACGACTAAGTTAAAATGTATATACATGTAGTGTTTTAATATGTATTTATACACTTTTGAAAGACTTTAATACACTTATCAAAATACTTCTACTTAACAAAAATGCTTACAATTACATCCTCGTTCAGTTTCATCAACAATTCTACTCGTATGCACCCGTATTCGTACTCGTACAATACACAGCTTTTAGATGTATGTACTATTGGTATATACACTCCAATGATCAGCTCTTAGCAGCCCATGTGAGTCACCTAACACATGTGGGAACCATCATTTGGCAACTAGCATGAAATATCTCATAAAATTACAAAAATATGAGTAATCATTCATGACTTATTTACATGAAAACAAAATTACATATCCTTTATATCTAATCCATACACCAACGACCAAAAACACCTACAAACACTTTCATTCTTCAATTTTCTTCATCTAATTGATCTCTCTCAAGTTCTATCTTCAAGTTCTAAGTGTTCTTCATAAACTCCAAAAGTTCTAGTTTCATAAAATCAAGAATACTTTCAAGTTTGCTAGCTCACTTCCAATCTTGTAAGGTGATCATCCAACCTCAAGAAATCTTTGTTTCTTACAGTAGGTTATCATTCTAATACAAGGTAATAATCATATTCAAACTTTGGTTCAATTTCTATAACTATAACAATCTTATTTCAAGTGATGATCTTACTTGAACTTGTTTTCGTGTCATGATTCTGCTTCAAGAACTTCGAGCCATCCAAGGATCCATTGAAGCTAGATCCATTTTTCTCTTTTCCAGTAGGTTTATCCAAGGAACTTAAGGTAGTAATGATGTTCATAACATCATTCAATTCATACATATAAAGCTATCTTATTCGAAGGTTTAAACTTGTAATCACTAGAACATAGTTTAGTTAATTCTAAACTTGTTCGCAAACAAAAGTTAATCCTTCTAACTTGACTTTTAAAATCAACTAAACACATGTTCTATATCTATATGATATGCTAACTTAATGATTTAAAACCTGGAAACACGAAAAAACACCGTAAAACTGGATTTACGCCGTCGTAGTAACACCGCGGGCTGTTTTGGGTTAGTTAATTACAAACTATGATAAACTTTGATTTTAAAGTTGTTATTCTGAGAAAATGATTTTTATTATGAACATGAAACTATATCCAAAAATTATGATTAAACTCAAAGTGGAAGTATGTTTTCTAAAATGGTCATCTAGACGTCGTTCTTTCGACTGAAATGACTACCTTTACAAAAATGACTTGTAACTTATTTTTCCGATTATAAACCTATACTTTTCTGTTTAGATTCATAAAATAGAGTTCAATATGAAACCATAGCAATTTGATTCACTCAAAACGGATTTAAAATGAAGAAGTTATGGGTAAAACAAGATTGGATAATTTTTCTCATTTTAGCTACGTGAAAATTGGTAACAAATCTATTCCAACCATAACTTAATCAACTTGTATTGTATATTATGTAATCTTGAGATACCATAGACACGTATACAATGTTTCGACCTATCATGTCGACACATCTATATATATTTCGGAACAACCATAGACACTCTATATGTGAATGTTGGAGTTAGCTATACAGGGTTGAGGTTGATTCCAAAATATATATAGTTTGAGTTGTGATCAATACTGAGATACGTATACACTGGATCGTGGATTGATTCAAGATAATATTTATCGATTTATTTCTGTACATCTAACTGTGGACAACTAGTTGTAGGTTACTAACGAGGACAGCTGACTTAATAAACTTAAAACATCAAAATATATTAAAAGTGTTGTAAATATATTTTGAACATACTTTGATATATATATGTATATATTGTTATAGGTTCGTGAATCAACCAGTGGTCAAGTATTACTTCCCGACGAAGTAAAAATCTGTGAAAGTGAGTTATAGTCCCACTTTTAAAATCTAATATTTTTGGGATGAGAATACATGCAGGTTTTATAAATGATTTACAAAATAGACACAAGTACGTGAAACTACATTCTATGGTTGAATTATCGAAATCGAATATGCCCCTTTTTATTAAGTCTGGTAATCTAAGAATTAGGGAACAGACACCCTAATTGACGCGAATCCTAAAGATAGATCTATTGGGCCTAACAAACCCCATCCAAAGTACCGGATGCTTTAGTACTTCGAAATTTATATCATATCCGAAGGGTGTCCCGGAATGATGGGGATATTCTTATATATGCATCTTGTTATTGTCGGTTACCAGGTGTTCACCATATGAATGATTTTTATCTCTATGTATGGGATGTGTATTGAAATATGAAATCTTGTGGTCTATTGTTACGATTTGATATATATAGGTTAAACCTATAACTCACCAACATTTTTGTTGACGTTTTAAGCATGTTTATTCTCAGGTGATTATTAAGAGCTTCCGCTGTCGCATACTTAAATAAGGACAAGATTTGGAGTCCATGCTTGTATGATATTGTGTAAAAACTGCATTCAAGAAACTTATTTTGTTGTAACATATTTGTATTGTAAACCATTATGTAATGGTCGTGTGTAAACAGGATATTTTAGATTATCATTATTTGATAATCTACGTAAAGCTTTTTAAACCTTTATTGATGAAATAAAGGTTATGGTTTGTTTAAAAATGAATGCAGTCTTTGAAAAACGTCTCATATAGAGGTCAAAACCTCGCAACGAAATCAATTAATATGGAACGTTTTTAATCAATAAGAACGGGACATTTCACATTAAACGGTAAAAACCCCCTTTTTATAATAATAATATTACTTATATATATATTTGTATTTTTATAAAAGTAAACTAATATAGCGTTGAGCTTTGTTTAAAGATTTTCCTGTGGAACGAACTGGACTTACTAAAAACTACACTACTTTACGATTAGGTACACTACCTATAAGTGTTGTAGCAAGGTTTAAGTATATCCATTCTATAAATAAATAAATATCTTGTGTAAAATTGTATCATATTTAATAGTTTTTCCTTGTAAAAATTAATAGTATTTTATACCCCTCTGCTTTGACATCAGAAACAGTGAAAATTCACGCTAGTCTCACTAGATCGAAAAATTCACCTCGTGGCTATAATTCAGCCTAGTCTCACTAGATCAGAAAAATAACGAGGAGTGTTTGCAAGCTAATTGGATGGCATGACTTAAATTTGACGGGTATTTGGAAAACATTTGTGTCAACGAATAATGCATGCACACAAGATTCGCTACACTATTAGTTAAAAAAATATTTTAACCAATTGTATATGTCGATTATGTTTGTGATCTAATTTGTTATTTAATTTATAGGATATAAAAATAACAAATACACAAACGTGTATCGTTTCAAAACAGTTTTAAAAGATGTCGTCCATATATATTATTTGACTTTCAAAATCATTTAACATTAAACTCGTTAGAGTTTAACTTATTTTAAAATCATCAATTTTAATCTTTGAAACTCGTTTAGAGTTTTATTTAATGTTTCCATCAAAAACATATGTAATTTAAGTCTCAAAATTATTTAACTTTAAACTCGTTAGAGTTTAAATTTTTTTAAAATCATCAATTTTAATATTTTAAATTCGTTACCAGTTTTATTTAATGTTTTCATCAAAAACATTCAGCATATATATTCTAATCAACAATTATATATAAATGCAAAATTAAAACACAACCATATCATGCATCACACACACATAGCCTAGCCCAAAAATCCTATGCTTGATCCCATGAGCCGACATGAGATCAAGGGGTCAAACTAAGGGTAATATCATAGCTCCCACTTAATTCAAGAATCAAGTGAAAACTTGACAAACGTCATCGTTGTCAAATTGACTTGTTCGCTATCTTCTAAGTCAAACTCCACGTTGCATCTTTATCTTTAATCTTCATCTTATTACATTTATTTAAAATTGAAAAATACAACTAATCTAATATTTTTACAATTTAGAATAAACTTAAATACAATACTATGAAAATGTAAAAATAAATATAATACAACTTTGGCTTCAAAATGACCTTTCTAATAAAATAAATAATCAACATGACATAATATTGCCGTAATCAACAATCACAACAATCACATAGGTCGGGACATTACGGGCTATGTATGCAATCACAATTTTAATAACTACATTATTAAAACTTATATATGGCTTGTCCATGGTTACAATGCATGTGTATAACCATGGAATACAACAATCAACAATTATAATAAATATTTAAGCCATAACAATTAAATCTACAATTTAAAATAGTGATTATCTTTCAATCATATTTGTTCATCATAAGGTTAAGTCTAAATCAACCGTGTTGACTTTAAAAACCAAAAAGGTTTCGACTTTTACCAATTCACCACAAAGCTAAATCTAAAGAAAATCACGCGACAATTAAGATGGTGTAATAGCGGCTCGGATACCACTGTTGGAAAATCGTGTGTACTTTTACCAAAACAGATTAACGCAGCGGATAATTAAAATAATAACCTTTTATTATTTTATGAACAAAATTTAACAAGATTAAATTTTCACTTATTTAATGAAACATGCACACGATTAATCTTTCCCAATGATCCAGTTACATCATAATAATTGTCATGAATATAAAACAAAAGAGGAGTTAACGATATACCTTTCTTGAAGAATTGATGAGACAGAGAGAAACTTACGATCAAAAGTATGACCGTCTCTTTGGATAGTCCACACTACACTTCAAACGACCGTCAATGGATGCTAGTCCAAACCCAAGTAATATTAATCAACCTTTGGTTAATATTATGAAATCAAAATATGTAATATGTGTTTTTTTTAGTTCACTGAAAGAATACGATATGAACTAATTTGGTGCAATATATAAAGATATTTTTTCAAAACACCCGTGAACCTTTATGAAAAATCCGTGAATCCAAATTAGAACGAATATATATCATAAAGTTGTATTTCTCAAATACTTCAGGGGTATGTTATGTAACTTATAATTAATAATTTCTATGTCGCTTTCTTGTGAATAGAAAATTAATTAATTTCGATTCATTTACTATTCATATGAATAGTAAATGAATTAATTTCGATTTACTATTTTGTTACTTGAGTAATATATATACATCATATATATATTTTATTTGACGTCTCGGTGTATATGTGTGTGACCCCGAAGGCTCAAATGAAGTTGACCATATAGTTATATGTTGTACCTTGCACATTAATCCTACATAGGTTTAGTTGGTTTCGGTTCGTTGATGTTTGTTTCTTTATTTGTTTTCTAGTTGTGAGGCTTGTCGGGGTTTGTTTTGTTTTTTTCGGGATCTTTCATTTTTTATGATAGCTATCATTAATTATAAAAAATTTGTTTTCGCGAAGATAAAATAAAATACATATAACAAAATGAATTCATAACTAAATATTATCCGTTTTTCTTATATAATGAAAAAATAAGTTAATTAATAATCGTAGTTATTGTGATTTGATAACAACAGTTTTTAAGTTTAAAACTCACTATATGAAGAGGAAAAAAAAAGATTTAGGTGATAAATAATTTAGAGTGTTTTCTTTTAATTAAAAAATCGACCATCTCAACTAAACGTTAATTAAAAACACAATTTAATCCATGTGGCACGTTGGATCGTTTTCAAGGTTTTCTATCGGGCAGCGATAGGGGCGGGGTTATTATCGCTGCATCGGCATAATCGAAACGGGAGATGATCGCAACGGGTGGTTTAGTCCCCCTCGGGTGATCCCAATCGTTGTTAAAAAAAAAAAAACCAAACACTTGTCCGTTACCCATATGAACACTTTAATATTCACGTCTCGGACCATGAAAGTCCAACATGAAAACTCGCCTCTAAAATTAATAATGTTTCGTGCAATCCGCAAAGCTCAAATTATAGCCGGGCTAATTAAGCATTAAAATTTAGAGTCGCCAATTCCTATTCCATAGTGCCAATCATTTCAGAATTGGTTGAGTGAGCCCTAGATAATCCATTCCAAATTCCATCAATAAAATAATGACGTCCACACTTTAAAGGTCATTGTAATAATAATAGATGATCAACCGATTCTTCACTTTCTATACACAATACATAAACTGTATCCGGGCTTTGACTAATGATTCGTCTGTGTGTCAATACTTGAAACACCGATATAGAATTGGGCATTGCAAGTAATTAAAATAACACAATTTTAGAAGGAATCTAGTTAATAGTTATGCCACATCCAACTAGTCCACGTTGGAATGTCATCTTGACCGGGCCTCATTAGACCATTTTTAACCAGGCGTCAGAGGGGTCCCGTCAGACGCGCTGGCGTCCGGTGACGCCCTCTGACGCCCCTAGTGGGGCGTTACCGCTGACGAAGGTGGGGCGTCAGTCACCGTTTTCACGCGACAGTTGGGTGGCGTCAGGGCGACGTGGCTTTCTCTGATTGGCTCATATTTTATGCCGTTACACAACGGCTATTTTTTTTTTTTTACTTTTTTTTTTTTTTTTAAAACTCTATATATTATTATCTATATAAACCCATCCATTCTACACCTTTAACACACTCATTCTCTTTATTTTTCTTTAAATTATATCCCTTAAATCATATAAATTTCTCTCATCATCAAGTATTTTTCGTTCATGGCATCATATTTACTTAGTTTCGATTCCGATTCGGAAGACGAGCGTATTATTGCACTAATTCAACATTTAGAAGATGATGATGACGAAGTCGAATCCAATCGTGTTCCAAAATCACGAATTTATATTCCAAGAAATCGTGAAGAAGCTGCACAAAACTTATGAAATATAATTTGTATGGTTAATAAAATAAAAAAGAAAAAGAAAAAATAAATTGGTGGGACCTGTTTGACACTGGAGGGGCGTCAGAGTTATTTTGGTGTCAGATGGTGACACTGCCACGTCAGAGGCAGATTGCACTTTTTGGCCAAAAAGTGTACAACCTGCCTGTGACGTCACAGGCAGGGTTAAAAATGGTCTTAGTAATTTAGTACCTTACTACTAGTAGAATTTGGTGTAGGTGAGTTAAATATTAGAATTTGTCAATTGGTGTAGGTGAACTGAACATTTATAATAATGATATTTCAAGCAATAAATAACAATCTAGAAAAAGAATACAATCTTTAATTAATTTCAACCAAAAAAGGTTGACGTGGACTAAGAAAAGATCCACATATTAATTGCTGCACATACGATCTTCCACCATGCACCACCAATATATATGTAACCTCGTAATTCAAATAAACCCCCCACAAGCACATTTGTCTTCAACCCCATGGTCCCATCTCTGCACCTCCATCTCACCTGAAAATTCCCCCGGTTAAACGCAGTAATCATCCCCTTTTCGAAACTGTCAAACGATACAAAATCTTCTTATCGTACGCAATCGTGACGCTCCATATATTAAATCAAGTAATCAACGGCTGGGGTTCATCCATATTCTCGAGATTATGTACACCCTTCAAATCAGTATAGTTTTAACCCCAAATTACCCTTTGAATTAAAGTGACAATGAAAAGAGCTCAAAGGGATATATATGTCATTTAGATTTAGATTAGAAGGTAATGGGATTACAACCGTGTGTGAATGACTATAGATGACGGATTGTGGGTCTCATCGTAATCTAAATACAAATCTTTCTTCCATTTCTTTAATTTACGGAGTATTTATTTATTATTTATTTATTTATCTATTATTATTATTATTATTATTATTATTATTATTATTATTATTATTATTATTATTATTATTATTATTATTATTATATTATTCGTATTTTTTCATATTGATATTAATTGATTTCTTCTCATTGTTTTTTTAAGTTCCTAAAAGATGACAATTGATCAGATATGAAACATGTGATGCATATTCATATCTATATTTATAATCATTTACTTTTTGTTCATTCACATCCATATCCATATTCATATTTATTTAATTGTTGTTCATCCATTCATATTCATATCCACTAGATGAAGAGGGTTAATGGATATCCATAAATATTAAAAATATATTACTCCTCCGTCCCACTACAAATGTTCATTTACTTTTTGTACAACATTTTAAAAAATTTCATTAACTTCATTCTTCACTAATTAGAAATCTTCTCCATACAGAATAATTTCTTCTAATTGGTTGAAACATCAAGTTGACACTTGAAACGTGACATCCCAAAACAGAAAGATGGACACATAAGATGAGACATAGATAGTATAATATTTTCTAATATGTGATAAAAACAAAAACGTTGTATAGCAACACTACATATAACTCGGCATAATCAAAATATATCCACGAGAATGTGTAATCTTTTTCGAAGATATAACACATGTGTTAAATTTATTATTAAATGTAGAGTATGAAAAATTAAATATGTAATTTGTTCGTTTATTTTGTTAGATACGCGTTTTATTGTAATATATCATAGTTATTTCATTATAATATTGAAAACAAATTGTATGTCTAACGGTAAATGCATTTATAATAGTAAATATGTAGGCATATATTTGTGTTTTTGTATTTGTATTCGTATTTCAGGTGTTAATGAATATATTCATGGATGACACTTTTCATCCATGTCCATATCCATATACATATCCATATCCATATCCATTTAGGTTCATCCATATCCATATCCATATCTATACCCATATCCATTTAGATTCATCCATATCCATACCAATATCCATTTAGGTTCATCCATATCCATACCCATATCCATTTACGTTCATCCATATCAATACCCATATCTATTTAGATTTATCCATATTCATCACGAAATGGGTGGATCAAATGGATATATGCTGAATCGGGTGGCCATTGCCATTGATACCTGAAAATAATTGTTAGGTTTGATTTCTCTCATCGGTCCATATATATAATGCTCCTGAATGCTGAATTAAAACACTGGTATACTACTCCATTTTTTCTTTTTAAAGTTCTCAAATAACATTAACGTAAACACAAAATTTGACATGTCATCACTTTCGGTGCTCTTGTACCTCAATAATAGAGTCTATTCAGGACCGGTCCGAAAATTGAAATACCTAGAACAAAATGAAAAAGGTCCTTAGGCCGTAATAGATAATATTAACTATTTAAAAAGGGTCTTTATGCCATAACGAATAATATAAGCAGTGTTGTAAATCTCCTTATTTCTCTCCGAGATCTCGTTTTTGGAAGGCAGCCGAGACGAGATGTCCATCTCCCGAGATTTTTCAGTCAACGAGGTCAAACTTGGTTAAAGCCACAATTTATCGGATTTTCTCGGTCATATCTTGGATTTTCTCATAAAATTATAGTAATTTCTCGGGTTTTCTCACTCATTTTTTGGATGTTTTATGTCAAATCTCATAAAAGTATATATAAATATACAAATATTTATAAATATATTTATATTTATATTAAAAAACTTAAAAGTCAACGTAAGTCAACATCCGAGATTTCCCCGAGAAATTTTCGAGATGCCGAGATATCCTCAAAAATGTTCAAACGAGATCAACCTTGAATATAAGCATATTAAAAAGGGCCATTTTGGCCTTTAGAATGTTGGTTGACTTAATTTCTTCTTTTTATAGGGCATTTGATTGTTGTTTTTGTGTCTATTGTGTTTCACTGTCGCTGCTTTAGTTGTGGTTCTCTAGTTCCATGTTTCTCAAATCTCTGATTTTGTATATATATAAAATAAATTGGGCCATTGAAAACCTTGTGACCCGAGCGGTCGATCACCTCGTTCTCCATCCAGGCGTCTCATTAGTCTATTTTTTTTTATTAAATATTTACTAGTTGAGATGACAATGGATCGGATATGGATCGAGTGATTTTATACCAATATCATATCCATTTAATTATTTAAATCTATATCAATATCTGTTATCCATTCATGTTTATATATATTTGTTAGATTATGCGGGTAACGGATATCCGTGTGATGTTTAATTTTTTTAAAAAATATTTCTATTATGAAATGAGCTCATGAAAGTATTATAACTAACATAAATATAACGTAATTTAAAAAAAATTATTAATACACAAAAACGTGTAACCGTTATTGTCAATTGAGCAAAATATGTATGTTTTAACTTACGTTTCATGTAATAGTTTGATACAGAGTACTTTACAATGTATGAGGATATATATATATATCCTCATACATATTCTCATGTGTGTGTGTGTGTTTAACTAATGTTACATGTAATAGTAGTTTAATATTTAATATTTTATAACTTACGAAATTTGTATATATGTATTTTCATAATTCATATATATTTGATTACATTTTACTATTTATAAAGTAATATTTTGTATAAGGATATGTAGATTGTATATATTTTCGTAAATATATAAATTTTAGTAAATATATATATTTATAGTTTTTCGAGTGGTAAATAAATATTCATAGATAATAAATTGTCATTTTATTTTCGATCTACTAATTTGCACTATTCCTCTTATCATTCATTTATACTAATACTATTATTTATATCCATATCCATATTAATAAATCAGATCGAATGGATATAAGATGAATCAGACATTCGGACCTCTATTCTCGAACCAAGTTAGAGGACTCCCAAGGGATTGTTAATCCTTTGCCAATATTGCTAGCCAAATATTAACACCACTAGGAGCATATTGCTAATCGACTGCCAATATTCCATTGCCAACCAATTCGTAGATTTCAAGCATAAACTATCACGACTGAATTTGTTTTATTTACTTGTACATTTTGCATCTAGTTGTGTACCATGATTTAATTAATTAATTTTTAGTGGTTGAGAAATGGTGTGATAGTTGGGAGTGATACGTGATGGGTTAGTGATATGAAAAAAATGAGAAGAGAATGGTGATGTGACTTTGATGTAACAGTGTGTTAATCTGAAAAAATATGTCATGGTTGGAATGCTACGTACTGTAAAATAGGCAACGAGTAGGAGTACAATTGTCAGTCTCATGCAAAACCTCATATATATATATATATATATATATATATATATATATATATATATATATATATATATATATATACCACTCCATTTCACTCAAAGATACCACATCCAACACTACTAGTAGTTCACAATCATCTTACTGTTACCTTTTTCTGAAATCCGCTATTTAAAATTAAATTTAAATTAAATTTCAATATTAAAATACTGTAACAATGAGCATCTACTTCCAACCCAATCATCTCCTTCATCACTACAACCATCAAACCCCATCATTCCCCGATCAAAATCCACCACTTCACGACCATCCTCCCACCACCCTAGACGGCATCGCCGCCATCGTCGGCGAACACATCCTCTTTGGCAAACCCACAATCATCACTACCCAAAACGACGTCGAACAAGAATCAAACTCAAGCTCAAAATCAGCACCACAATCACCGGTACCGGAAAAGAGTTATAGAGGCGTAAGAAAACGGCCATGGGGACGGTGGTCGGCGGAGATCCGTGACAGAATAGGACGGTGCAGACATTGGTTAGGAACGTTTGATACGGCTGAAGAAGCCGCACGTGCGTATGATGCCGCTGCTAGACGCCTTAGAGGGTCTAAAGCGAGGACTAATTTCGAGATTCCGTCGGTGTTTCCACCGTGTACCCCGGTGGGACCCAAAAAGATATCTGGTGGGACTAGTGGGACCACAAGTAAATGTCATGCAGTTTCTTCAATTGATCAACTGTTTAGTAGTACTTCATCTATGATGATGAAAATAAATCAGAATGATAACAGTAAAGATATGAACTTGAAGCTTGGTTTGAACCTTGGTAGTGGTTATAACAAAAAAGCAAGGACTAGTTTTGTGCCTTAATTAGTTATGTATCAATGTATGTATGCATGCATGTAACATTATTATGATTTTAATCATATATTATATATGACATATATTAATCATATAAGGATATCTATGTTAAATAATTTGTGATTTTGGTGCTTGATTAAAGTCCGGTGAGAATTAAATTATTCCGGCCGGTGAGAATTATACTATTCCGGTGGAAAATTGTTGGGGGAAACAGTGGGGTAGTAGAAGGTACAACTGAACTGGAGTTTCTGGGGACTGAAAGATCTTTTAAGTACGGTACTGTGTCTGTATAGTACTGTAATCTTACCTATGTACTTTGCTATTTATTCTTCATTACTTATATTTTTTGTGTTTATTTTTTTGAAAGGTTGTTGCTTCAAGTTAATATACAGCGGTTATATGACTATTTTTAATTTATAGTCAACAATATTCAACATTCAACGTTCTACATTAAAAATTCTAAAACAATGTTATAAAATGAGTTACTCCGTATAAACTTGTGGAATGTTTCCATATTAACAAATTTATATCGTATAAAATGAGTCCTATTCGGGCAAGCTATTGATTACATTTACGAACGAAACAAGATTATTCCCTTAGTTCTATCCATCCACCTCTCTAGAAACGACTTCTTTTCTATTCATGGGTAGAGGCAAGGTTGTAAAAGACGCGAGTCGGGGACGCATCGGCCATACCTAAAAAACGATGCGTCGGACGCAACAGGTATTGACTAACTTTGACTTTTTAAAATAGTTTTATTAAATACTATGTATATGTATAATATTATATAGATCGAATCTTAAAATATAAATTATGTTTACAATAAATATGGGCAATTAACAATTATTAACAATATTACAAAAAAAATAAAAAAAATTTGACCGACTTTGACCGACTTTGACCTACTTTTTCCGAACTTGACCGACTTTTTCCAACTTTGACTGACTTTTTACATTTGACCGACTTTTTAGCAACGACGCATCGGCCATTCCTAAAAAACGACGCGTCGGCCAAGTCGGCCGACTTTTACAACACTGGGTACATGAAAGATTTTTTACAACTCACCTCCTCATACCTCGCAAGCGCGGGATTAAGTATTGTTGTTGTTGTTGTTGTACTTTTTGGTGATATGACAATGTCATACAATGAAGTTAAATAATGATTAGTGTTAAAATTTTGGTGTTAAATTTTAGTGAAAAGATTTTGGGTGATGTGATAAAATTTGATTGAAAGTTTGTTATGCAAAAAATAAGTTAATAATAAATATATTTAAGTGTCAAAATCTGACTAGTAAAAAAAAGAAACGCAACCTTTTTTCCATCAAGAAAGTAACTAACACTCCTATTCGTCATAGGGTGACGTTGGGTTAAGGGCGTCACTTTTCGTTAAAGAGAAAAATCTAACGCGGATAATGAAACACTAAGGCGGTCATACTAAATTAAGACGATTGAAAGAAGGTATTTCTAAAAAATTGCTAACTATTCTCAATCAAAACATATTCTAATATATTAAATATAGAAATTTTTAGTAATAGATTACAACTAGTTTTCGAACCCTCGCTTCGCGCCAGGGGTTCGGTTTTCAATGTATTTTATTGCGTTTATTTTGTAATATTATTTCGTGGCTAACGATGATGTCGTTGAAGCGCAACTCGAGTCGAACTAAAAGGTATAACCCGTGAAAAATTTAAATGTTATTTTAAATTAATAATATATGTGCATCTCCGCGTTTCGCTATGGAATTGTCGAATTTTAAAAATTTAACGCAAAATCAACGTGTATGAAAAGTACCCCAAATATTTAGCGTTTTTTAAAAAGCGTTCGTTTTACGTATAGTTAGTGACATTGTGTTCCTAAAATTATTTCGAGTTTAACGATGATGTCGAAAAAATTTAACTCGATGCGAGCGAGAGGACATGACCCGTTGAATATTTGGGTGGAGTTTATTTAAGATTTTTTTTTATGAAAATGATTATTTGACACTTTACCCCCCTGTTTGGGGGTCGATTTGAGTTTTTGGAAAAAGTAAGTGGGGAGGGGGGGGGGGGCTTTGAAAGTGAAATGAAATTTAGAAAGAAAAAAAAATGAAAAGATAAAAATGTCCCTAGTTACTACTCATCATTTTTGTCGAATAGATAGTATAGTAATATCAATAATTCATAGCTAATTTAGATGGAAATTAAATGTAAAGATAATGATAAATCTATCATTATTTATTATCAATTCATTATATATATATATATATATATATATATATATATATATATATATATATATATATATATATATATATATATATATATAGGTGTGGATCTATGGAGAACCAAATGTAGTAGAGAACCCATGGAACTAGTGCAGATTCAGTCAATATGCTGCAGATTGACATATTTTATTTTATTTATTTATTTATTTTTTTTTTGCAGATTTTTTTTTCCTGTGCAGTTTTTTTTTTTGCAGATTGAGTCAATCTGCGTGCAGATTGACGTTTTTTTCCAGTTATTTTTTTTACAGATCGACTTTTTTCTGTTTTTTTTATGCAGATTGCGTCAATCTGCGTGCAGATTGACCTTTTTTTGGCAATTTTTTTTTTTTTTTTTTTGCAGATTGATTTTTTTTCTGTACAAATTGACTTTTTTTTTTTCAGAATTTTTTTTTCCATAGATTGAAGCTCAATCTCCACATAGATTGAAGTTCAATCTATGAGTTCTATGGGTTCTCTACATACTCTAGTTCTCTAGGGATCCTTTCACTATATATATATATATATATATATATATATATATATATATATATATATATATATATATATATAACTTGTTGCGCTATAATTTAATCATACATATTTGTTGCAAATTTTTAAAAACTCATAATGAAAGTAACATATTTAAGCATCTTAAAGATAGTCTGTAGGATTATTTAAAAAAAAACTCTTTATATTTGTTTTAAAATATTAAATGTACTTAGTATGAGGTAATAAAAGGTGAGGAATGAGAAACACAATAATTGATTTATGCTTGATCTATAATAAGGAAAGAAATCACTTTTTCTTAAAGAAAATGAACTAAAATAACACAACAAAGACAATACTCAATTCCACATATGTGGGGTATGGGGGAGGTGAAACGTAGATAATCATTCCTCCAACTTAGAATAAAGAGAAGTCATTTCTCCACCCTGAGTGAAACACTTCAAGAGTAGGGAAAGTCCTTCCCTTGATTAACAATATGAGTATTGTAGGGGGGGGGGGGATACAATTCTTTTTAATTAACTTAACAGTTCAAAGCAATTGGTATTCAAACAAGTAATATAATTAAGAGTCAAAGGTAATTTTCAACGGTTATTCTTTATTGATATAATTTACAAAGAATCACAACTATCCTTGGCGGAATGATAGTTGGTTGAATAAGAATTACCTAAGTTACAACTATCGAGGTAATCTAAAGCTTTTATAAGTTTGGACTCTTAATAAATAAAACTCACACTACTAGTTGTTACAATAGTGAATACTTCTATTTATAGTAGTCATATTATCCATGTAATTGTTCTATTGTCCACTGATACATATGATGTATGTACTTGTGGGGACAACAGCATCAGAGAGCGTGCTCTCTTCTTTTCTCTTTGATAGCTATTTGCAGGAACACCCCAATTTGGTTTGGCACCACTATTTGATTAAACAAATAGAATGTTATGTTCCCTAGGCGTTGACAAAGAACAACACATGTCTGCACATGCGTTAAACTTCTGCATTCCCATGTGATATTGTAAGGTCACTTGAAAGCCGCCGACACGTGTCCTTTTTCGTTCAACTTTGTCTTCGACTTCTGTTGAATAGTACAATTGATGTAGACCACTCAGAAAACTACTGTGCTTGTAATGGAGCATAGCTGTCTTGTGTAGTAAGCTGCTTTCCAGCTATGCTGGTTCTTTTATGCTGAGTCACTTGATATTCTTGAATTGTTGGGTACACATCAATGTGCTAATTGAAGAATACTGTCTACCTTGTGCTGGTAGACTAGGCAGCAAACTAAACACTCGACACATCAGTATTTGCTGTCTATACATAAACAAACATGTGTTGGCTGCACATAACATTCTAGTGTACATATCTGCTGTTTTGTCATAATTAAATCCTTAATTACTTTGGGGACTCAACAATCTCCCCCTATTTGATGATGACAAAACCTATGACATAAAGAGAAAACACTAAAGCCAGCACTAACGAACCTAATGAAAATAGGCAGTAAAATTTCTCCCTTTTGGTTTGTTTTTGGGATCTTTTGCTGAGTTATCTATATCTTATAAATTGATATGATTTTGAAGATAAACTCATTTCACATTCATTACAACAAATATATACAAAAATTACAAGACAGTATAATGAATAATGAAATAACAAAAGATACAATTTTAACGATAACTTTACAATTTTAACCTTTATAACCACATTCATATAAATAAAGGATAAGCAACCTGCTGTCATGTTGCCAGATATCATTTCCAGTGGTTTTTGCATGTCCACCAGCCCCTGCCAATTTATTCCAACTAAAGACTTCAGTAAAAGTCAATTGTAGTTAGTGGTGGCAATTTTGACCCATTTACTTATGAATAATCAAAAAGAAAAAGCTATTAGAAAAACAAGTTGAACATTGCCCCAAGATGTATTTTTGAATTTACAATTCAAAAACACAGCAAGTTGCAGAATGGCTACATGAAGCCGCCAGCATGGGTTCAAGGAAGCCGCCGTCTTTGGAGTCACATGTGCAGAATGTTCCAGAATCGTCGTAAAATTTAAAGAACTTGTTGATCAAGAAAAAGGCAAAGGAAGCCGTCGGCTTGGTACTGAAGCCGCCGGCCTAATTGACACGGTTTCTCAACTTGTTGATCAAGTTCAAGCAAAAATGGAAACAAAATCAAAAGGATTTGGCGAATCTACGAAGCCGCCGGGCTTCCCTGAAGCCGTCGACTTAAGTATGACGGCTAAAAGGTTTTAGCTTCCGGATTAAGTTTAACTTGCAAAAGGAGTCACCGACTCAAGGCAAGTCGCCGGTTTGGCTGAAATGTCCCGTTCTTATTGATTAAAAATGTTCCATATTAATTGATTTCGTTGCGAGGATTTGACCTCTATATGAGACGTTTTTCAAAGACTGCATTCATTTTAAAACAAACCATAACCTTTATTTCATCAATAAAGGTTTAAAAAGCTTTACGTAGATTATCAAATAATGATAATCTAAAATATCCTGTTTACACACGACCATTACATAATGGTTTACAATACAAATATGTTACAACAAAATAAATTTCTTGAATGCAGTTTTTACACAATATCATACAAGCATGGACTCCAAATCTCGTCCTTATTTAAGTATGCGACAGCGGAAGCTCTTAATAATCACCTGAGAATAAACATGCTTAAAACGTCAACAAAAATGTTGGTGAGTTATAGGTTTAACCTATATATATCAAATCATAATAATAGACCACAAGATTTCATATTTCAATACACATCCCATACATAGAGATAAAAATCATTCATATGGTGAACACCTGGTAACCGACATTAACAAGATGCATATATAAGAATATCCCCATCATTCCGGGACACCCTTCGGATATGATATAAATTTCGAAGTACTAAAGCATCCGGTACTTTGGATGGGGTTTGTTAGGCCCAATAGATCTATCTTTAGGATTCGCGTCAATTAGGGTGTCTGTTCCCTAATTCTTAGATTACCAGACTTAATAAAAAGGGGCATATTCGATTTCGATAATTCAACCATAGAATGTAGTTTCACGTACTTGTGTCTATTTTGTAAATCATTTATAAAACCTGCATGTATTCTCATCCCAAAAATATTAGATTTTAAAAGTGGGACTATAACTCACTTTCACAGATTTTTACTTCGTCGGGAAGTAAGACTTGGCCACTGGTTGATTCACGAACCTATAACAATATATACATATATATATCAAAGTATGTTCAAAATATATTTACAACACTTTTAATATATTTTGATGTTTTAAGTTTATTAAGTCAGCTGTCCTCGTTAGTAATCTACAACTAGTTGTCCACAGTTAGATGTACAGAAATAAATCGATAAATATTATCTTGAATCAATCCACGACCCAGTATATACGTATCTCAGTATTGATCACAACTCAAACTATATATATTTTGGAATCAACCTCAACCCTGTATAGCTAACTCCAACATTCACATATAGAGTGTCTATGGTTGTTCCGAAATATATATAGATGTGTCGACATGATAGGTCGAAACATTGTATACGTGTCTATGGTATCTCAAGATTACATAATATACAATACAAGTTGATTAAGTTATGGTTGGAATAGATTTGTTACCAATTTTCACGTAGCTAAAATGAGAAAAATTATCCAATCTTGTTTTACCCATAACTTTTTCATTTTAAATCCGTTTTGAGTGAATCAAATTGATATGGTTTCATATTGAACTCTATTTTATGAATCTAAACAGAAAAAGTATAGGTTTATAGTCAGAAAAATAAGTTACAAGTCGTTTTTGTAAAGGTAGTCATTTCAGTCGAAAGAACAACGTCTTGATGACCATTTTAGAAAACATACTTCCACTTTGAGTTTAACCATAATTTTTGGATATAGTTTCATGTTCATAATAAAAATCATTTTCTCAGAATAACAACTTTTAAATCAAAGTTTATCATAGTTTTTAATTAACTAACCCAAAACAGCCCGCGGTGTTACTACGACGGCGTAAATCCGGTTTTACGGTGTTTTTCGTGTTTCCAGGTTTTAAATCATTAAGTTAGCATATCATATAGATATAGAACATGTGTTTAGTTGATTTTAAAAGTCAAGTTAGAAGGATTAACTTTTGTTTGCGAACAAGTTTAGAATTAACTAAACTATGTTCTAGTGATTACAAGTTTAAACCTTCGAATAAGATAGCTTTATATATATGAATCGAATGATGTTATGAACATCATTACTACCTTAAGTTCCTTGGATAAACCTACTGGAAAAGAGAAAAATGGATCTAGCTTCAACGGATCCTTGGATGGCTCGAAGTTCTTGAAGCAGAATCATGACACGAAAACAAGTTCAAGTAAGATCATCACTTGAAATAAGATTGTTATAGTTATAGAAATTGAACCAAAGTTTGAATATGATTATTACCTTGTATTAGAATGATAACCTACTGTAAGAAACAAAGATTTCTTGAGGTTGGATGTCACCTTACAAGATTGGAAGTGAGCTAGCAAACTTGAAAGTATTCTTGATTTTATGTAACTAGAACTTGTAGAATATATGAAGAACACCTAGAACTTGAAGATAGAACTTGAGAGAGATCAATTAGATGAAGAAAATTGAAGAATGAAAGTGTTTGTAGGTGTTTTTGGTCGTTGGTGTATGGATTAGATATAAAGGATATGTAATTTTGTTTTCATGTAAATAAGTCATGAATGATTACTCATATTTTTGTAATTTTATGAGATATTTCATGCTAGTTGCCAAATGATGGTTCCCACATGTTTTAGGTGACTCACATGGGCTGCTAAGAGCTGATCATTGGAGTGTATATACCAATAGTACATACATCTAAAAGATGTGTATTGTACGAGTACGAATACGGGTGCATACGAGTAGAATTGTTGATGAAACTGAACGAGGATGTAATTGTAAGCATTTTTGTTAAGTAGAAGTATTTTGATAAATGTATTGAAGTCTTTCAAAAGTGTATAAATACATATTAAAACACTACATGTATATATATTTTAACTGAGTCGTTAAGTCATCGTTAGTCGTTACATGTAAGTGTTGTTTTGAAACCTTTAGGTTAACGATCTTGTTAAATGTTGTTAACCCAATGTTTATAATATCAAATGAGATTTTAAATTATTATATTATCATGATATTATCATGTATGAATATCTCTTAATATGATATATATACATTAAATGTCTTTACAACGATAATCGTTACATATATGTCTCGTTTAAAAATCATTAAGTTAGTAGTTTTGTTTTTACATACGTAGTTCATTGTTAATATACTTAATGATATGTTTACTTATCATAGTATCATGTTTACTTATCATAGTATCATGTTAACTATATATATATCCATATATATGTCATCATATAGTTTTTACAAGTTTTAACGTTCGTGAATCACCGGTCAACTTGGGTGGTCAATTGTCTATATGAAACATATTTCAATTAATCAAGTCTTAACAAGTTTGATTGCTTAACATGTTGGAAACATTTAATCATGTAAATATCAATCTCAATTAATATATATAAACATGGAAAAGTTCGGGTCACTACATTGGCCACCAAACTTAAACAGTATAAATACCGGCCTCTGGTCTCAGTTTTCATAGGTATTAGTTTTCAGAATTCAAGAATTCTGGCTAGGTCATTTTTTTAGGGTTTTCTCTAAACCCTTAGGTTAGATTTAGTCATTGTAATCAAGATTCAAGTTTTAATTCAAGTTATTTTACATCTACCTTCTTTTTAAGGTATGATTGTATCCTTATTTTATTGTTTTATTTATCTTATGTACTGTATTCGTTTCTGTTCATCTTCTGCTATGAACTAAACGTTCATAGTGGTTACTTGGACGAAGATTGAACTTCATCTGGGAATCAGATGAAGCTGCCGGCCTCATCTCTAAGCCGCCGGCTTGATGGGAAGGAAGCCGTCGGCTTCAGTGCTTCATCCGTACAGTTTCTGGTTCTTTTTTAGATCTGTATGGTCGAGTTTCTGTGATAATGTTTACACTGTTTTGAATCTGTTATGTCTTAATATGCTTGTTTGTCATGCTTAATGATTAGATAACATGATTTTAGGGTTGGTAAGTACTTGATCTAACGATCTATTATTCGATTCATGCTACTTGTTTAGATCTAGTCCATCAAACTTGTTAAATTGAATTGCATGCAATTAAGTTAAACAACATAATAGTGATAAACTTGTTTAATTGGAATTACATTTATATAATAGAGTTTGATATTGTTAGGCTTAATCGAAGAACCTTTGTTTGGATGTGTTTAATTAATGATTGCATGAAAACTAAGTAGTAATTGACTTTCAGCTAGTAACTTGAGTTGATCTATGATCGTTCCTTATTTGTCACGATTATTTATGTTTAAATACGCAAAATTAACTATGTGTGAGTGAAAAAGGAGATACTTTAATGTGGTTTTATGTTTTACATGTAAGAAAGATGTTGGCGCGAAATGTGGTACAAAACAACGGTTTAAAGTGGATTATGGACAAGATTTGAGAGCTTAAAGAGTGATCAGGAAATTTGTATTGGCGTAAAATACGCCATTTTTGGCGTAAAATACGCCACAGCTCAGGTCAATCCAGAACAAAAGTCCATCTTTGGCTTAAAAATACGCCCAGAAAAAATAACATTGGCGTAAAATACGCCAGGCCAAAATTCCTGGTGCCGGGAAATTCGAAAATTAGCTTTGTGGCCAAGTTTTATAACCCCTATTTAAAGGGAGCTCTAGGGTTACGAAACCAACACTTTTTCCATCAGTTTTGGCAGCAGAAAACATTCCCAAACACCTCAAAACACCATCCAATAATCATTATTCAAGGATTCAAGTCAAGATCAAGGTGTGGTTCATCATGCAATCATCAAGAAACTCATTGATTATCATCACCAACATGCTTGGCTAGTTTTCTAAACTTTATCTTTTCCATGAACAATTGAATCATGTATAATTTCATTCAAGATTATGTGATTGGTGATGTTTAATACTGTTGGATTATGATGTTATGAATCAAGTTGATTTTTGATTAATGCAAGTCCTATGTTTGTTATTGCAAGTTAAATTATTGTGATTTAACAGCGTGTTCTTGATCCAACTTAGTGTTAATTAGATTAGAGATAAAGACACTTTATCTAGATTGCATAGTTTAAACCCAAGATAATAGAATTATTGAACTCAAGAAGTCTTGTCTATGAGATTTGATCAACAATTGATAAACATAATGCTTGTTTGAATGAATGCATGTTAAATTGGGATTGTGAAAGGATAAAGGCTTTACTCTCATTGTTTACATTTCAATCTTTTCAACTGCACGCTAGTTTAAGTTTAAGTTTTAAGTAGTGATTAATCTAAGTAGTCTTTAGTTAAACCAACAACTCAATCTGGAAATTGCTTGCTTGTTAACCATAACTTCCCGTGGAATGAACCCTGCTTACCCTAGCTAAGTTAGAGTAATTTGGCTATTTTTGGTCGACCCTTCGACATCGATCAAATTTTGGCACCGCTGCCGGGGAGGTGTGCGCTTGATTTGCAAGCTCTTATTTTATTGCTTTTGTGTTGATTAGAAAAAACCATAAAAATTATAAAATCAATAAAAACCCAAAAATAGTGTTTTGTTTTTTTTTTTTTTTTTTTTTGTCGGTTTTACGCTCGGTGTTCTTGTTTTTGTTGAAGTGCAGGTTAGTGTATGCAAACTCGAAGTTCGGGAGATCAAAATCTTAAGCCTTTAGACCCGAAAATCGAGAAATCTGCAAAAGCTAATCGAAAAGCTACAAGAATCTTAAAGGGTTCGACAGTTGCTTCAGCATCCACTCAACCACAGTTAGAGACACATCCGATTGTTCTACCAAACTCTCATAAATCAGAGTCTGACACTGAAGAGGAAGTTTTTGATCAACGAGACGAGATGGCCGAACGACCAAGAGGAGTAGACACCTACTACCAACCGGGTGATTTTGAGGATCATTCACCCATTGTTTATCCTGCACCGGCAGGAGGAAACAACCGACGATTTGAGGTCCGACCTCAACTCATTTCGATCTTGCCAACCTACCGAGGTATGACTAATGAGGAGCCATATGAACACATCACTGAATTTAATGGGATATGTGCTACTAATCAGGTAAACGGTTTCACTGATGATGAGGTACGTCTTCGATTATTTCCTTATTCACTTAAGGATAAGGCAAAAAGATGGTTTTACCCCATAAGTAAAACTTCAGACATGCGTACGCAAATAAAATCTTTTAAACAATTACCGGGTGAATTATTTCATGAAGCGTATGAACGTCTGAAGGAGTTACTTAGGGTCTGCCCACACCATGAGATACCCAAGTGGGAATTGGTTAAAGTTTTCTATGATAGTTTAGATTCCCAAAACAGGCAGTTTCTTTTGGCGGCTAGTGGTGGGGTACTCTTAACTCGGTCTAGTGATGATGAATGGACGTTCTTTGAACAGTTAAGCAAGGGTTCAAAAACCCAAGCTTCGGTTAATCGTAAACAACCTAATACCTCCCGAGTGAATCATGTTTCCAATTCGGGTGGTTCATCTAGGAACTTAGAGCAGGAATTTGATGATTTGAAAATGCTTATATTTAACAACCCAAACCAGGGTCTTGCTTGTAATGTTTCGCAGGTTCAGGAAGTATGTGAGATTTGTGGAGATCCTTCTCACTTTGCATACGGATGTAGAAATGGGATTCCACCGGTAAATCAGCACATAGTGAAGAACAAGTTAACGAGGTTCAGGGACGGAGATTTGATCCATACTCCAACACGTATAATCCGAGTTGGAGAAATCATCCTAATTTCAGTTGGAGCAATAACAACGCTCTGAATGCTAACCCAGGGAACCAACTTAGACCACAAAACAACTTTCAAAGCCAGGGTAACTTTCAGAACCAAGGCAACTACCAAAGAAACTATCAAAATCCTTATCCCAACAACCGAAACCAAAACCAAAACAATTATCAAAACCAAGGCCAAAACCAAAACCAAAATCAAAACAGTACTTCAACTAATCAACCATCTAGCTCGGATGCTAAGATGGATGCGTTCATCTCCGAAATGTGAAAAATGATAGAAGTGCAAAATAAGTCGATTGGTGCATTGGCTAAGGAGATCGGTAATGTAGCGAAAAGTAAGGGAAATAGGGAACCAGGTACAATTTCAAGCTACACGGTTCTAAATCCAAATCATAAGGATCAAGGAAAAGGGCATAGTGTTAACATGGTAGGTACCTTGAGAAGCGGAAAGAAGTATGACAATAAGGTTGGTGAAAAAGAGGTAGTGCAACCAGAGTCAAGTAAGTCTCCTATTGTTCTTGATGAGGAATAGGTAAGTGAAGTTGATGACCAGGGAAAAGGGGTGAAAAATAAGGACCCAATTGTTATTGAGACCGGGAAACCGGAGACGGAATCAAAATCTGTCCTATTTCCCAAGGCCTTAGAGTCCCCAAACCAATTCCCTTATGGGAAAAAGGGACCACAACCAGAGGACATGTGGAAAATGTTTAAACAGGTTAAGATAACTTTACCCCTCCTCGATGCTATTAGGCAAGTCCCGTCTTATGCTAAATTTTTAAAGGACCTTTGCACTCAAAAGAGGAAGCAAAGGGCGGCTTTACCCAAAAAGGTGGAGCTAACCGAGAACCTAAGTGCGGTTGTTTCGGGTACACTTCCACCTAAGTTTAAGGACCCAGGGACCCCATTGATAGCTGTGACTGTAGGAAATTTGAATGTGAAAAAGGCGTTATTGGACCTAGGAGCTAGCATAAATATTTTACCTTTTTGTCTAGTTGACCGATTTGATTTGGGTTTAATGAAAAGAACCGATATAATTATTCAACTAGCGGACCAGTCAATTAAAACGCCTAGGGGGATATTAGAAGATGTGATAGTAAAAGTGGAGGATTTCTATTACCCAGTTGACTTTGTTGTTATGGACATTGAACCTCGGAATAGAGATGGCCAACCCACTATAATCTTGGGAAACCCATTTTTGGCCACCATTAATGCTCACATTAATTGTCGAATGGGAGCTATCGAATATTTCGGTAATCACAAGATGAGGATTAATATCTTTAATTCTCTTCATACACCGGATGTCCATGAATGCTATCGGATAGATGTGATTGATGAATTAGTGGAAAAACATACTTCTCACCTAATAACCAACGACCCAGTAGAAATATTTTGCTTATGTGACAAAGAGGATGTTGAGTGTGAAGAGGTCAAGACAGTAGAATTAGCAGTAGCAAGTACAATGGATGCTAGGTTGCCACCATGGACTCATAAATATGAGTCACTACCTAAATCCATTGATACTAATACGAGACCTTCACTAGAGTCACCACCGACTCTTGAGTTAAAACCGTTACCTTCTCATTTGAAGTATGCATTTTTAGGTACTGACGGCACTTTGCCAGTTATTATTGCTTCAGATTTGACAGGTGTGCAGGAAAAAGCTTTGATGGAAGTGCTTCATAAGTACAAGGCTGCAGTAGGGTGGACGATAGCTGATTTGAAAGGGATAAGTCCCTCAGTGTGTATGCATAGGATAGTTACAGATCCGGAGGTTAAACCTGCTCATGATACGCAACGCAGGTTAAACCCGAATATGCAGGAAGTTGTAAAGAAGGAAGTTCTCAAGTGGTTAGATGCAGGGATTATTTTCCCTATTTCAGATAGTCAGTGGGTAAGCCCCATGCAAACAGTGCCAAAGAAAGCTGGGATAACGGTAATGGAAGCTGAGGAAGGTGAAAAGATCACAACCCGTCCCGTGACGGGTTGGCGGGTATGTATTGATTACAGGAAGCTGAATGCTGCGACTTCAAAAGATCACTTTTCCTTGCCTTTTATTGATCAAATCATCGAAAAGTTGTCAGGTCAGAAATTTTATTGTTTCTTAGATGGGTATTCGGGATATAATCAAATACCTATTCACCCTAATACCAAGAAAAAACGACTTTTACTTGTCCTTATGAAACTTATGCTTTTAGACGAATGCCTTTTGGTTTATGTAATGCACCTGCTACTTTTCAAAGGTGTATGATGAGTATTTTCTCAGAGTTAATAGGCGAGTCTTTAGAAATTTTCATGGATGATTTTTCAATATTTGGCAAGTCGTTTGAGTCGTGTTTGAATATGTTGGAAAAAGTTTTAAAGAGGTGTACCGAGACCAACCTTGTCCTTAGTTGGGAAAAGAGCCACTTTATGGTAAGGGAAGGGGTGGTTTTGGGACACATTGTGTCTGAACGGGGATTCGAAGTCGATAGGGCAAAAGTGCAACTTATTTCCACATTACCTCCACCAACCAATGTTAAGGGGGTAAGATCGTTTTTGGGACATGCGGGATTCTATCGTAGGTTTATCAAAGATTTTAGCATTATTTCTAAACCATTGTGTAATTTGTTATTAAAAGACGCACCTTTTGACTTTGATGACCAATGTAAGGAGGCCTTTAACACCCTTAAGCGTAAGTTGACCGAAGCACCCATTTTGCAATCACCCGATTGGACCAAACCATTTGAAATTATGTGCGACGTTAGTGATTTTGCGGCTGGGGCTGTTTTGGGTCAAAGAGTTGTTAGGAAACCGGTTGTTATCTATTATGCTAGTAAGACGTTCTCGGATGCCCAGGTGAATTATACCACAACCGAGAAAGAATTATTAGCAGTAGTGTTTGCCTTAGACAAATTTAGATCGTATTTGTGGGGGTCTAAGGTAGTTGTCTTTTCTGACCATAGTGCCCTAAGGCACTTGCTTGAAAAGAAAGAGTCTAAGCCTAGATTGATTAGGTGGATTTTGTTGCTACAAGAGTTTGATTTGGAAATAAGGGATAAAAAGGGTATAGAGAATGTGGTAGCCGACCATTTATCTAGGATACCCCCGCCACCGTTTGACCCTGCTAAACCGATACAGGAGAACTTTCCGGATGAGTGTTTGTTTAGTGTTGTGCAGGTAGGGATGACAAAAGTACCCGTACCCGATGGGGAAACCCGAAACTAATGGGCCGGGTATGGTCCGGGTCTACGGGTCTTGGGCCGGGTATGTGAATGATTTTAAATTTTTAAGCGGGTCCGGGTTCGGGTATGGTTTTAGGTTCAAACCCGTAAACCCGGCCCGTATACCCGGCCCGTTGGGGATTTCAATAATAAATAAAAATAATTTTAATAATAATAGTAATAATTTAATAGTAATAATACTAATACTAACAAAAATAATAAAAACAAGATTATAGGATACAACATCCAACTTTCTTCTATCGGGTGCAAGAAGTACTCTATACATACAGTTTATATGGTATTTTTTCAAAAAAATTTGAAGTAGATGACATCCTGCTATCAATAAGACAACGAAATCGGTCCATTTTTACTTTGATAATAATGGTGTGTAAAATGTATATTAGTAGAAGTATTTGAGTAGTAAGATAACAAAGCACTGTATAAATGGTTTGAAAATTTGAGTAATGCACGTTAGTCCCATACTCCCACATCGCCACATGCATAAATGTTCTTCACTCTTCTCTCTATATTAACACAAGTAGAAGTATTATTCTATGTGCAACTATGAGCTTTTATTCTTGAGATTAATCAATTTAATTAATTCATAATAAAATAGATTAACAAGAATTTAAGCATTGGTTCAACTGTGAACTGTCCCTTGATCTCAAGTAGACGAGCATGTTCATTCCAATTAAGTTTATATCCATATGAAAATCACTAACGGGGATCCCCGTTTACCAGCGGGGAAACTCGAAACCCGATGGTTAGTAATTAAATGGGGACCCGCCGGGTATGGGTCCGGGTTTGGGACGTGGTTTCTTAATCGGATTTGGGTCTGGGATTACCTGAACCCGGCCCAAACCTGGCCCGATGCCATCCCTATGTGCAGGTACCTTGGTTCGCTCATATTGTTAACTATTTGGTGACTAAAAAAGTACCGGAGCATTGGAACAAGCACAAGAAGGATTACTTTTTCTCACAGGTTAAGCGTTACATTTGGGAGGACCCGGTTCTTTACCGGATTGGACCCGATCAAATCATAAGAAGATGTGTGGCGGAAGATGAGCATAAGGACATTCTAGCTCATTGTCATACTTTTGCATGTGGAGGACACTACGGAGTCAAGAAAATCGGGTATAAAGTACTCGACTCAGGTTTCTTTTGGCCTACTATTTTTAAAGACGCATGTGAGTATGTTAAAAATTGTGCTAGGTGTCAAAGGATGGGGGAATTTATAAGCGTAATGAAATGCCCATGAACCCAATTTTGGTTTGTGAAATCTTTGATGTTTGGGGCATAGATTTTATGGGACCCTTTCCACCTTCTTTTGGGTTTGAGTATATACTAGTAGCCGTTGATTATGTCTCCAAGTGGGTGGAGGCTGAGGCTACTCGGACCAATGATCACAAAGTTGTCCTAAAGTTTGTTAAGAAAAATATTTTTTGTCGTCATGGTGTACCTAAGGCCATAATTAGTGATGGGGGTTTGCACTTTAAGAACTTGCATTTTGCTAAACTTTTAAGGGATTATGGGGTAAATCACCGAATTGCTACGCCTTACCATCCCCAAACAAGTGGGCAAGTGGAAGTATCTAATAGGGAATTAAAAAGGATTTTAGAAAAAACCGTAAATCCTAATCGCAAAGACTGGTCTTTAAGACTGGACGATGCGCTTTGGGCTTACCGGACTGCTTATAAAATCCCTATTGGTACTTCACCTTATCAACTTGTTTATGGGAAGGCATGTCACTTACCTGTTGAAATTGAGCATCTTGCAGAGTGGGCTATTAAACAGGTGAACATGAACATGGATGAGGCAGGAAAAGCAAGAAAGTTAGACCTATCGGCGCTGGATGAGTTGAGACGCGATGCTTATGAAAGTTCAAAAATTTACAAAGAGAAAACCAAAGCGTTTCATGATAAACAAATCGTAAGGCGGACGTTTGAAGTGGGGCAAAGTGTGTGGTTGTTTAATTCAAGGCTAAAGTTATTTGCGGGTAAGTTGAGAAGTAAGTGGAACGGTCCCTATGTGGTTACCAAGGTTACTCCGTATGGGGCAATTGAAATAAAAGATCTAAAAGGTGGGGAGCCGTTCTTAGTTAATGGGCAACGATTGAAAATTGCTTCCGGTTTGTCACTTGATGATGCTAGGGTAGTTGAAACAATTCGGTTTGAACCCATGAAAGTCCATCAACTTAGAACAACTCGGGTGAATGAATCAAAGAATTATGTTAGTAAAGAGAACATTGATGCGTGGCTTGATCAGAATGTTACTATTAGTCGTATGCCCAATTGTGACGTTTGGGATGATGATGGGCGATTTGATGATGCGCCCGAGGATGAGGTGTATGAGGTTATTTCAGATGAATGTTTTGATGAGTTTGATGAAAAGTTGTCATTGGAAGAAGATGTTAAGGGAAGGCCGGAGTTCCGTCGTCAAGAAGAAGATCCAGGGGAAGTATTGTAAAAATTGAGTTTCATTGGGGTCTTACCCCACTTTGCTAATGATCATCGTGAATTCAAGGTGATTGCCGATACGGGGTCTACAATTAATATCATGTCATACGTGACGTACAAGCGATTATTTCATGACAAATGTTCTTTATGTTCGTTGACTAAATCCGATGCGGTCATCACACTTGGCAACAATACTAAGTGTCAGGCACTTGGTGTACTTCGTGATGTGATGGTTAGTGTGAAAGGTGTTTTCCTTGAAGTACCATTCACCATTTTTGATATGCCTACGAATGAAGATGTTCCATTGTTAGTCGGGCATGGATTCATTGCAACCGCGGATTGTAAAATAGACCCGGGTGCAGGTTCTATCACTTTTGAAGGAGGAAACGGAACTTTTAGATTTTGTAATTCGAAAAATATGCGTTTTCCTTCGGCATATATAGTTGAGAGAGAATTTGACGAGGGTTATTGTATGATGCTTGGGATACAAGAGATTAACACAAATGAAGTAGTTAGTGAAGAAATGGTAGAGGATACTATAGACATGGACGAAATCTATCAAAGTGTTGAGTGTGGAGGTATTCGCTCCGATCAACGCTTAGACTTCGAGTTAAGCAAAGATGAACGAGTTGAAATTATGTATGACTCCATGAAACGAAGGTGTAAGGAGTTCAAGAAAGCTAGGAGCGACCACAAGTTAACCGAGAAGATGTTGTTCGAGTTAAGTCCGGAAGAACGTGAAATACTTCTAGAAATAATTGAAGAAGAAAAGTCTTTTCATCTCTACTTGGAAAGAAAATTGAAGAGGAAGAGTGATGAGGGTTCGAGCAAAGATGAAACCACTTGTGTTAACACGGTTACGGAAATACCCAAAGTAGAAAAAGAACCGGATGTGGATGTAGAGGAGATTTGTAAGACGCTTGAAAGTATGTGGGAAAAAGAAAACACGGAAAGATTCATGAACAATACCAAAACATCTTTTGTTGATGATGAGGGGTGGACAATTGAAGTTGAATATGTTGAGTCCAAACCAAAAAGTGAATCCAAACCAAAATGTGAATTCAAACCTCGCATTAAGTATAGAGATCCGGGCGAGTTTTCGGTTATGTGTCAATTTAAAAAGAAGAAGACTTACAAGGCATTGCTAGATTCGGGTGCAAGTGTTAATATGATTCCAACTATGGTTGCAAAATCAATAGGCATCCGGGAGTTGGTTCGAACTAATACGAGTATTCGATTTGGAAATCAAACGGTTGATGACCCAATCGGGGTTGCAGAAAATGTTCTTTTCATTATCCACGGTATTGGTTACAAAGAAGATTTCTTCATTATGGATTGTGAACCGGATGCAAACACTCCAATTGTATTGGGACGAGGATTTCTAGCAACCGCAAGGATGTCACTAGATTTTGATACGGGGACTTTGATAATTAAAGATGAAGATAACATGATCACGCTCCGTATGGAAGATGGATTCGGCTCTAGCAACAACGGGGCTGATGATCCGGACGAATGCTAATCCGGAAGAGGAGTCGAGTACGCGACTCCATCAAAATCTGCACACCTTTCTAAAGTTTGTAAGTTGTAGGTGTTTTAGTTTGTTTTGTACATACGGGCGGGGCAAAGTACCATTTTTTAGGCTTAAAATGGGATTGGTTTAAAGGACTATCTCTAACTTTGTGCATTGAGGACAATGCAATGCTCAAAGTGTGAGAGGGGGTCAAGATTTTTAGTCCCAAAAATGATTTGTGCGAAAAGAATGTAAAAAATGGAAAGTTAAAATTTTTTTTGGTACCTGAGTACTGGCATAATTTACGCCACTTTTGGCGTATTTTACGCCTATGTAACTCGTGGAGTCAGAAAATTTTTGCATCTTGGGCGTAAAAATACGCCAGGTTTGTACGCCAGAAATTGTATTGGCGTAATTTACGCCAGATCCGGCATATTTTACGCCCGTGTAATTTCGCTGGTGCCGGTTTTAGGGGTTTAAAATGGGGAAAAATTATATATTTATATATAACTCATGTGCAGCCATTAACCACGACCACCATCACTCTAAACCCTAATTTTTCATCATCTAAACACCAAATCGAAGTTTAAAACATCATCAATTCGTCATAACACTTCGCAAAAACATCCAAATCCTTACAAAATCATTCAAATTGGGTGTTGATTTGTGTTCTTGGCTAAAACCTAAGTTTGGGAGTTTTGATTTGTGGGTTAAATTCTTCAAGTATTCTTTCAATTCAAGTGTTTTAACATCAAGGTAATCACCATTCTTGTGTTTTTCATTGTTTTTGATTATCAAATTAGGGTTTTTGCTACTTTCATGTTTATGTGCTAGGGTTAATTCGAAATAATTATGTTTAAGCATTGTTTTTGTTCTAGCTATTGTTAATTGTGCTTAGATATGTTAGTAGGATATGTATGCATGACCAATTTGAAAGTTTAGGTTAAAACTTGTTAATTGCTTCCAAGTAGTTGACTAGGGTTTGACTTTGACTAAAAAATTGGTAATGTTTGTGACTTGAATGTGTGTTTTCAATGTTTAATGTTTAAATTGGTGTTTGTTAAGTGTCAATGTAATATTGTTAGATAATAGAGTTTGTAGTTTTCTTTGGAATGATGATTACAATGTAATATGAAGTTTACTTGAACAAGGGAGTGATTAATGGTGATGATAATGTATAACATGTTAAATTAAGTGTCTTTTGGTTAAACGAGGTATATAAGATTGATGTGTTGATTTAGTACATGAGGTTAGGATTTGCATGTATTGCTAAAAGTCTGTAATGTGATATATTGAGCAATGACATGTAAATTGTTTTGTTTAAGTCCTAAATTGTTTGTTGAGATTGTGTAATTGCAGAAAATGTTGGGAAGGGGTAAGAGAAGCCGTAGCAATCAAGGAGAATCTCCAAATTAGATGGATAAGAAGTGGTTGAGTGAATTACCTTATGATTGACAGGTTCATTTGTATACAGAAAAGAAAGAACAACTCTTGAGAAACGCTTTCTGCGAAAGGTACATAACTGCAAGTGTGTGGAGAAAATATGGGGGTTTTCAGGTATTTTCAGACTGGGGATGGGAAGCTACACTTCAACCAGTCCAAATGGGTTTTTCGAGCACGCAGCTGAATTGCTCATGGGAGATGACTTATCCCACACAGGTGTTTAATTGAATGTCAACGTTAAAGTGGGTCCCAGGGGATAATTTTCCACATACATTGGTATTAGAAGGTAAAGTGGGAAACACTGTGATTCCAATGAGATTGGAGACTTTTAATCAGTTAGCACACCCAGACCTCCCATATGATGCAGGGATAAGAATTGAGGGGAAGAATGGGTATGATTATTCGACTGCCAAAGGGTTGTTTGAAGTACCGACTGATAGATATGCTATGGTGGTGAGAACGCTATTTCACGTTGATCGACCTGATGTTGAGAACTATGAGCTTTCAAGAAACAAGCTAAAAATAATTCCAAGGTTGTTGTCAACGGTGATTAATTACAATATAATTCAGAGAAAAAGCGATCTTATGTTGGTTCGAATGCACGAGATACCCTTGTTGTATGCCATGGTAACCAACACAACGGTACCTTCACTACGATTTGTTATGATGACTTGGATTTGGGAATGTCGAGAACAATTGAAACAAAGGGCGGTGATCCCTTATATGCGGTTTTTGTCCTTCTTTTTATGGAGGAATGGAGGGATTTCGAATAATCCCAAGTGAAAAAGAAAAGAAATTAAGAAAGTGAAAGAAAAGGTTCCCGGGTTGGAGTTTATGCGACAAGGGGATGGTTATTTAATCGAGAATCCAGCTTATTTGGAGAGGTATACTTTCGGGGTAGAGGATGATGAGCTTCCTGAAGAAGAAGAAGTAGAAGATTATGATTCAGCAGCGTCGGCCGAGCGGATTATCCGAGCTATTGAGAATATAAATGATAGGGATGATCCAGACTACAACCCTCAAGGTGAAGGATCGAGTAGAGGTAGGAGATATATTCAGGTGGATAAACAAAGGTTGAATAGAATGGAGGAGCAACAGAGTAGCCTTCTTGATGCAGCTAGGGCTCAGCTTTACCTGACTGAGCGATATCAACAAGATGTTTTTGAAAGAGATAACTGAAGGCGTCAGTATGATGATATGTTGTAGAATCGGCCGGTTACGCAGTATTATGAGCCGATTGATTATTCAACTTATGCTTCGGGGTTTGCACCAGGGGTGGAGTATGTGAACCCACCCGCACCATCTGTAGCACCACCATTGTTCTATCAGTAACCCACACCACTACCACTGGATATGGAGAGAGCTAGAGAAGAGGGCAGGAAGTCGATGTTTGATATGGCACCGTTATCAAAGAGCTTATTTGACAGCATATTTGGTCCCGATGTGTAACGACCCGTCAAAATCGCTATTGACGCGGCACGTTAATCATTGATTCCACAGTGAGGTTTTGACCTCTATATGATACGTTTTGATAAAATATTGCATTCATTAAAATACGTGACTTTCTAAACATAAAAAGTCATAATCATGTGGGCGAGTGCTTAGGTATAAGCAAAACCCCAAAATACATAAGTCTTTAATTTACTGGTTGACATCACAGTCCAATTATTTATTACACAACGCAATTTTATTTAGAATGCAATAAACTTTATACAAAGCATGAGAGACTCCATGCAGGCAACAAGCATATCACAGCGGAAGCAGTCTAAGGACCTGAGAATAAAACATGATAAAAAGGTCAACACGAATGTTGGTGAGTTATAGGTTTAATTGCTTGAGTCATAAATATATAAAGATAGACCACAAGATTTCAGCAAAAGTTTATCAATAGATTCTACGTAACAGAGCACCCTGGTAGCTAAACTTAACGCTATAAGGATAATTACCCCATTCGTTTTATACATGCAAACCAACGTGTCATAAACTCAAATAACATACGTTCGTTAAAAGGCTAGCGCTCTAGCTCGGACGGGGATGTCAAGCCCTATGGATCCATATACAATTATTCGCACCCACGAGTCCATATCCTATGTACTGGCAGCTACTAGTTACCAAAGCTAAGGGATTTTTGGTTTAACTCAGTGTAGAATTTAGTATGTACTTGTGTCTTAATGCGTTTAAAATAAATTGCATGTATTCTCAGCCCAAAAATATTTAAAGTATTTAAAAAGGGAGACTATAACTCACAGTTCAATATTGAGACTCAATATTGTAGGCAAATTGCGTAGACGTAATGATGGTAGATGACTGTATAGTTGGCCTTGGATTCAAGAACAATACCCCGAACAATACTCAATATTTCCTTAGCTTAAAACGGTTTGAAACCCGAATTAAAACACCCTCGTATATACTTTATTATTATTAAACTTAAATTAAAATTAAAATTATAATTATAAATTTAAATTTAAATTTACAGAAGAAAGAAAAGTGAATATATTTCGTCGAGTGAACTGGCCTTTTATAGGCATGTTTCCTGATTTTGGTCCCCATGCGATCGCATGGATTTTCAGTGCTTTTGCCATGCGATCGCATGGCGTTTTGTTTGCTAGTTCGTCGACATAATATATTACTGTAGCAAATAGTATTTTTGGTCCCCATGCGATCGCATGGGTTTTCAGTGCTTTTGCCATGCGATCGCATGGCTAGGCTGAACAGCTCATTTCTGCTTGTTTTCTAGTTCGTCGACATCAAATAGTGTTACTGTAGCAAATAGTGTTTACTGTAGCAAATGTGTTCACTGTAGCAAATAGTGTTTCACTGTAGCACTGTAGCAAAATACGGTTTAACTGTAGCAAATAGTGTTTCACTGTAGCAAATAGTGTTTTACTGTAGCAAAGTCATTTTTACTGTAGCAAATAGTGTTTTACTGTAGGAAAATCGTTTTTTACTTATATATATATATATATATATATATACACATACATATAATTGTTCATTAATCGTCGAGAGTAATCAAAGGTAATTGTATATATGAAACAGTTCTAAAATTTTGAGACTCAATCTAACAGACTTTGTTTAACGTGTCAAAATAATAAATCGTATAGAGAATTGGTTTAAATAAGTCAAAATTTTTCGAGTCATCATAGTATCTCCCCGTTAAAGAAAATTTCGTCCCGAAATTTTGAGTAGTACGTGTTTTATGAGCGATATCAGTGAACAAATGTGGATACTTTTGCTTCATTTGATCTTCACGTTCCCAAGTAAACTCGGGTCCTCGTCTTGCGTTCCAACGAACTCTAACTATTGGTATTTTGCTTTGTTTTAATTGTTTGACCTCACGGTCCATGATTTCAACAGGTTCTTCGATAAAATGGAGTTTATCATTGATTCGTACTTCATCAAGAGGAATTACGACATCCTCTTCAGCTAAACATTTCTTCAAATTTGACACGTGAAATGTGTCATGAACACTACTAAGTTCTAGAGGTAGCTTTAATCGATAAGCAACTGTTCCAATTCTTTCGGTGATTTCAAAGGGCCCTACGTACCTAAGACTTAACTTTCCTCGTTTACCGAATCTTACAACGCCTTTCCAGGGTGACACTTTCAACATGACTTTGTCGCCCACTTGAAATTCTAGCGGTTTTCTTCTTACATCAGCATAACTCTTTTGGCGACTCATGGCCGTTTTCAATCGCTGTTGTATTTGAATGATCTTGTCGGTGGTTTCATGAATAATTTCTGGTCCAGTAAGTTGTTTTTCTCCTACTTCACTCCAACAGATAGGAGATCTGCACTTTCTACCATAAAGTGCTTCAAATGGCGCTGCGTTGATGTTCGTATGATAGCTATTATTGTATGAAAATTCTGCCAACGGTAAGTGTCGATCCCAACTGGTTCCAAAGTCAATCACGCATGCCCGTAACATGTCTTCCAATGTTTGTATTGTTCTTTCACTTTGACCATCTGTCTGTGGGTGATAAGCGGTGCTCATATCTAATCGAGTTCCCAATGCTTTTTGTAATGACTGCCAAAAATGTGATGTGAATCGAGTGTCGCGATCAGATATGATGGAGATAGGTACACCATGCATGGAAACTACTTCCTTCAAATATAGGCGTGCTAATCTTTCCATACTGTCTATCTCCTTTATTGGTAGGAAGTGAGCTGATTTAGTTAGACGATCAACTATCACCCAAATAGTATCATGACTACTTGCAGTCCTTGGCAATTTCGTAATGAAATCCATGGTTATTCTTTCCCATTTCCACTGCGGAATTTCTGGTTGTTGCAGTAATCCTGACGGCTTTTGGTGCTCAGCTTTGACCTTTGCACACGTCAAACATTTGCTTACATAAGTAGCAATTTCTGTCTTCATATTGGGCCACCAATAAAACTTCTTGAGATCGTGGTACATTTTCCCGTTTCCTGGGTGAATTGAGTACCTCGTTTTGTGTGCTTCATCAAGTACTAGTTGCCTTAGGTTACCATGTTTTGGTACCCATATCCTACCAGCAAAATACAGGGTTCCATCGGCTTTTACTTCAAGTTGTTTTTCTAACCCTTTGCTCATTTCGCATTCTTCTTTTAAAGCTTCTAACTGTGCTGCTTGAATTTTCTTTGTGAGATCAGTACGAATTGTAATATTCAAAGCTCGGACCCTAAGAGGTTTTACTCTTTCTTTCCGACTTAGGGCATCAGCTACAACATTAGCCTTTCCGGGGTGGTAACAGATTTCACAATCGTAATCATTTAACAACTCTACCCAGCGACGTTGCCTCATATTGAGTTGTTTTTGATCAAAAATATGCTGAAGACTCTTATGGTCAGTGTACACTGTACACTTGGTGCCATATAGATAATGTCTCCATATTTTGAGTGCAAAAACTACTGCTCCAAGTGAAACAACCCAACCCGTATTCCATACGATAATTTTTTTTTTTATAATACACATTTATGCGCCAATTAAATATGTAAACCATTCCATAAGTTCCGTTTAAACGTACATCGATTTAAATGTTTACAAAAGGCACGAAAGCCATTAATTAAGTTTAATACAAGTTTGACCCACTACAAGGATAGTTTATAATCCAAACGTCCTCGAGCATGGTTTGGGGCTAAACTACCCAAAACGTTAGGCCAACTTCAAAAGCTAACACCAAAAGCGCCCCCGAAAACATAAGCGGGAGACCACTAGTCCAAACATATGCCCTTACCCTTGTCCAAGCCGGAACCTATAAAATGGTAAACAACGAGAGGGTAAGCAAGGCTTAGTGAGTGCAACAATTATACATACATATATATAACCTACTTACTTGCAAGCCCTTACCAAATCCGCATACATACTAGTTACCTAATTAGCATACCTTTCACATGTATAACGCTAAGTATCACGATAACAAGGCTAGTATAACAATAGCTTATAACACAACAATACAATATGCTAAAACACAAGTATAACGATGATGTTCACAACATCCGTAGTACTCAAGATCTCAAGGCTAGCCCAACGAATGGTATCGTCAACATCGAACTTAAATCCCATTCGCCTATATTAATGTGGTATCGTCAACACCGAACTTTAAACCCACATATGAGGTATCGTCAACAACGAACTTTAAACCCTCATCAACGTCACTACAATAATCGTATGGCATCGTCAACATCGAACTTTAATTCCATACGTATGAGGTATCGTCAACAATGAACTTTAAACCCTCATCAACAACACAAATATACACTAGGGTATGGTATCGTCAACATCGAACTTTAACCCATACCCCACAAGCAAATAAATCATATACATGCATATATAATTATTCCACTCACCTTAGCACTTCGGTGGTGATTTAAATGCTTTCGTATACCCCGAGCAAAGTACCTAATACATAGGTACACATTCAATACACAACTAATGGCATTTACCACATTACTTACACTTTGAGCATTTAATGACCCAAATCGCATTAAATGACTCAACCACACCCAAAAACGTCCTTAAATGCCAAGACTTATATTGAATCGCTAAAGCTAGTGATTTAAAGTCTACTAACATTAACTAGCACAACCTAGGGTAATTCATACCCATCTCACCCAAACTAGGTCAACATTACCCATTTTGACTCATTTTAACACTTTGACTCACAAACTAGTCATACTTAGTTCATTAACTATTTTCATCATCATTAACAAGTGTATTAGTGACAAAGAACCCATTTAAAACTTTCAACTTCAAATCTTAAGTCCAAACCCTAGATTATAGTTACTTAGGGTTTCCTTTCATCAACACAACCCAAGTTCACCCATTTTAACCCCAAGTGGGTCACATAAGTTTCAAATGAACCAAAACCCTAGCATAACTAATTAAAACTTGAAACATAGAGTTAGAACTTACCGAGACTACCAACGCGTAGTGATGTGGTAGCGTGGATATTTTACTACGAAATACGTTACAAATTACATAAGTTTTAATTATTTATTTACAAATGGGATATACCTAAACCTTGCTACAACACTATAGGCAGTGTACCTAATCGTAGAGTAGTATAGTTTTTAGTAAGTCCTGTTCGTTTCACAGGGAGCGGGCTTATTGCACACTATATTTTTAAACAACTATATTTGTACAAAATATATATAATTATATATAATAATATATAAAAGGGGGTTTACCGTTTAATGACCGGTTTGTCGATTTATATTTTAAGCGAAGCGTATAGTAAATGACGATATTTAAATAACAATATAAAATAAATAACAATAATTAAAATGACAATAAATAAAAGTACGAGGAAAAATGAAATAAAATATATTATGCTTATTTAAACTTCCGTAACCATGATGTTTGACGTTTTGATTTTAATCTATTGTCCTGGGTTAATTGTCCTTTGTCCTGGATGTATTTGAAACCTATCTGGTTTTTGTCCATAATAGTTCATCGGTCATAATTATAAACTGCTCGGCAAATTTAACCTTATACCCGAAGTCAAATATTCCAACTAACTGGGGATTCGAACTGTAACAAGGTCTTAATACTTTGCTTAATGAATACACCAGGTTATCGACTGTGTGTAAACCAAGGTTTTAATACTTTGTTAACAATTACACCAATTACCCTTGAATGTAATCCACCCCTGTTTTAATGAGTCCATGGACTATTAATCCATCCCCGTGTCCGGTTAAATGAACAATAATTCGTACTTATAAATATCCCGCCCATCGTGTCCGATTAAGCGTATGTGGTTATATATAGATACGTCAAATCATAACCTTTATATTAAATTAACGAGGTATCGTTAATTTAATATAAATCCCATTAATAGCCCATAGTCTAATTTCCACAAGTGTCGTTCTTTTGTCCAAACCCCAATTATGGTACAAAACCCAATTACCCCGTCTTTAATATTTAGCTCAACATCATGATTACTTCGGCTCAAATAAGCATAATAATAACTTAAGTACGAGACATTAATTTAAAAAGGAGAACATAGCTTACATTGATTATTTATCGCGTAGTAGTACACGGACAGAATTTCGACTTCAAAAACCCATAAAATAACCTTTACATAACCCGAATAATCTAATATAAAACTACCCTATACTATATATATTATATATATATTTATTTATTTATTTATTACAGAGTATTATTATTATTATATTTTTAAACTTGCAGAATTCGTGGCCTTTTATAGGCATTTTGATTTCTGATAGCTCCGCGAGTCGTGGAGTTTTAAGCCTTCAAACTCCGCGAGTCGTGGAGTTTGAAAATTCAGCTCACAAACTTTTGGCTCCTAGCTTGTCGACATAATAAATATATAAATATAAAATATAAATAATTAACATAATAATTAATATATTATATTATATTTTTGTGCATAGTAGACTTGTAATTTTTGCACCGTTGTGTCGCGCGTTGAGAGTTGACTCATGTCCCGGTTCCGGATTTTCGAACGTCCTTGCGTACAATTTAATATCTTGTACTTTGCGTTTTGTAACTTGTACTCTTGTCATTTTTAGACGCTTTTCATCAATAAATTGAACCACTTGGATTGTATCTTGTACATTTGAGCTTTTTGGTCATTTGGGTCTTCAAATCGTCATTTTCGCCTTTTGTCTTCGCACTTATTTAATATAAACAATTACAACTTAAAATAGGACAATTACAACTAAATAATTTACATATTGGGAGGATATTTCTACAAAATATATATTTATTTGGAGCACTATCAAATATCCCCATACTTGAACGTTGCTTGTCCTCAACCAATACATAACTTGAAATAATATAATACACCACACGAATCACTTCTTTATTCTTCACACTTTGTACATCAGTGATTTTGATATGGTGGTATAAACAATGATAGTAACGATAGAACCATGGTTAAAGGTGGGTGTGTCATCCACAGTTGCCTCGGGTTTAGGTCAACGACACTTGCAATCAAATAGCCGATTTACTTTTGGTTTCCAAAGCAAAGTGCACATTTGAAAGGCGGTTTACAGTCCCACATGACTATGAAAATGTAGATCCTTAAGGAAATTGGATCTTTATGAAAACATTTGATCTTTTGAAAATTCAATCTAGCTTTTACCCTAGATAAGTTTTCCAGAATAACCCTTCACCGGTGTTTGCAAAATATTTTTGTGGGTTGTGTGGGTTTCAGATTTGAAAATTTTAGCTCAACACTTGTGGTTTTGTGTTACCCACTTACTAACCTTGTATTAGGAAAGCAACACGTCCAGTTTACTTGTCCCGTATATTACCTTTCGATAAACTACCGTCCAGTTGTAAAGGAAAGCGATGAACAAGCAACTGTTAAGGCAATGTCCCGTGACTTGCTTTTGATTATGGTCTATAACGTGTCGGACGCTAGTACTATCCTTTGTAGGAGCAATAGTAAAGATCATCCTATGATTTTTTGGTCTGGCACAAGGTCCTGTCTTTGACCATGCTATGCAACCACCGTTCTTACGGTTGACACCCGATTTGGTTCAGGTGACCTAATGAATTCCAGGTGAATTCCTAGGATTTTACATTCAATGGTAATGAACGCATTGAAAATGGATTTTCAGAAAACAAATCGGTTTTAATTTTGAGCAAAATATTTTCTCGTTCAAGCTCGAGTTTAGATATCATTGAATTCCATGAGTTTGTAATTCTCAATCTTTAAGGTCAATCTCAAGGATTGAGTAATATCAGGCTTAAAAGCTGATTTTTAATCTTTAAGGAGATTATCCTTTCTGGGGGTCTGATTCATTAGTCTTATCAAGCTAATTTGCACGGCGCCCTCCCCATTTTACGAGACAGGTCCTCTCATGGTTAGGATAAGTCTGACCACATGGCGACCCTGTTTGATGCTGAGGTCCGTGGATTTCCTGCTGATTTTAGAGATGACTTTTCTAGATTTTTCGTCAACCTACAGCTGGTCTGGACGACAACTTCATGACCTAAATCAAGAAGCGCGTTTCTTTTTCGAAAGACTTTACTTCCTTTTAATGATGGAATTGATTCATCGTGTAGATCCATCTTTTCTTTCAAATATATTACAGTAAATCGGGTAAAACTGATTAAAATCGTCCAAAACAAAAGTACCTGCAATAACTTTACAGAAACATATGATAGATAGTTTTTAATTGAATAACTTGGTACATTCTCCCCACACTTAGTTTCTTTCTTTGCCTTTTTATTCTCCTTTATTCCATTTTAAATGAATTCAATCGTTTTAGGGTGTTTCTCAATTTATGTCCTTTCCGAGGTAACGATAATTTCGGTATTAACACCTAGTTTTCATCGTTATAAATATGTATAAACATGATTTTGACTTCATTTAGTTGAAATTTTTTCAAATTTTCACAAAATTTGGCAAATAAACTAAGTATAAACCCGAGAGAATTTATAACCCTTCCCCACACTTGAGATCATGCAATGCCCTCATTTGCATGAAATCAGACTATAATTATAAATTCATTAGGGTGATTAGTGTAGAAAAGTAGTTAAAGATACCATAGATTTGTAGGATGATAGATGGTGCACCTCATCGTTCATTCCTTCTTGTTTTATCACACATGCTTTTTTTTCAAAAACGGTTGCTTTTCTGAACTGTTTGCTAATATTTAAAAATGCGTCTTTTACCCTTACTTATTATGCATGTTTATTTAACGAGTTATGCACTAACCCGAACCCCTAATTTAACGTTAAGTGGGGTTAGACTTCCCCACACTTAGCTGACGACATGTGAAGTCGGTAGAATAAGTTCCACGAATTAAAATAGTGAGCCAGTTATTTACATCTCGGGTGGTGTATAATATATCAATGGGTTTAAAGTTTAGACTCTCCCGATCGTCACTACTTAATTCTTTTTTAAGTGTAGCTTTTAGTAAATGGATATGTCTCTTTTCTGGTTGTTGGTCAAATGGATCGATATACATCGACATACATATTATAGGGCGGACAATTCCTAACATTTCCATCCTTTTATTCTCGAGATCAAAGTTTTCACCTCTATTACCCAATTGGGTGAAATTTGAGGTGTCAATATCTATTACAGCTCGTAGTTCATCTTCGGTAGATGACTCGTCTATTGAGAATATTGGGTTGGAAGGTTGTGGAATGGTGAATTTCGGGATTGGAGTAGATTCTTCTTCATTAACGGTACTTATTGGTCCCACCACTTTGGTCTCGGGGGTAAAGTTTTTAACGTTATCGTTTTCCCAAGAGTACCAATTTGTCACCCTTACTTCTTCTTCATTCATTGATTGATCGATGATTTCGTCGGTAGAGGCTAATGTGTCGATATGTTGTGAAATTGGTAAAACTGAATAAAAAGTATCATCGGGATAGTTGGTGATTTTGGAGCTCTCGAATTCATCAAAATTCGATGATATGAGATTTTCTTGCACAATACTCCTCAGATCAACAGGTGTGTAGTCTGATAGAGTTTCAGCTTGCCGGTTTACAAACTCTCTCATTTGTTCATTTTGAGCATTGAGTTCTTCGAGTTTGATTTTCATATTGTCTAATAAATTTTCAGACACGTAATTTTCCTCGTCTACTGGTTGTTGAGTTTGGAAATATTCTTGGGAATAATCCCAATTTAAATTGTATTCTTCATAATCATTCCATTCAGGTTCCGTGGGTGCGTAATTTTCCATAGGAACGTAATAGTAACATTCCCATGTTGAGTGATAATCTCCACAGATTTCACAACCAGTTATTGTTTCGTCGTTCGTGATCCAAGATTGACTGATCGATTTGTCATCAACACTCGGTTGAGAGTATTGATTTTGTATTTCATAAAGAGTTTCCAAAATATCTTCGAGACTTTTCATAATGCGCTTATTACCAAATTTTAATTATCCTATTAGTTATAAAAATAGAAAAACTTATATAAGTTGTCCAATTAATAGACTTTTCTGCTTTTGCCCACGTTTCGAATAGCCAATAGATGCAGCAGGGAGCCAGAACCCTTTAAATCGGAAGCTCACAACTCAGCCACTAACAAATCCAACTATTACTACGAAGCAGAAAATTTGGATGTCTATCAATTTAACCGCTTAAAATAATTTTTCGTTTTGAAATTTTAGAGAAGAAATAGAGAAAATTTATAAGTCCTAAAAACTAGCGTGTCGAGAAATAAGAAAGAAAAAGAGTGCGCGTCGAAAAACGTCGAAAAATAAAAATAAGAAAATAGCGCGTCGTAACTTAAAAGTCTAAAAATTAAATCTAAAAAGTTACGCCTAAAGGTATTAAAGCTTAAAGGAATTCTATATCCAAAACGGCAATAACTTAATTAGGCACTAAAATCTAAAAACGGCGTCGCAAAATTCTTAAAGCGCCTAAATCTTAATCTAAAGAAAAAGCATTTAAGGAATTTTACGGCAAAGCCTAAAAATCTAGAAATAAAAATAAGCTACGGCAAAAACTATGTCTTAAAACTAAATACGAGCGAAAAATACAAATATTACGCTAAAAACAAATAAAAATAAACAAAAAATAAAATTAAACTTAAAGTTATAAAAAGTACAATTTTTATAAAAATATTATTTTTATATTATTTATTTTATAAAACTATTAATTTTACAATTTAAATAAAACTAATTAAAATTAATTATTACAAATTAATTAAAACTTAAACTAAATAATAAATTAATTAACCCTAAATACTAAATAATTAATAATAATAATTAAAACTCCGTAATAAATGCAAATTTAGGGTTTCTGCAGGCGCGTCAGGGTGGCTCCGCGAGTCGTGGAGTTTTAAGCCTGCAAACTCCGCGAGTCGTGGAGTTTGAAAAACGTGTTTTTTTTAAAAATTTTATATTGTTTTTCTAAAAATATATATAAATATATTTATACAAAAATAAATTAAAAATATAGCGTTTCGCCGAGTCTCCGGCAGCGGCGCCAAAAACTTGATGTGGTAGCGTGGGGGTACGTGATAGTACTATATTTTACTACAAAATACATTACAAATTACACAAGTTTTAATTATTTATTTACAAATGGGATATACCTAAACCTTGCTACAACACTATAGGCAGTGTACCTAATCGTAGAGTAGTATAGTTTTTAATAAGTCCGGTTCGTTCCACAGGGAGCGGGCTTATTGCACACTGTATTTTTAAACAACTATATTTGTACAAAATATATATAATTATATATAATAATATATAAAAGGGGGTTTACCGTTTAATGATCGGTTTGTCGATTTATATTTTAAGCGAAGCGTATAGTAAATGACGATATTTAAATAACAATATAAAATAAATAACAATAATTAAAATGACAATAAATAAAAGTACGAGGAAAAATGAAATAAAATATATTATGCTTATTTAAACTTCCGTAACCATGATGTTTGACGTTTTGATTTTAATCTATTGTCCTGGGTTAATTGTCCTTTGTCCTGGATGTATTTGAAACCTATCTGGTTTTTGTCCATAATAGTTCATCGGTCATAATTATAAACTGCTCGGCAAATTTAACCTTATACCCGAAGTCAAATATTCCAACTAACTGGGGATTCGAACTGTAACAAGGTCTTAATACTTTGCTTAATGAATACACCAGGTTATCGACTGTGTGTAAACCAAGGTTTTAATACTTTGTTAACAATTACACCAATTACCCTTGAATGTAATCCACCCCTGTTTTAATGAGTCCATTGACTATTAATCCATCCCCGTGTCCGGTCAAATGAACAATAATTCGTACTTATAAATATCCCGCCCATCGTGTCCGATTAAGCGTATGTGGTTATATATAGATACGTAAAATCATAACCTTTATATTAAATTAACGAGGTATCGTTAATTTAATATAAATCTCATTAATAGCCCATAGTCTAATTTCCACAAGTGTCGTTCTTTTGTCCAAACCCCAATTATGGTACAAAACCCAATTACCCCGTCTTTAATATTTAGCTCAACATCATGATTACTTAGGCTCAAATAAGCATAATAATAACTTAAGTACGAGACATTAATTTAAAAAGGAGAACATAGCTTACATTGATTATTTATCGCGTAATAGTACACGGACAGAATTTCGACTTCAAAAACCCGTAAAATAACCTTTACATAACCCGAACTAATCTAATATAAAACTACCCTATACTGTATATATTATATATATATATATATTTATTTATTTATTTATTACAGAGTATTATTATTATTATATTTTTAAACTTGCAGAATTCGTGGCCTTTTATAGGCATTTTGATTTCTGACAGCTCTGCGAGTCGTGGAGTTTTAAGCCTTCAAACTCCGCGAGTCGTGGAGTTTGAAAATTCAGCTCACAAACTTTTGGCTCCTAGCTTGTCGACATAATAAATATATAAATATAAAATATAAATAATTAATATAATTATTTATATATTATATTATATTCTTGTGCATAGTAGACTTGTAATTTTTGCACCGTTGCATCGCGCATTGAGAGTTGACTCATGTCCCGGTTCCGGATTTTCGAACGTCCTTGCGTACAATTTAATATCTTGTACTTTGCGTTTTGTAACTTGTACTCTTGTCATTTTTAGATGCTTTCATCAATAAATTGAACCACTTAGATTGTATCTTGTACATTTGAGCTTTTTGGTCATTTGGGTCTTCAAATCGTCGTTTTCGCCTTTTGTCTTCGCACTTATTTAATATAAACGATTACAACTTAAAATAGGACAATTACAACTAAATAATTTACATATTGGGAGGATATTTCTACAAAATATATATTTATTTGGAGCACTATCACGTAGCTAGAGACGCAAGGAACAACTTTAATTCTTGCTCCAAAGATCAACCCTCAATCCTTCACTCTCAAATCTCACTTTTAATCCAAATGGGTTTTAAGTTTTGGGAGAGAAAATGGAGAGAAAAGAGATAAAGAAAATGAATTAAATGAATATGTGGTGGAGAGTTAATGCTCCCATCAGATCCACATGTCAATTTACCATTTTGCCCCTTAAAATCCCTTAAATTGAGCTAAGTCCGACACCAGTTCAGCAGAACTGTCGCGGCGCAGACTTAATCGTCACGGCGCGACACATAAAGGGAAAATAGGCCCTCCTTAACCCACTTCCTGATCCTGGTTCGCTTGATATGCCGCGGCGCGGACCCATTTGCCGCGGCGCGACTTAAGGCTACATCTGAACAGCTTGACCACCTTAAACAATTTTCGATGTTATTTAATTTGTACAATCCAAACCCGCTTCCTATATTCACCTAGCCTTCCACAATAGTCTCACAAGACTTAATGCTAACAAAACCCATGTTTAAACTTATATATATGCACACATTATCTAGTATATATATATATATATATATATATATATATATATATATATATATATATATATATATATATATATATATATATATATATATACACACACACACATATATTCGTACATTTACGAATAAGCTAACGAGTTATAGACGTACAAATGATTAAGTAGGTACCTTTCGATACGTACGGGAAAACGGGGTGTTACAACTCTCCCCCACTTGAATCGGAGCGCGTCCTCGCGATCCAAGCCGCATGACAAGAAGGAAGATAAACCAACACAAACTCTTCGAGCTCCCAAGTAAACTCGGAACCCTTACTACGACGCCATTGAACTTTAAAAGTCCTAACCTCTTTATGTCTCAACCTTTTGACCTTCTCATCAAGTATGGCAATCGGTTCCTCGATATACTCTAACTTATTATTTAGCTCAATCTCGTCTAATGGCACCCAAGATGATTCATCCGCAAGACACTTACGGAGGTGGGAAACATGAAATGTATTATGGATCCCCGCAAGCTCTTCGGGCAATTCCAAACGATACGTGACTTCACCAACACGTGCTAAAACCTTAAACGGCCCAATAAACCGAGGAGCTAACTTTCCTCATTTCCGGAATCGAATAATACCTTTCCATGGCGAAACCTTAAGCATCACCATGTCACCTTCTTGAAATTCGATCGTTTGTCTACGTTTATCGGCATAAGATTTTTGCCTATCTTGAGCCTTTTTCAAATGCTCTCGAATCACATCAATCTTGCTATTCGTCTCTAAAACCAAATTGGTACTCCTGATTTCCTTTTGTCCCACTTCACCCCAACAAATCGGGGTTCGACACCTACGCCCATAAAGCATCTCATAAGGTGGCATCCCAATACTAGTATGATAACTATTATTGTACGAGAATTCCACCAAAGGTAAGTGCTCATCCCAACTACCACCAAAATCGATAATGCACGCACGTAACATATCTTCCAAAGTTTGATTCGTACGTTCGGTTTGACCGTCCGTTTGAGGATGGTACGCCGTGCTTAATTTTAACTGTGTACCCATATCCTCATGAAACTTTTCCCAAAATAGAGATGTAAAACGAGTATCTCGATCTGAAACAATCGATATAGGAACGCCTTGTCGAGAGATGACTTCCTTAATAAACAACTTAGCCAAAGTCTCCGACGATATCGCTTCCTTAATGGGAATAAACAAAGCACTCTTCGTCAATCGATCAACTATAACCCAAATCGAATCAAATTGGGTTCTCGCCGTTTTAGGTAACTTCGTGATGAAATCCATGGTAATGTGCTCCCATTTCCATTTCGGGATTTCTAACGGTTGTAACTTACCATACGGCTTTTGGTGCTCGGCCTTAACTTGCAAACACGTGACGCATTGCTCAACATACTTCACAACATCACGTTTCATGCCCGACCACCAATAATCTTTCCTTAAATCAAGATACATTTTCGTCGCACCCGGATGAATGGAATATTTTGACTTATGTGCTTCATCGAGTAGCACTTGTCGGTAATCACCTATCTTAGGCACCCACACTCTTCCTCGAAAAGACAACAAACCACGCGAGCCCATAGTAATGAACTCCGATTGTCCCACAATTCGTTCCGCATGCTTGTTGTGAACGTAAGCCTCTATTTGAATCACACCGAGTTTTTCAAGAAAATCATTAGTAATAATCATACGTAACAATCCCAATCGTAACGCCGGGTGATGACTCTTTCGACTTAACGCATCCGCGACCACATTCGCCTTGCCCGAATGATAAAGTATTTCACAATCATAATCTTTCACCACATCCATCCACCTACGTTGATGATAATTCAAATCTCGTTGATTAAAGAGGTGTTTCAAACTCTTATGATCCGAATAAATCATACACTTGACACCATACAAGTAATGGCGCCAAATTTTCAATGCATGCACAACCGCCGCCAACTCGAGATCATGAGTCGGATATCTCGTCTCGTGTTCCTTTAATTGTCGAGAGGCATAAGCAATGACTTTACCTCTTTGCATTAGAACACACCCGAGTCCATTTAACGAAGCATCACAATAAACCGTCATGTCTTCCACTCCTTCCGGCAATACTAACACCGGAGCTTGACATAACTTCTCCTTTAACAATTGAAAGGCAACTTCTTGCTCGTTCTCCCAAACAAACCTCGCGTTCTTCCTTGTTAATTTCGTCAACGAAGAAGCGATCTTAGAAAAGTCTTGGATAAACCGACGATAATAACCGGCCAATCCGAGAAAGCTTCGGACCTCCGTAGGCATAGTCGGTTGTCTCCAACTCTTCACCGTCTCTATCTTCCCCGGATCTACTTGAATGCCGTCTTTGTTCACAAGGTGACTGAGGAATTGAACCTCCCTTAGCCAAAATTCACATTTGGAGAACTTAGCATACAACTTCTCTTTTTGTAACGTCTTCAATACTTCACGTAAATGACGTTCATGCTCGTTCATAGTTTTCGAGTAGACTAGTATGTCGTCAATGAACACAATCACCGACTTGTCCAACATAGGTTGGCACACTCAGTTCATAAGATCCATGAATGCCGCCGGTGCATTCGTAAGACCAAAAGGCATAACTACGAACTCAAAATGCCCATAACGCGTTCGAAAAGCCGTTTTCTCAATATCTTCCTCACGGACCCGCATTTGGTGATAGCCGGACCGTAGGTCGATCTTAGAGAAATACGTCGCACCTTGGAGTTGATCAAACAAATCGTTGATCCTAGGCAGTGGATAACGATTTTTGATTGTCACTTTATTCAACTCCCTGTAGTCGATGCACATCCGCATACTACCATCCTTCTTTTTCACGAATAAAACCGGAGCGCCCCACGGCGAAGCACTCGGTCGAATAAAACCCTTCTCGAGCAACTCTTGGGTTTTATTTAACAACTATTGCATTTCCGTTGGTGCTAAACGATAAGGAGTTTTAGCAATGGGAGTAGCTCCCGGAACCAACTCAATGCGAAATTCAACTTGTCTTTCCGCCGGAACACCCGGTAACTCGTCCGGAAAAACGTCTTCGAATTCCCTAACCACCGGAATTTCACGGATAGGTGGTGGCTCATCACGAGTATCAACAACATGGGCAAGAAAAGCCAAGCCACCACTAACAAGAAAACGACGTGCCCGTGCAAAAGAACATATCGGCACAAGTCTTCTTCGTCTATCGCCATGAATAATCAACTGTCCCCCACTTGGGGTCTTCACACGTATAAACTTTTCATGACATGCAATATCAGCTCTATTTCGATCGAGCCAATCCATACCAACAACGATATCAAAATCGCCCAAAGTCATAGGGATGAGATCAATTTTAAAGTTTTCGGCACCAAAAACGACATCACAATTCTTACACACATCAACCACTAGCACCGTCTTGCCGTCTGCTATTTCGACTTCTACCGGACGACTTAACTTAGCTAACGGTCTATCAAGTTTAGGCACAAATTTTGGAGACACAAACGACAAATTTGCACTGCTATCAAAAAGAATCCTTGCCGGATTAGAATTAACCAAGAAGGTACCTGAGACAACTTCGTTGGATTGCTTGGCTTCATCGTTAGTCATCAAATAGTTTCGACCTCGAGCCGTACCCGCCGCCTTCTCTTGCCTTTTAATATTATCGTTGTTCAAATCGGGACACTCTGACTTTCGGTGTCCTTCTTTGTTGCAATTAAAACAAGTGAGCTTGTTTATTGAATTTGGCTTCGGACAATCTCGAGCCATATGTCCACGTACCCTACAATTGTAGCAAGTAGGGACAAAGTTCCCAAAACCACCGGTAGCGCCCTTCTTCACACTATTGACACTTTCGGAACCCTTTTTGTTCTTGTTCTTTTTATTTGAAAAATTCGAATAACTCGAACCTTCAAACTTTCTTTTTGAAAAAGTGAAATCACTCTTCCTCGGAACCTCCGGTTCAAAACCCCGAGGCAACTCGAATAGCTCTTCAAAAGTCTTAGACATTCCCCGACTAATCTTACCCTTTAACTCATCGTTCAAGGTACGGTAGAAATCTTTCATTAGCTTGTGATCGTCACCAACATATTCCGGGCAAAAGCGAGTCTTTGCCAAAAAGGTAGACTTGAGAGTAACCAAGTCCATCGAACCTTGTTGCAAATGATGCAACTCGTCCCGGATTCTATCAAGATCGGAAGAAGTTCGGTATTCTTGGAAGAATTCCTTCTTAAACTCCTCCCATGTCAAGCTCATGCATTACTCTTCACCATATAAATTGATTTTGTCGTCCCACCACAACTTGCCTTCTTCACGTAGCATGCTAGACCCATATCTCGTATTCTTCTCGGGAGGACATTCCGCGGTACGGAAAGCTCCCTCGATATCGGAAATCTAACAAGTGCTTTTCAATGGATCCCTCACTCCATTAAACATCGGAGGTTGAGTATCCTTGAAGTTTTTGTAGTGGAAGTCCCGCCTTCCACCCCCACCATTACCTTCACCCCCTTCGCCTCGAGGATAAATGCTTCTAGCCTCTAAAGCCTCCTCTATTGCGGCTTTCATTCGATCGTTGATCATTTCGGTCACTTGTCCATCGACCGACTCTTGGAAGACCTTTCGAACATCGTCAAGAAAATCCTTCTTTAACTTTTTAAAGATGGCCTCAACCTTGGCCATGAGTTCAACATCCTCACTCGTACCACCGTTATCATTATCGTGTCCATTTCTCGTCTTCATTATATAAAACGGAAAAGATTAAACAAAGAACGAAAAGACATAACATGTAAGTATATACATGTACACCACACTACTCCATCTCGCTCGACAATCGTCGTACATTACTTGTTTGACACAATTTACACCCGTAACAACGGTAGCTAATCGTTGTTACGCGAGCACGTCGCATTAACTCGCTAGCATAACGTCCATCTTGCTTGATGATTGCTAAACACAATATAAAACAATTAGCACAAGGTTAGTTCACATAAACCAAAGCACTAACAATTCCCGATTAGACCCAAAGTCCTACAAGTCCCGCATAAAGCGCTCACACAATAAAGCCCAAGTCTAGGCACCTATCTCAAGTCGCCTAAATCCCTTAGACCATGCTCTGATACCACTTGAAACAACCCAACCCGTATTCCATACGATAATTTTTTTTTTATATAATACACATTTATGCGCCAATTAAATATGTAAACCATTCCATAAGTTCCATTTAAACGTACATCAATTTAAATGTTTACAAAAGGCACGAAAGCCATTAATTAAGTTTAATACAAGTTTGACCCACTACAAGGATAGTTTATAATCCAAAAGACCTCGAGCATGGTTTTAGGCTAAACTACCCAAAACGTTAGGCCAACTTCAAAAGCTAACACCAAAAGCACCCCCGACAACATAAGCGGGAGAACACTAGTCCAAACGTATGCCCTTACCCTTGTCCAAGCCAGAACCTATAAAATGATAAACAATGAGAGGGTAAGCAAGGCTTAGAGAGTGCAACAATTATACATACATATATATAACCTACTTACTTGCAAGCCCTTACCAAATCCGCATACATACTAGTTACCTAATTAGCATACCTTTCACATGTATAACGCTAAGTATCACGATAACAAGGCTAGTATAACAATAGCTTATAACACAACAATACAATATGCTAAAACACAAGTATAACAATGATGTTCACAACATCCGTAGTACTCAAGATCTCAAGGCTAGCCCAACGAATGGTATCGTCAACATCGAACTTAAATTCCATTCGCCTATATTAATGTGGTATCGTCAACACCAAACTTTAAACCCATATATGAGGTATCGTCAACAACGAATTTTAAACCCTCATCAACGTCACGACAATAATCGTATGGCATCGTCAACATCGAACTTTAATTCCATACGTATGAGGTATCGTCAACAATGAACTTTAAACCCTCATCAACAACACAAATATACACTAGGGTATGGTATCGTCAACATCGAACTTTAACCCATACCCCACAAGCAAATAAATCATATACATGCATATATAATTATTCCACTCACCTTAGCACTTTGGTGGTGATTTAAATGCTTCCGTATACCCCGAGCAAAGTACCTAATACATAGGTGCACATTCAATACACAACTAATGGCATTTACCACATTACTTACACTTTGAGCATTTAATGACCCAAATCGCATTAAATGACTCAACCACACCCAAAAACGTCCTTAAATGCCAAGACTTATATTGAATCGCTAAAGCTAGTGATTTAAAGTCTACTAACATTAACTAGCACAACCTAGGGTAATTCATACCCATCTCACCCAAACTAGGTCAACATTACCCATTTTGACTCATTTTAACACTTTGACTCACAAACTAGTCATACTTAGTTCATTAACTATTTTCATCATCATTAACAAGTGTATTAGTGACAAAGAACCCATTTAACACTTTCAACTTCAAATCTTAAGTCCAAACCCTAGATTATAGTTACTTAGGGTTTCCTTTCATCAACACAACCCAAGTTCACCCATTTTAACCCCAAGTGGGTCACATAAGTTTCAAATGAACCAAAACCCTAGCATAACTAATTAAAACTCGAAACATAGAGTTAGAACTTACCGAGACTACCAACACGTAGCTAGAGACGCAAGGAACAACTTTAATTCTTGCTCTAAAGATCAACCCTCAATCCTTCACTCTCAAATCTCACTTTTAATCCAAATGGGTTTTAAGTTTTGGGAGAGAAAATGGAGAGAAAAGAGATAAAGAAAATGAATTAAATGAATATGTGGTGGAGAGTTAATGCTCCCATCAGATCCACATGTCAATTTACCATTTTGCCCCTTAAAATCCCTTAAATTGAGCTAAGTCCGACACCAGTTCAGCAGAACTGTCGCGGCGCGTACTTAATCGTCGCGCCGTGACACATAAAGGGAAAATAGGCCCTCCTTAACCCACTTCCAGATCCTGGTTCGCTTGATATGCCGCGGCGCGGACCCATCTGCCGCGACGCGACTTAAGGCTACATCTGAACAGCTTGACCACCTTAAACAATTTTCGATGTTATTTAATTTGTACAATCCAAACCCACTTCCTATATTCACCTAGCCTTCCACAATAGTCTCACAAGACTTAATGCTAACAAAACCCATGTTTAAACTTATATATATATGCACACATTATAAAGTATACATATATATATATATATATATATATATATATATATATATATATATATATATATGCACACACATATATTCGTACATTTACGCATAAGCTAACGAGTTATAGACGTACAAATGATTAAGTAGGTACCTTTCGATACGTACAGGAAAACGAGGTGTTACACCAAGTTCCAAATCGTGCGCCGTATAGTTCTTTTCATGAATCTTTAGTTGTCGTGAGGCATATGCGATAACTTTTGTGCGTTGCATTAATACACATCCTAAACCTTGGCGCGAAGCGTCACAATAGATCACGAAATCATCATTTCCTTCTGGTAATGACAAAATGGGTGCAGACATTAACTTCTTCTTTCCGTGGACCAATCATACTTCTTTCCCTTTTGAGTCAACGCAGTTAAGGGTTTGGCAATTCTAGAGAAATCTTGAATGAATCTTCGGTAGTAACCAGCAAGACCTAAGAATTGGCGGATTTGTGTTGGAGTCTTCGGTGTTTCCCATTTACTAATGGCTTCGATCTTGGCAGGGTCAACTTTAATTCCATGTTTACTGACAACGTGGCCCAAAAATTGTACTTCTTGTAACCAGAAATCACACTTCGAAAATTTTGCGTACAATTCTTCTTTCTTGAGTATCTCTAGTACCAGTCTTAAGTGTTGCTCATGTTCTTCCTTGTTCTTCGAGTAAATCAATATGTCGTCGATAAAAACAATGACAAATTTGTCTAAATACGGTCTACAGATGCGATTCATTAGATCCATGAATACTGCTAGAGCATTAGTTAATCCAAAAGGCATGACTAGAAACTCATAGTGACCGTAACGGGTTCTGAACGCGATTTTAGGAACATCTTCTTCCTTCACTCTCAGCTGATGATATCCGGAGCGTAGATCAATCTTGGAATAAACACTTGATCCTTGCAATCGATCAAACAAATCATCAATCATCGGTAATGGGTACCGATTCTTGATCGTTAATTTGTTTAATTCTCGGTAACCTATGCACATTCTCATAGATCTATCCTTCTTCTTGACGAACAGAATAGGAGCACCCCAAGGTGAAAAACTGGGACGAATAAATCCACGGTCCGATAATTCTTGAAACTGGTGTTGTAATTCTTGCATTTCCGAAGGTACAAGTCTATATGGGGATCGGGCTACAGGTGCAGCTCCTGGTATGAGATCAATCTGGAATTCTACACATCTGTGTGTAGGTAGCCCCGGTAATTCTTCTGGAAATATTCCGGGATATTCTCTTACAACCGGCATGCAATCAATGCTTCTTTCTTCAGTATCGATCTTCTTTACGTGTGCCAGAATAGCATAACAACCTTTTCTTATAAGTTTCTGGGCCTTCATACAGCTGATAAAGTTCAGCTTTGAGTTGCTCTTCTCCCCATAAATCATTAATGACGTTTCATCCTTACGAGGGATGCGGATTCTTTCTCAGCGCAAAAAACTTCCTCTCTTGTTTTGGACATCCAGTCCATGCCAATGATTACGTCAAAACTTCCTAATTCTATGGGTATCAAATCGATTTTGAAGGTTTCACCAGCGAGATTTATTTCGCAACCATGGAAAATTTTATCGGCTTTTATCAGTTTACCATTAGCTAATTCAATAGTATATTTATCGTCTAGAGGCAATGATGCACATTTTAGTTTAGAACTAAAGTCTTTACACATATAACTTCTATCAGCACCCGTATCAAACATAATAGAAGCTAGTTGATTATTAACGGTAAACGTACCCGTGACAAGATTAGGATCCTCACGTGCTTCACTGGTACTAACATTAAATGCCCTCCCACGTGCGGGTTCTTTGTTCTTCTCCTTATCAGGGTATTGATTTATAAAGTGACCAGACTTCCCGCATCCAAAACATTTCTTGACATCGGTCGGTTTTGTCTTTACTTCAGAAACGGTGGCATAACAATCTTTCGCCACATGTCCTTTCTTGTTGCACTTATCACAGACCACTTGGCAATAACCTGCATGATGTGTGTAACATCTTTTGCAGAACGGACGAGGTCCCTTATAGTTTGGACTAGAAGTTGCCCCATCTTGTTTATCTTTAAAAGTTTCTTGTTTCTTCAGTTGAGTACTTTTGCCCTTATAGTCTTCCCATTTCCTCTTTCCTTCAGTTGTCTTGACTTCGGTAATTGGTGCCTTAATCGAACTCTCTGTGATCTGGTCCATGAGTTGGTGTGCCATTGTCATGGCTTCCTGCATCGTATTCGGTTTGGACGATGTAACATTTCCTTTGATATTGATCGATAAACCATCAATATACATTTCTATCTTTCGTTTCTCGTTTGGCACCAATTCGGGACACAACAAGGCTAGTTCCATGAAATACTTTTCATAGTTATTGAGATTCGCACCGATAACCTTCAGATTACGTAACTCAGATTCCATTTTCCTGATCTCGTTTCGAGGACAGTACTCCTCGATTAGCATCTTTTTCAGTTCTTCCCAAGAGATATCATATGCCGTATCTATTCCTTCTGCTTTAGCATAATTGTTCCACCAAGTAAGTGCACCGTCTTACAACGTGCACAAAGCATACTTTGACTTGTCTCCGTTTGCACAATTACTGATTTTGAAAACGGACTCCATCTTTTCAAACCATCGGGTTAGACCGACTGGTCCCTCAGTTCCACTAAACGTCCGTGGTTTGCATCCTTGAAAAGTTTTGTATGAGCATCCGTTTCGTGAGTTTGTGTTTATGGCTGCTGCTTTGGCTGCTGCTTCGGTTGTTGCTTTTGCTGCCTCAGCTGCAGCAATTCTTTCATTCACACGTTTCTCGACTAGTTCCTCAAACTCAGCATCCGACATTTGAGACATGTTTCTTCAATAAATACAACAGAGATAATTTAATCATATAGAATATTATAGGTAAAATGAGTTATCAATAGTTAATCGTAGCATATTAATAATATGAACCAATTATTATAAAAGCCTTTTCTTCTTATTAGCATTTTATAATTATTTCTAGGGTATTACCTACCCGTTAAGTTCATACATAATAGCTAGTACAAGGAATTAACTACTAAAATCCTAATAATATTCCACTATGAAAAATTATAGCGAGTTACTACGTTATTATGTAATAATAATAATAAGTATTAATAATACAAATAATCATTCCATGCATTTATTATTAATAAACCAAAATAATACAATACCATACAATACCGATATTTTACATATGCATATTTTACATAACAAGATAGAGTAGCACACATAAGCAATAAAATAGCGCATGGAAGATTTATGGTTGCGAGGTCGTTTATTCAGAACTATCAGAAACTTCTTCCCATTTGGTTCTCTCTGCCAATTGTTTGTGTGCACATGGTCCGACAGACATTCTGGCAGTGTATTTAATTTTTGGTTAGGGTTTTGAGGTACCCGTTGCCTCAGTGGGTTTAATACAATAAGGGTGGTTACGGATCGAATGGTCCTGTTCCTTTTTAATAATTAAGGACTTTTTATTTTTGTGGTTGTTTTTATTATCTATAGCAAGTTGGAATTTCTCCTTAGTGACTTCTTTTATTTCATTAGCGAAATCCTCCTCCTCAATGATCTCGTCTGATGACAAACTATCTGAGTCATGTGTAGGAGAATATGATGACGAACTGTCTGCATCATGTGTACGAGAATATGTACCTGTAACGACCCGGAAATTTCCGACCAAATTTAAACCGTAATCTCTATATGTTTCCGACACGATAAGCAAAAACCTTAATGTTGAGTCTAGAAAGTCTGAAATCTATATTTGAATAACTAGTTACCCTTTTGACCAAGTCTGACGATTCACGAACATTGTGTGTAAATAAATATGTATATATAATAGTGTATAAATTGTAACATTATATACAAATTAAAACATAGTTATTAATATTATTATTAGTACCTTATTATAATTAAAAATAAATATTAATATCAGTGTTAATAATAGTATTATATAACATCTAAATATAAAAAAAAGTTTGATACATCTAATTTATTGTATCATTATTAATATCATTGTTATCATTATCATTATTAAAAGCATTACTGGTTAATTAAAAGAAAAATTATGATTTAAATTATTGTTATGAGTGTTATTAAAATTATTACAAATATCACTAAGAATAATTATTTATAAATATCATTATTATTATAAATAATATAAATTAGTATCATGAATGATATTATTATCATTATTTTCAAAATTAATATCATTAATTATTAATCTTATAAGTATTACAAATATAGTTATTAATGATATTTTTAATAATATTAGTATTATTATTATTATTATTATTAATTATTATTAGTCATTAATTGTTAATTATACATAAATATACATATAGGTATATATATCTAGTTAACCACTTAAATAAATATCAAATATTTATATACATAAACATTTAGATAAATTATAAAATTATATAAACAAAAATACTGTTAATTTACACGAATATCATTATCAGTACACATTTTTCTCCTTATTCCTGTTCTCTTCGTGTTACCTGCCGACACTTTCTCTATATAATTCAACTACTGATAAAACAGATCCATTGAATGTTTCCAATTCCTATTACTTTCTGCCATCTGCTAAAATTAAACTTAAAGGGATTGAGAATCCCATACGTCCCTGCTCACCTTCTTTTTAGTCATAATCCGATTTTAAACGAGGTTGCAAAATCTATAATAGGAGAGTTGTTAGGAATCTGTTATATAATCTTTCTCCAAAATCCTAAGTCTCAATTCAACAGAATGATTTCGAATTTGTGATTCAAACTTTCGGTATTAAAAAGGTCAAACAATGTTCTTCATCAAAATTAGACTTCAGTGTTATGAATTAGGTGAAATTAAGAACAGAGAAAGATTATAGGAAAGTTTTAAAAACAAATTCGTGAAGGGATCGCTGGCTAAAACGTACCAGAGATTATAAATCGATTTTTTTTTTCTTTATTGGCAGCGAACACAGCAGTAGCAGCGGTATGCTGCCTTTTACTTTTATTTTTTTTTTTGTTGTGTTTAATTGACTGAAACAAATGATACTCGTGTATATATTTGGTTAGGAAATCCAAAAACAAACTAGTTATGTTGATGGGTTTGGGTCGAATCATTTGTGAGGAAGATGATGAAAAGGGAAACAGGAATAACGGCTTATATAATTATAAATACGATATAAATCAGATAAAGGGCAATAGCCCAGGCGGTTAAAGGAGTGAGCGGGTGTCCGGGAGGTCAAGGGTTCGAATCCGGTCTTGGCCATTTCTTTTTACAAAATGCTTTAAAAGGTTATAATCTTATCATTTTCACTTCAATTATTATTATTATTATTATTATTATTATTATTATGATTACCATTATTATTATTGCTACTAACAATATCAATATCATTTTTTTTGGATATGTATTATTATAACTATCATACCAAAATTTATTATTATTATTTAAAAATTAGAATTATCATTATTATAATTATTCTTATTAGCAATATTATTTATTATCATACTTAATTATAGAATCGTTTTTATTAAAATTCTAATAATTTGCAAAACTACTATTTTTATGAAAATTATCATTTTCATTATTATTATATTATGACAAATAAAGATTTTATACATAAAAATATATTTATCCTACCTATAACTAAATATTAAATATATTAACATATTTATATATATATATAAATATAAACAAAATAAACATATATATCGTATATAATTTAAGATATATTATATAGACAAAATGTAACACAAATTATATATAAAAGCTGCAACACTAAATATATAAATATTATATAATTAATGGTTGTAATTAATTGATTACCAATATATGTGTTAATATATATACATAATATAGGTTCGTGAATCCGAGGTCAACCATAAGCTTGATCAATGATGTTATATGTATTTTTACTACAAAATACATTAGGTGAGTATATAGATCCCTTTTAAACTCTAAATATTTTTTTTGGGCTGAGAATACATGCGCTGTTTTTATAAATGATTTACGTTATGGACACAAGTGACTAAAATTACGTTCTACCTGGGTTTGAATCAAAAATCCCCTAGCTTGGTAACTTTAACTATTGGTTTATGAACTGGTAGGCGCGAATCCTAAAGATAGATCTATCGGGTTTTATACCCCCACCCAGATGTTGTTCTAGTAAACTAGAAGAACGGGTGTTTAGTACTTCGAGGTTAACGGAACGCACTTGATTCGGTGCACATATTATTATAACTCAGGGGTACACACTCTTGTTAAGGCTAGTTACCGGGTGCCCATTGCTTGGAATGCTTTTCATACACTTGCGAGTGTATTATGTTTATAAATATGAAATCTTGTGGTCCATAGTTATTACGCTGTTAGCATCAAACCTATATATTTCACCAACTTTATGTTGACTTTTAAAGCATGTTATTCTCAGGTACGAATCGAGTCTTCCGCTGTGCATTAACTCATACTAAAGACACTACTTGGAGTCGATCATCGCAATGGAACCAACTGTTGATGACTCCGTCCGGGAGAAATAGGACCGGTCGTTAAAGTTGGTATCAGAGCGTTGGTCTTAGAGAACCAGGTCTCCCATTAGTGTGTCTAATTGGTAGTTGTTAGGATACATTAGTGAGTCTGGACTTCGACCATGTCTGCCTGTCAAAAAGTTTTGCCTATCATTCTAGTCGGAAATCATCTGCTTATCATCCTTAGAGAATTGCCTATTTATCATTCATAAGTCTAGACACATCTTACTGCATTTAGTGCATCGATAGTGTATAGACGAAATTCATATCTTAGCGTATCTAATAATTCCTATCTTGGCGTATCTGTAGATTTGCCTGATATATGCAGTAACATCCTTTGTAGCCTACGAAATCTTGAGTATTACATATAGATATTCTATATAGTTAGAATATCATCCGATATCCGGAAATCATTTCACATTGAAGATCCTTTCCATCCATCCAATTACCCTTTGACAATGCACCTAAAGCACTTATCGGCGAACCTATTCGAAACATCATTTTCTCGCCCATTCCTAGAGTATCTTGTCACGATTACATAATATCCCATATCACAAATCTTGTTTATTCGCTCGCTTCAACCGTCAGTCATCCCGTAGTACTAGAAGAAGTTAACGAATTACGCGCTCGTGTGACGACTTTGGAAAACCCTGGTGTGAAGGTTACGAATACCAGTAGCAGCACCCGCAGCATAATCAGTACCATCATCATCGACGTCGACAGTACCCTTATCATCTCTAAACCATAACCGCGCCGTAACTCTCAATATCACAATCTGTACCTCGAATATCAACACCATACGCCTCAATATTACCGTCTGTATTTAGAGTATGATCTTCGTTCCACATATCGTTCTACATCGATTAATTTCGTTCTACGTATTGTTCTACCTCATTTACCTTCGTTCGACATGGCAATTATGTAATCTCTAATGTTTTAGAGATCATGTAATCAAGTGCCAACAATAAATCAAATGAGTATAATATTCTATTGACTCATTAAATTCATAATTACATCCGAAGAAAATATATATGCAAGCATATTTTCATAAAGATTGTAATTAAAACTTCTTTCGTACAAACTGTTAATGATAGAATATTTTAACGGGTGGGTAGTACCCGAGGAATATTTAAAATTCACATTAACAAGTTACACTGTACATTCTTCGAATCTGATTCAACGGTTATTTACTATCCTACCTATAATCACCGATATACGTACCCATTCATCACAGAATAACCATTTTCATTCAAAATTTCATATTTGGATTTTGACTTATCATAATCCAACAAGTGGCATAATGAAGAAAACATTGGATATAATAAAATTTGTTAGAAAAAAACGGATTAACTAATTGAAATATTGTTAAGGATTCCACGCTAACTGTTCCGGCTAACTGTTCCCAGCTAACATTTAATTTCTCGCAATTTACATTCCCGCAATTTACATTCTCGCAATTTACATTCTCGCAATTTTATTTATCGTCATTTAATTTCTGTCATTTACTTTTACGCACTTTAAATAACGGGACACGTATACAAGGTTTCGACCTATCATATCGACCCATCTATATATATATTTCGGAACGACCATAGACACTCTATAGTTGACTATACAGGGTTGAGGTGGATTCCGAAATATATATATTGTTTGAGTTGTGATCGACACCGAGACCGGTACACGGGTCACGATACGTATTAATTATATGTATTAAATTATATATGAATATATTGAACTGTTGAACCATTGGACCATTGGACAATCGCACTATTAGACTGCTAACTTTGGGACAATTAAAAAGAATTAAAATATTGATTATAACATATGAAACTAAACAATTCTTCAAGTTTGCCACTTGATATCATCCTAAACCTCATTTGTATCTCAACAAATTACAATCCGCGTTCAAATCTTTTCATGATTCTTGAAAACATCTCGATTGAGAAGTTGAACCAGCCGCACCTCGTCTACGGAAAAAGATTTATGCATACAGTTATGCACCTGAAAAACTTTCGAAACCGAAGTTATAGTTAAAACATATCCGTGTCTAATTCTTCATTATTCATTAGCAAAAACAACCATACGATTCCATTTCAAGAAGCTAATTTTGTCACAGCTCCACTTCGACTTCTCAGTAAGACTACTCTTATTATAACCTCGATATTTATACTTTGTCTTTCCGCCGTCGTTACCGGATAACCTTTTATATTTCACGAACACCATCAGCAGATGTACCAGCAACTCGTTATCTCTTTGGCGAAATTCGCAATCAGTATTTTAAAAATCTCGTAGAAATTCTCCAAGTTATACTGAAAACGTTTAACTCTAAAGAATTACATATTTCGAATGTGAAGTTTCTGAAAAACACCCTGGACTATGAAGTAGTTCTTGAAATGCTGATGAAGCAGCAAAAACCGTAAACGATCTTAACACTCAAAAGTTTACGATGAAGTGAAGTATGTTGGAAAAGCTCAGAAAAAGAGAAGGGTTGAAATTGGAAAACGGATTGAGCAAAGTATGAAGGAAACCGTGAACAAATCATGAAAACTAAACTCGACTTCAAAGGATTCAAATGATTCAGTGCCTACTGGAATCGTTAGTAAGAACCCTACTCCTTATTCTAAACATTTTCGGATGATATTCTTCATCAACATTTTATCTTAAAGATTATAAGATAATTCATATCTTCCGTTATGCATTTCTTCAAATTTCTGGAGATATTATTCCCATCTGAAATCATTCATCACTCCGTAACATCTGCGTTACAGCATAAAAGAAAATGTGTTAGTTTCTAAGTTCTGAAACCTTCAAGTTTAAACTAGGAATGTTCTGAAGCAGTGTTGGGAATGGATGCATGAATTACTATAATATAATGAAACTTGATCAACTTCATTATATTACAGTAAGTCATGTTAAGTTTCTAATGGAATGTGATGATTCACAGTACCATCATCATGTGCCATTTACACGACTCTTACATTCTATCTAATCTCTAAAAATATATCAAGAACATATCATCTTGATAGTTCTATCTTTCTGGATATTCTGGTAATTTAACAAATCAAAATCGTGCCATTACCATTTCTTTCTAAGAGCATTAGCTATGTTCATTCCAAATTTCATATCTACGAATTTCGGATCATTGCTCGCTTGACTCGAGGACGGGAAGAAGAAACGACTGGAGTAATTTTATAGTGAAATATTCGACAAAGAAATCAAAACAGATTTGCCGTATTAAATCAAAGAAGATTATGATCCCTAAAAGAGCCAAATCTTGTTACATAAGATTTTCTTTAAATCCCTTAAATTCTGGAAATCAATCCTAACCACGTCATCGGTTAAAACAATTCCATATTCACTCATTTCATTCTTTTGTGATAGCTTCGCTCGTACGCTTCACATGATCGAATCGTTTTATCCATATCTTCCAATAATGATAAAACTCTATTATTACCTCATATTTGTCATGAAAACATTCCTATTGTTATTTATGACAACCTCTACCAAATTTCGGGGACGAAATTCTTTTAACGGGTGGGTACTGTAACGACCCGGAAATTTCCGACCAAATTTAAACCGTAATCTCTATATGTTTCCGACACGATAAGCAAAAACCTTAATGTTGAGTCTAGAAAGTCTGAAATCTATATTTGAATAACTAGTTACCCTTTTGACCAAGTCTGACGATTCACGAACATTGTGTGTAAATAAATATGTATATATAATAGTGTATAAATTGTAACATTATATACAAATTAAAACATAGTTATTAATATTATTATTAGTACCTTATTATAATTAAAAATAAATATTAATATCAGTGTTAATAATAGTATTATATAACATCTAAATATAAAAAAAAGTTTGATACATCTAATTTATTGTATCATTATTAATATCATTGTTATCATTATCATTATTAAAAGCATTACTGGTTAATTAAAAGAAAAATTATGATTTAAATTATTGTTATGAGTGTTATTAAAATTATTACAAATATCACTAAGAATAATTATTTATAAATATCATTATTATTATAAATAATATAAATTAGTATCATGAATGATATTATTATCATTATTTTCAAAATTAATATCATTAATTATTAATCTTATAAGTATTACAAATATAGTTATTAATGATATTTTTAATAATATTAGTATTATTATTATTATTATTATTAATTATTATTAGTCATTAATTGTTAATTATACATAAATATACATATAGGTATATATATCTAGTTAACCACTTAAATAAATATCAAATATTTATATACATAAACATTTAGATAAATTATAAAATTATATAAACAAAAATACTGTTAATTTACACGAATATCATTATCAGTACACATTTTTCTCCTTATTCCTGTTCTCTTCGTGTTACCTGCCGACACTTTCTCTATATAATTCAACTACTGATAAAACAGATCCATTGAATGTTTCCAATTCCTATTACTTTCTGCCATCTGCTAAAATTAAACTTAAAGGGATTGAGAATCCCATACGTCCCTGCTCACCTTCTTTTTAGTCATAATCCGATTTTAAACGAGGTTGCAAAATCTATAATAGGAGAGTTGTTAGGAATCTGTTATATAATCTTTCTCCAAAATCCTAAGTCTCAATTCAACAGAATGATTTCGAATTTGTGATTCAAACTTTCGGTATTAAAAAGGTCAAACAATGTTCTTCATCAAAATTAGACTTCAGTGTTATGAATTAGGTGAAATTAAGAACAGAGAAAGATTATAGGAAAGTTTTAAAAACAAATTCGTGAAGGGATCGCTGGCTAAAACGTACCAGAGATTATAAATCGATTTTTTTTTTCTTTATTGGCAGCGAACACAGCAGTAGCAGCGGTATGCTGCCTTTTACTTTTATTTTTTTTTTTGTTGTGTTTAATTGACTGAAACAAATGATACTCGTGTATATATTTGGTTAGGAAATCCAAAAACAAACTAGTTATGTTGATGGGTTTGGGTCGAATCATTTGTGAGGAAGATGATGAAAAGGGAAACAGGAATAACGGCTTATATAATTATAAATACGATATAAATCAGATAAAGGGCAATAGCCCAGGCGGTTAAAGGAGTGAGCGGGTGTCCGGGAGGTCAAGGGTTCGAATCCGGTCTTGGCCATTTCTTTTTACAAAATGCTTTAAAAGGTTATAATCTTATCATTTTCACTTCAATTATTATTATTATTATTATTATTATTTGTTGAGTCCCCAAAATAATTAAGGATTTAATTATGACAAAACAATATTTATTTGCACTAAAGTGTTATGTGCAGCCAGCACACGTTTGTTTATGTATAGTCAGCTAATATAGCTGTGTCGAGTGTTTAGTATGCTGCCTAGTCTATCAGCACAAGGTAGATATGTATTCTTCGAATCAGCACAGGATGTGCACCCAGCAAATCAAGAATATCAAGTGACTCAGCATATGAAGGACCAGTAAGTCTGGATATTAGCATACAACACAAGACAGCCATGCTCCATTACAAGCATGGTAGTTTCCCAGAGTGGTCTACATCAACGCACTATTCAACAGAAGTCGAAGACAAAGTTGAACAGAAAAGGACAGGAGTCGGCGGCTGACAAGTGACCTTACAAGACCACGTGGGAATGCAGAAGTGGAACGCATGTGCAGACATGTGTTATACTTTAATCATACCTAGGGAACACAACATTCCATTTGTTTAAATCAAATGGTAGTGCCAAACCGAATGGGTGTGTTCCAGCAAATAGCTACCTAAGAGGAAAGAAGGAAAGCACGCCTTCTGACACAATTGTCCCCACAAGTACAAAGCATCCAATGTACTAGTGGACAATAGACTAATTACACAGTTAATAGAACTACTATATATATTGTAGTATCCACTATTGTAAAAAGTAGTGGTGTGGGTTTATCTGTTAGAGTCAAAACCGTGTAATAGCTTTAGTTTATCTCTTAGCTATAATCTAGGTAATCTGTATCAACCAACTATCATTTCCGCCAAGGATAGTTGTGATTCTTTCTGATTTAATCAATAAAGAATAACAGTTGAAAATTACCTGTGACTCTATCTTATTTACTACAGAATACTAAACGTGATTAACTGACTAGTTAATTAAGAAAAGAATTGTATTCACCCCCCCTCTACAATACTCCTGTTGTTATTAAGGGACCAACAACTGGTATCAGAGCTTCAGTCTTGATAATTAATATCTTGGATCTGAATTCTCTTATGGCTTCGTATTCAAACTCAGCTTACCTTGAGAATGGCTCGTCTAACAGACCACCTAAGTTTGATGAAGATGAGTATGAAACCTGGAAGGCAAGGTTCATGCTCCATCTTGAGTCTGTGGATTCACTCATGCCTGGAATTGCCAAAAATGGCCCTTTTGTTCCCACTGAGACAGTTGGTAGTGCACCAGCAACAGCTGACACTCCTGCCATCCCTGGCAGAGAGGTTATTCTCACTCCCTCTAGATGGGATGATGAGGATAAACGTCGAGTTGGTCTTGACCCTAAAATCAGAACCTTGTTAGCCATAACTTTGCCTAACCCACTGTTCAAACTGATCAAGGGAAAAGAAAATGCTAAGCTTATGCTTGACTACCTAGATGTCACCTATGAGGGTATGGGAGAAGTTAGGCAGAACAGGATGATTGCTCTTAAAAGAGAATATGAAATGTTCTTTGCCTATAAGAATGAAACCCTTAAGCAAACCTTCATTAGGTTTAACTCTTTGATAGCAGACCTGACCACTTTAAATGTAACCTACACTGAATTTGAACAAGTGAACAAATTCATTGATGCACTGCCATCTAAATGGAAACCTGTTACTGACCCATTAAGAACCACACAGACCCTAAAGAACTTTAACCTGTCTTCTCTCTACAGTTCCCTTTGGAATCATGAGAAGGCAGAAGCCAAGTTTGAACTTAACATGAAGGAAAACTTTAGGTCTGCCCCCACCACTTCAAAATCATCTAAAAATGATGATGCTGCTCTTATTGCTGCTGCTAAATGGAAGAAAGCTCAAAAAGCTTTACTGGTTCAAAAGTTACTGGCAGAACAAGAGTCAGCTGATAGTGTTGAGGAAAGTGGTACTGGGTCTGAAGAAAGCAGTACAGATGAAAGTGATGTAGAAGGGTTTGCTGAAGGTATGGCTCTGCTGGCTAGGCAGTTCAAAAGGTTCAATCGTAGTAGAACCAGCAAGTCATACAAATGGAGCAAAAAGCCAAATGCCAGGTACAACAGCAAGTCAGTCAAGGGTCCTAAATCTGAGTGCTTTAATTGTGGGAAGGTTGGACATTTTGCTGCTGAATGCATGTCCAAGAAACCTTCCACGTCACATGCTAACACTTTCTCAAAAGCTGATAAGTACAAAAACAAGTACAAAGCTATGAAAGCTCAGATGAAGGAAAGTGCAAAGACTGACAAGAAGGGTAAACAGCCAGAAAAGGTTCTAGTTGCTGAACATCATGACTGGGATGAAGCCAGCACGTCCTCATCTTCTGATAGTGATACTGATGATGATGGTGCTGGTTATGCTACTGGTAAAAAGCTGTGTTTGATGGCCAAAGAGGTCGAGGAGTCTGATGAGGATGATGGTAGTAGTACGTTTTTGGCTGATATGAGGGAAGCTGATCAAAACAGAGACTCTCCTCAATGGAAAACTGAAATGATGTATAAGGTTGATAATTTTCGAACTTATACTGATGATGAAAAAGCTGAAATGTTTGACTACCTAAGAATTGATTTATGCAGAAGCTGCAAACGTGAAGAGAGTTTGAAATCTAATAACAAATCTTTAAATGAAAAACTCAAAGGCAAAAATGATGAAATTAAGATCTTAAAAGATACAATTTCCAAACTTGAAAAACAAAACTTTGCTTTAGAAACTCTTCACGTTGAGGCAGCAGATGTCAAGACCCAGCTGGACAATCTCAAAAGAGTTGTTGCTTCATGGTGCACATCTGCTCAACGCACAGCTAAATGTGTTAATGAGCAGGTGCCTGCCCAAGTTCAAGCCTTCTTTGCTGGTGACTATGCTGCTGCTGCTGCTATTGCAGAAGTTACTTTCATGGACCCGACTCTTGAAACTGATCCTGAAGCTGTCTTGCCAAATACTTTTGCCAAGATAGTTGAAGGTAAAAAGGTTGTGACAAACAAATTTGTTAGACCTACTGTGTCCCCACCACCTGCCATGAAAGAAATTTTGGAGGATGAAGTTAGAGCAAGAGAAGCCAGTAACTCAATTGATGAGACTACTGACCCCTCAAGCATCCACTACATAACTCCGAAAGAAAGACGTATTAAAAGGGAAATCACTGAAAACAATTTGAGAAAAGTTAAACCAACTGATTCCCCTTCGTGTTCGAGTTCTACCAGTGCTAAGCCAGCTGATGACCAATCTACTGGTCACCCAGTAGCTGCAGACAAGCCAGTGAAACGAAATACTGGCAAATCTAAGGCAGCAGTTAAGATACCTACTGGTTCATCAGCATCAGAAGACAAGCCAGCAACTTCCCACGCTAACTTGTCAAATGATAAAGAAAAGACAGTTCGCCATGGTCATGGTACTGGTTCCAAAAGGAAAGCTGCCCATAAGGGAAAAGCAAAAATTGACTCGACTGATGAGCTGTCTATCACTGAGATAATGACAGCCAAGCTTGACCAGCTAATTGAGGCAGTAATTAAAAGTCGACCCGATCCTACTGCCCTTATTAGATCTGTGAATGACCAGCCACAAAAGCCAAAAGTGAGAAAATGCTACAAATGTGGCAGCAAAGCTCACCTGGCTAACCAGTGTACTCAAACCCAAACCCCATCTGCTGCTTCTTCTAGCAAGCCAGTAGAAAAGAAGAAGTCATCAAAGGTGACTCCTTCAGAACCCATCCTTGGATGGGTTCCCAAAAAGAACTAATCTCTAAGTTATTGTGCAGGGCATTCAAAACAAGCAAATCTGGTATCTCGACAGTGGTTGTTCGAGACATATGACCGGAAGTAAGTCCCTGCTGATGGACTATCAGGAAAAGGATGGTCCAGTTGTTTCGTATGGAGATAATTCGTTGGGTTACACAAAGGGTTTTGGTACTTTGACAAATGGGAATGTCACGTTCTCAAATGTTGCATATGTAGTTGGGCTTAAACATAACTTACTCAGCATAAGCCAACTGACAAGCAAGAATAAGATAGTCCAATTCAGAAAGAAAATTGGTACTATTTTTGATAAGACAGGGAAGCCACTGCTGACTGCAAAACGTCATGAAAACATGTATCAAATTGACATGAACACAGCAGTCACAACAACTGATACTTGTTTCTATTCGAAGGCAGCAGACAACCTGAAGTGGTTATGGCACAAGAGACTCTCACATCTCAACTTCAAAGATATTCACAAATTATCCAGTAGAAGTTTGGTGTCTGGGCTACCCACAATGTCTTATGTGAAGGACAGATTGTGTCCTGGTTGTGAAAAGGGAAAACATCACCATGCCTCGTTCAAATCAAAGCAAATCTCATCTGTTGAGAAACCATTTCACTTACTTCATATGGATCTATTTGGTCCAGTGAATGTGGCCAGCTGTAGTGGGAAGAAGTATACACTGGTTATTGTTGATGAATACTCGAGATACACTTGGGTGTTCTTTCTAAGGCAAAAGAGTGAAGCTGCTGATGAAATCATCAATTTTATCAAAAGAATGGAGCTTTTGAATGGGCAACTGGTGAAGCAACTAAGAAGTGATCATGGTACAGAATTCAGAAATGCTACATTAGAAGAATTTTGTGCCGACAAAGGTCTTTCCCAAAATTTCTCTGCTGTGAGAACACCTCAGCAAAATGGTGTTGCAGAAAGAAGAAACAGAACTCTCATTGAAGCAGCAAGATCTATGTTGGCTGAGTCTGGGTTGAAGAATTCCTACTGGGCAGAAGCTGTGAATACTGCCTGTTTTACCCAGAATAGATCTCTTATTGTGAAAAGACATCAGAAAACTGCTTATGAAGTTCTCAAAGGAAGAAGACCCTCAATTTCATTTCTTCATGTATTTGGCACTCCCTGTTACATTCTAAATAATAAGGATCAGCTGGGCAAATTCGATGCTAAAGCTGATGAAGGTATATTCCTTGGATATTCCAACATGTCAAAGGCATATAGGGTCTACAACAAAAGAAGAGGTTGTTTTGAAGAATCCATCAATGTTACATTCGATGAAACTGCCTCTGCTTCATCTACTGATCGTGAAGATGAAGTGTTACTGTTTGAAGAGCCTACTCAGCAAGCTCTTGATGATGAAGAGCCAGCAGCACAACCCTCACCAATCCATGCTGCTGGGTTCTCTGATGATGAAATGGAACATTCTGTTCCATCTGTGTCTAAACCAATTGGACCTACTGGCTCTACTGAAGTGCTGCAACTTGAGCCTAGGTCTGCTGGTTCTGAGAGATCACAAGCTGGTACTGTTTCTACTGATATTGATCAGCAATCTTCTGTTGCTGCTCACTCATCTGAACCAGCTGATGATCAAGATGCTGTGTGTTCTACAACCAGCTCACCTGTTCATAACACCAAATGGACAAGGGAGCATCCGATTGAGCAGATTATTGGTAATCTTGCGAGTGGTGTTAAAACACGGAGGCATGCTACCAGTAACTTTTGTATGCATGTTAATTTTGTGTCTACCATTGAGCCCACGTGTCCTGAGGAAGCACTTCAAGATCCTAGCTGGGTTGGTTCAATGCAAGAAGAAATTACTCAGTTTGATAGGAACAAAGTGTGGACCTTGGTACCTGAACCTGAGGATAAGACAAAGAAGATCATTGGTACTAAGTGGGTATTTAAAAACAAGATGGATGAAGATGGTGTCGTTATCAGAAACAAAGCAAGATTGGTTGCTCAAGGGTTTAGACAGGAAGAAGGATTGGATTATGGGGAAACTTATGCACCAGTGGCTAGGATGGAAGCTATCAGATTGTTCTTAGCATATGCTGCTAGGATGAACTTTAGAGTATTTCAGATGGATGTTAAATCTGCATTTCTGAATGGGAAGCTGCAAGAAGAAGTTTATGTCAAACAGCCTCCTGGTTTTGTAAGCAGTAAATATCCAGACCATGTCTACAAGCTAGACAAAGCTCTTTATGGCCTTAAACAGGCTCCAAGAGCATGGTATGAGACACTTCATGTGTATCTCACTGGTATAGGTTTTAAAGTTGGAACAATTGATACCACTCTATTCTCAAAAGAGATAGATGGTGATCTCTTGTTGGTACAGATATATGTGGATGATATTATTTATGGTTCTAAAAATGAAAAACATTGTCAAGATTTTTCAAAACGTATGTCAAAGGCATATGAAATGAGTTTACAAAGAGATCTGCAATACTTTTTAGGATTGCAGATCAAACAACTTGATGATGGAATATTCATAAGTCAAGATAAATATATCAAAGATATGTTAAAGAAATTTGGTCTGACCTGTTTAAAAGACATAGGGACTCCAATGGCAGCATCCATTAAAATAGATGCTGATCCAAATGGTGAACCAGTCAATATCACTGAATATAGAGGTATGATTGGATCCCTACTTTATCTCACAGCCAGCAGACCAGATATTATGTTCGCCACATGTCTCTGTGCCAGATATCAAGCTGATCCTAAAGAGTCACACTTGCTGGCAGTAAAAAGAATATTCAGATACCTAAAAGGTACTGCTAAACGTGGTCTTTGGTATCCCAAAGACCAGGATTTTGAACTAATTGGGTATTCAGATGCTGACTTTGCAGGGTGTAAAATAGACAGGAAAAGTACTACTGGTGGGTGCCAGTTACTGGGTAGTAGGCTAGTCAGCTGGACAAGCAAAAAGCAAAATACTGTGTCCACATCCACTGCTGAAGCAGAATATGTCTCTGCTGGTAGTTGTACTGCTCAAGTACTGTGGATGCAAAGCCAGCTAAAGGACTATGGTGTTCATGTTACAAAAACTCCAATCTACTGTGACAACACCAGTGCAATTGCTATCACCAACAATCCTGTGATGCACTCAAGGACTAAGCACATCGATGTTCGGTATCATTTCATAAGGGATCATGTTCAAAAGGGGGATGTTGAGTTACATTTTATTTCTACAGACCAGCAATTAGCAGACCTATTTACAAAGCCATTAGATGAGAAACGTTTTAACTATCTCATCTCTGAGCTGGGTATGCTTGAGCTTTAAATAAAAGACAACTTTTGTTGGTGTGCTGGCTCTACAACGTGTAGGGCAAACCAGTAAGTCACATTTATTTACTTACTGCCTACATGTCAAACAACCAGCACAGCAAGGTCTTTTATATTTTGGTTACTTAAATGTTTTAAATGAAATAATAAATAGCTCTCCAAATTTAACGATTCCTTAAAACTGGAAACTCATTTACTTCCAATGATTTAAATTAAATTCATGACATATTAAATGTAACAAAAGTATTTTGTATTTAATACAAAAAATTATTTTTGAGGTTTTAAATCAATTTGTTTGAAATAAAATCTGATGCATTTAATGCTGTATGGGAGTAATGAGTGTTTAAGCCGTATAAATGTCATGTCAACCGTCTGTCTCCCTTTGAAAACGTGCCAGTCTGTCACATCTGCCCACGCGCCTGCAGATGACAGTAATCTTCTCTCTCCTTCACTTTTTCACCCACTCACAACGGATAAAAGTGTGTTTCATCTTACAAAATAACCTTCGGTTATTCATTTTTCAAAATACACACACTTTTACTCTCAAAATCTTTTCAATCTTCAAATCTTCATCCTACACTCATCAATGGCAGAACAACAACAGCAATCACCACGTGCTGCAAGCCAGCAAGAGGAACAACAGCAACAACAACCTCAATCAATCGAACCACAACAGCAACCACAACCTGCCCCACAACCGGCACCGGCACCGGAGGAACCGGTGGTTCAAGAACACGTCGTTCAAGGACCACTGTTCAATCTCCACCCCAACCTGATTAGGGCTCCCAATGCACCTGATCACTCCCTGATTCGCCTATCTAGAGGCAATGCTGCACATGCCCTCTCTATTCCCAAATCGAAGGTTAACAAAGGGTATGAGGCCCTCATCGAATACATCCGTCAATCACCTCTGGCAAGAGCCATCACCGGTGTACCTTCCCGATTCTATGCTGCCTGTTTGGCACGATTTTGGTATACTGCCACTGTTGCCACCACTCCCGGCAACGTTCCATGTATTCGTGGCATGGTGACTGAAACCCTAAATTGCTCTGTCACCGTCGAAGCTATTAGACGTGCTCTTCAATTGCCCGGTGGACCATTTGTTGCTTCACCTACTAGTGACGAATTAAGAAGGGAGGTGTTGGAGACCATTGGGTTTGCTGGACCAGTGGCACATACACCGTTGAGAAAGCATATGCCACCTCTGTGGTACTACTTCTTTGGGTTGATGACTCAGTGCATGAGTCAAAAGTCAGGAAGCTTTGACCAATGCTCAGATTTTGAGCTCAAGCTTGGTCATGGGTTGTTGTTCAACAGGAACATCGATTACGCCCTTGAAATTTATTTGAGGCTAAGGGAAATGGTGACTGCTAGAGTAAGAACCAACTTGATTCCATTTCCACGATTCTTAAGCCTGGTATTTGAAAGTGAACTGGGTGAAGCTTATCAGCAAATTGCTGATCAATCATTTGAGGTCCCAGTAAAACAAGGGGGTATGCCAAAGGATGTACCTGCTGCTCCATATGCTGAGTTGACACCAGCAATGAACGAGTATCTTGCTGCTCGTCGTGGAGCCACCCAATCGACTGCCTCTGGTTCTGCACCAGCTGAGGGGGAGGGTCCTCAGCGAAAGCCAGCAACGCGAAGGAAGCAGCCAGCTACCTCAACTGGTACAGCCACCGTCTCATATACTGGTAAAGCAGTAGTTGTATTAGAATCTAGTGCTCTCTTATCATAAAGAACAGCCCTAGTCTTATATACTGACTACCCATTTCTAGTGTTGGAATCCGTTGCTCATCTATTTCTTGGTAACAGGCAAACCTAAGCGTGCTAAAGCTGGCTCCAAGCGAACCACAGGGGAGATTGCACCAGTCTCAGCTGCTGCTCCTGCAAAGGATGTAGCTATGGAACCTGGTGCGTTTCTAGACCAAACAGCAGAACAATCTAACTTAATTGAAATATTTTTAACTGCTGACTTGAAAAATGTTGAGGGAGTTAACGGTATAACCCTGGCTCCCAAGCTGACTGGTTTTAAAACTTGTGTCAAGAAGAGTAGCAACCCATACTCGTCTAACCAGGCACTTCCACATTTTTCTGAAATGAACTTATTGCAATACTCTCTGCTGACAGTACAACCAGCAGAGAACATAACTGACCCCCAAAGCAGGCTTGAGCTGGGTCTTCATCGTGTTGAACCAGCTCAGGTGACTGCACAGCCAGTATGTTACTCGGATACTGTTAAGAGTCGCACTCCTACATCATTACCAGCCAGATCTCTTACACTATCTGGGTCAACATGTGTTGCCAATGAGTCAGCAGAGTCACCGCTGTACTTACAGACACCTTCTTCTGTCTCATTCGAAGGGCTGACCAAATCAAAAGTCTGTCCCCAGAGACCAAAAACAGATGCAATTGTTGAGTCAAATTTATTTGGTTCTACAGTTGCTAACATAACTTGTTCTATTGTTTCAGTTCTTAGCAGGGTAGATGAACAGGCAGAGGGGGAGCAAAATAAAGATGTTGTTATTCCTACTGGTGATATTGCTGCCTCTGCTACTGGTGTTGGTGCCACTGATTCTGTTACTGGTGGTGCTGATGCTAGTACTGTTGATTCTGCTGCTGCTGGTGTGGAAGATGTTATCTTGGAAGAACCTCCTGTTCTTGAGAAGGTTATTGACAATATTGTCAAGGATGTTCTTCTTGATGAACCTGTCACCCAGCCAAGAATGGACCCTGCATTAATGCCTGATGAGCCTGCTGATTCTTCTGATTCTTCTTCTATGGAACGTCAAGTTCTTACAGAATCGGCAGTTCGTCATCCTACTGGTCCGATTTTGGTTGCTACTGAGCCAACCGCTGAGGTTGCTGATGTTAAGGATGCTGGTACCTCTGCTGACACAACGATTGATTCGACTAAGGCTTCTGTTACTGAGGAAACAAAGCCATATGTTGTGCAGGTACCAGATCCAGATGAAGTTGTTCCTAACTTCATTTTCAAGGGAGCTTCGATTTCTCCCAAGATTGCTATGCTGGTCGATCAGCTGACCCTTGATCCCGAATCTGCGATAGTCTCAGCCAGCAGATTACCTCGTGAAGAGATGGTTGAGCTATTATCTCAGCTTGATCGACCAGCTAGAGAAGAAATTTATGAGAGGATAGCCCTGCTGGAGCAAATCAATGAACAGCCTTACTATCATGTTTTTGGTATGGCTCCAGCTGCTTCGCCATTTCCTGGTACATGGAGGCCTCTCAAGTTTGTCATCGATCCTGCTACTGGTAAGTGTGTTATGCAAAATGTCCCTGATTCGCCAGTACCTTCTTCTTCCTCAGCTTCTTCCTCCTCATCTTCTTCTGATGAGGATGCTGATGAAGGTACTGGTAAGGGCGAACCAGTCACTCATGATAACGTGACTGGTTCCAAAGACAAACCAGTGGATCTTACTGATGACAATGCTGATAGTAATGCTGACAAGGATATCAGTGGTTCTAAGCCTTCGGGCGAAGGTAAAAACGATGGTGATCATGATGATGAGTCAGCTCCTGACCTTCCATCTCCACCACCCCACGGTGATACTCCTCTGTTAGCTTGTGCTGACCAACCTTCAACCTCTGCATACTTAAAGTTCAATGCAGATGAGGTTGCTGATATTTCCACCTTTGCTGTCTATAAGACACTGCAAGGGATCACACCAAATTTGGAGGAAACTATCCGCAGAGCTATTGTTGATAGTGTTTCTGCTGCTGTCAGATCTGCTGGAGAGGCTGTTACAACTCCTATTGATCTTAAACTCCAGCAGCTGTGTGCTTTTGCTGATGTGGCAGTCGAAGCTATCATAAAGCACCATGAAGATGAAGAGGAGCTTCAAAGGCGAATCATCTCTCACAATGAATACTGTGAAAATATCACCCGACTCCAAGCTGATTTGGATGCTGCTAACCGCAGAAATACTTTCTTAAATGAGGAGAACAGGGTGTTACACGAGAGATTGGAATCGCAGGAAGCTCAAATGGCTAACATGATTCCTGCTGCTGCCTATGTTCAGATGGTTGAAAACATGCAACGAATGGCTGCTTTGCAAGGTGATGTTCGGGCCATCGTTGAACAAATGGCTATGGGTGTAGCAAGGAATGAAGTTAGATCCTCCAATCTTCTGCTACGACAATTTGGTGTGGATCCTGGTGCCCATCTTACTCCAGAGGTTGCTGAGTGGAACAATTTTGCCTTCTCTGCTCCTCAGTCAGACAGTGATCTTGATGCTACTGTCTCCCCTTCTATTCACCTTACTGCCCGTGCTGATGACAAAAAGGGGGAGAAAAAGTCTCAAAAGAAATCTAAAAAGAGAAAACAGTCTGAGGGGGAGCATGAACATGAAAAGGCTCCTAAACAACCCAGGAGAGATGGAGATGGTGATGGTGATGGTCAAGACACTGGCCCTAAGCCCAGCAACGCTCATACTGAAGCTGGTGGTGCACAGGCAACTGGTGGTACTCAACCCAGTGTGTCTGCCACACCAGTGGATGATATTGGTTCTGGCAGTAAGCCCAGTGATGTTTCTGATATGGCTGTAGCTGAAGCTTTTGTGATGTCTCAATCTATTGAACGTAAAATGAAGAGGAAGTTAGAGAGACATCAAAAGCGACAGCAGGAACTAGATGATGCCTTCAATGCCAAGTTTGAGGCCTTTGCTGATCTTAAACGTCGTAAGATTATGCACAGAAGATGGCTGAGTCCAAAAGCATTGGAAGTCGATGATGACCTGACTGCCTTTGATAAACACAGAAAAGAGGCAAGAAAAAGAAATGCCAAGTTCATGGTCAAATTCGACAAACAGAAGGCAAAGCTGTATGCACAGAGAGCAGAAAGAATCAGGAACATGACTCCTGCTGAGATGAAGGATTACCTTGATTCTACTGCGTCAACTGGTGGAGTTAGAGCTGATATTTTCATGAAATGGGTTGATGCTATGTTAGAACCCAGCTCTACTCCTCAACCAGCATCTGCTGCTCAGCCAGCTACACATCAAACACAGCCAGCAGAAACAATCATCCTTAATGATGATGATGCTATTAGACAGGGGGAGCATCTTGCTATTGTTCCTTACCTGCCTCCTATTCAACCAGTACCAACACAAGAACCATCAGCTGAACCCATGCCTATTGACAAATACAGGGTGAAATCTGCTCCTAGGGACAATCAGCCCCTGAGGAAAGGACCCCTATTCGAGGCAGCTGATGAAGGTACTGATGTGGTTGAGCCAGCTGATACTAATCAGTCAGCTGGCATTGAAGACACAGCAAGGAGTGCTGTGATAGAAGACCCAGCCAGAAGTGTGCTGCTGGGTAGTACAAGTGTTGAAGACCCAGCAAAGTCGGTTGAGCTGGGTGCTAAACAAGTAGGTGATGAAACGGTTGATCCTGCTCACTTCACAGTCTGGGGAAGAGACGGCCAAACATTTGTTCTATCTCCTCTTCCTCCCCAGATTCAAGTTTACTTTGACAGAACACAGGATAACCGGGTCAATCAGCATCCAGTTAGTTCATCTGGCAGCTATGAATCATCTATGTATCCTCCATCTTCCCCAAGGGTTCATGACAAACATATCACTTGGGAAGATGACTCAGTAACCCATGGTGAGCCAAACATCAGAAAAATGAATCCAGATGAAAGAGATGCCTACAGACTTCAGATCACTGTTCCAGAGTTGCTTGAACAAAGACAAATTGAACTTAATGAAAGAATTCGTCAAGTCAGGCTGCTGCATCACCCTCTTGATCAGCCACACTATATTGCTGCACTAAACTTTGGCGTTGACATTAGGGTGTACTTGAATAACAGTGGTCTCAGGCTCTCCACTACTGATGAAAGAATTCATTTTGAAGATGCTCTCCAGATGGGTATGGATATAAGGGAGTATTGTGCTGCCCTTAGTACTGAAGAGGGTAGAAAGATGGTTGAAGCAGTAAGATCCCTGAACATTTCATATGATGATTATCTGATGGGTTTAGCTGCTGAAAGGGAAGCCAGAGAAGCTGCTGATGCTGAACTTGCTGAACGTTCAAGGCTTCAGGATATTGAAGACAGATTGGCTGCTGACAGAAAGCAACAGGCTGAGTCCCTCAAACTAGCCAGAGCCATTGTCAAAGAACAGGATAAGGTTTTTGATAAGATAGAAACTGCTAAGGAAGTACCTACCACTGCTCCTGTAGTACCTGATCACAATATTGAGTTTCCTGATACTTACTATAAGAGCAGGTATGGTAATGTGATGAATAGAAGATCTAATCCCTGCAGAATTATCAAGGTAAACAGGGGGACAAAAAGGGCTTTTAATGTTGTCAGGGAGAACAATGTTCAAGAAAGGATTAGTTTTGATGACTTGAGAACTCTTGGATTCAGTGAATGGATAGAAATCTTGGAGTATTTCATTGGTAAAGGTGAGAGTGCTATCAAGAGTGCTCTTAAGACTGAACTCCAACAGCTGTTCAAGAAGGCAACTAAGTTTGGGAATGCACCAGTAGTTGATGTTGATGAATTTCTTGCTCAAAAGCCTAAAAGGAAGCAACCTACTGGTGAAGGACCAACTGGGAGTAGCCGAATTGTTCTACCTCCTTCCATCCCTGTTTTTGACCCTGCTGAATTACCTCTCCTGTTCCCTGAAGCCTGGAAGATTAAACAAGAGGAGCTATCTGATGAAGAAAGAGAAAGAGAAAGGGATAAAGATAGATAGTCTCCTATGTGCTCAACTTGTATCTTTGTAATTTACCTTTTATTTTTGAATTATCTTGTAATTATTGTATATATCTGTTGTAATGTAAGTAAAGTGAGTTATTCTTCAAAATCATATCAAATTATAAGATATAGATAACTCATCAAAAGATCCCAAAACAAACTTAAAGGGACGAATTTACTGTCTACTCTCTCTAGGTCCCTAATTGCTGGCTTTAGTGTTTTCTCTTCAAGTCATAGGTTTTGTCATCATCAAATAGGGGGAGATTGTTGAGTCCCCAAAATAATTAAGGATTTAATTATGACAAAACAATATTTATTTGCACTAAAGTGTTATGTGCAGCCAGCACACGTTTGTTTATGTATAGTCAGCTAATATAGCTGTGTCGAGTGTTTAGTATGCTGCCTAGTCTATCAGCACAAGGTAGATATGTATTCTTCGAATCAGCACAGGATGTGCACCCAGCAAATCAAGAATATCAAGTGACTCAGCATATGAAGGACCAGTAAGTCTGGATATTAGCATACAACACAAGACAGCCATGCTCCATTACAAGCATGGTAGTTTCCCAGAGTGGTCTACATCAACGCACTATTCAACAGAAGTCGAAGACAAAGTTGAACAGAAAAGGACAGGAGTCGGCGGCTGACAAGTGACCTTACAAGACCACGTGGGAATGCAGAAGTGGAACGCATGTGCAGACATGTGTTATACTTTAATCATACCTAGGGAACACAACATTCCATTTGTTTAAATCAAATGGTAGTGCCAAACCGAATGGGTGTGTTCCAGCAAATAGCTACCTAAGAGGAAAGAAGGAAAGCACGCCTTCTGACACAATTGTCCCCACAAGTACAAAGCATCCAATGTACTAGTGGACAATAGACTAATTACACAGTTAATAGAACTACTATATATATTGTAGTATCCACTATTGTAAAAAGTAGTGGTGTGGGTTTATCTGTTAGAGTCAAAACCGTGTAATAGCTTTAGTTTATCTCTTAGCTATAATCTAGGTAATCTGTATCAACCAACTATCATTTCCGCCAAGGATAGTTGTGATTCTTTCTGATTTAATCAATAAAGAATAACAGTTGAAAATTACCTGTGACTCTATCTTATTTACTACAGAATACTAAACGTGATTAACTGACTAGTTAATTAAGAAAAGAATTGTATTCACCCCCCCTCTACAATACTCCTGTTGTTATTAAGGGACCAACATTATTATTATTATGATTACCATTATTATTATTGCTACTAACAATATCAATATCATTTTTTTTGGATATGTATTATTATAACTATCATACCAAAATTTATTATTATTATTTAAAAATTAGAATTATCATTATTATAATTATTCTTATTAGCAATATTATTTATTATCATACTTAATTATAGAATCGTTTTTATTAAAATTCTAATAATTTGCAAAACTACTATTTTTATGAAAATTATCATTTTCATTATTATTATATTATGACAAATAAAGATTTTATACATAAAAATATATTTATCCTACCTATAACTAAATATTAAATATATTAACATATTTATATATATATATAAATATAAACAAAATAAACATATATATCGTATATAATTTAAGATATATTATATAGACAAAATGTAACACAAATTATATATAAAAGCTGCAACACTAAATATATAAATATTATATAATTAATGGTTGTAATTAATTGATTACCAATATATGTGTTAATATATATACATAATATAGGTTCGTGAATACGAGGTCAACCATAAGCTTGATCAATGATGTTATATGTATTTTTACTACAAAATACATTAGGTGAGTATATAGATCCCTTTTAAACTCTAAATATTTTTTTTGGGCTGAGAATACATGCGCTGTTTTTATAAATGATTTACGTTATGGACACAAGTGACTAAAATTACGTTCTACCTGGGTTTGAATCAAAAATCCCCTAGCTTGGTAACTTTAACTATTGGTTTATGAACTGGTAGGCGCGAATCCTAAAGATAGATCTATCGGGTTTTACACCCCCACCCAGATGTTGTTCTAGTAAACTAGAAGAACGGGTGTTTAGTACTTCGAGGTTAACGGAACGCACTTGATTCGGTGCACATATTATTATAACTCAGGGGTACACACTCTTGTTAAGGCTAGTTACCGGGTGCCCATTGCTTGGAATGCTTTTCATACACTTGCGAGTGTATTATGTTTATAAATATGAAATCTTGTGGTCCATAGTTATTACGCTGTTAGCATCAAACCTATATATTTCACCAACTTTATGTTGACTTTTAAAGCATGTTATTCTCAGGTACGAATCGAGTCTTCCGCTGTGCATTAACTCATACTAAAGACACTACTTGGAGTCGATCATCGCAATGGAACCAACTGTTGATGACTCCGTCCGGGAGAAATAGGACCGGTCGTTAAAGTACCGGTGGTCATGAACCGAAATCTGCCAGGCAATATATTCACAACCCGCCCGTCGGCGGTGTATCTGGCCCAATGTCCATGTTCGTTTAGAAATGGATGATCCTCTTTTACTCCAGGGATCATGGGTCCATGCCAACGATACTGTGGCTCCGGAAAACTAGAGCTGGGTGGAGCTGGAACCTCCTCTGGGTTTACCGGGAGTTGAGATTCCCCGGCTAACATAATTTCTTCTTTAATAGGTATTGGAACGCCCTTTTCAGTTGTGGATATAATAGATTCAGTGTCCGATTCCGAGTCGTACAAAATGATAGGATTAGAAGAAGTCGTCTATCATATAATTGAAACAACAATTACGTTAGCATATAAATATATCACATATAATGTTTTTGACCAAATGATAAGCAAAAATCAGTAAAAACAGATATGGTCATAGTCCAGACTCACTAATGCATTCTAACAATTACCAGTTAAACACACTAATGTAATTTCTGGTTCCCTATGACCTCAAGCTCGGATACCAACTGTAACGACCCGTCAAAATCGCTATTGACGCGGCACGTTAATCATTGATTCCACAGTGAGGTTTTGACCTCTATATGATACGTTTTGATAAAATATTGCATTCATTAAAATACGTGACTTTCTAAACATAAAAAGTCATAATCATGTGGGCGAGTGCTTAGGTATAAGCAAAACCCCAAAATACATAAGTCTTTAATTTACAGGTTGACATCACAGTCCAATTATTTATTACACAACGCAGTTTTATTTAGAATGCAATAAACTTTATACAAAGCATGAGAGACTCCATGCAGGCAACAAGCATATCACAGTGGAAGCAGTCTAAGGACCTGATAATAAAACATGATAAAAAGGTCAACACGAATGTTGGTGAGTTATAGGTTTAATTGCTCGAGTCATAAATATATAAAGATAGACCACAAGATTTCAGCAAAAGTTTATCAATAGATTCTACGTAACAGAGCACCCTGGTAGCTAAACTTAACGCTATAAGGATAATTACCCCATTCGTTTTAATACACGCAAACCAACGTGTCATAAACTCAAATAACATACGTCCGTTAAAAGGCTAGCGCTCTAGCTCGGACGGGGATGTCAAGCCCTATGGATCCATATACAATTATTTGCGCCCACCAGTCCATATCCTATGTACTGGCAGCTACTAGTTACCAAAGCTAAGGGATTTTCGGTTTAACTCAGTGTAGAATTTAGTATGTACTTGTGTCTTAATGCGTTTAAAATAAATTGCATGTATTCTCAGCCCAAAAATATTTAAAGTATTTAAAAAGGGAGACTATAACTCACAGTTCAATATTGAGACTCAATATTGTAGGCAAATTGCGTAGACGTAATGATGGTAGATGACTGTATGGTTGGCCTTGGATTCAAGAACAATACCCCGAACAATACCCAATATTTTCTTAGCTTAAAACGGTTTGAAACCCGAATTAAAACACCCTCGTATATACTTTATTATTATTAAACTTAAATTAAAATTAAAATTATAATTATAATTATAAATATAAATTTAAATTTACAGAAGAAAGAAAAAGTGAATATATTTCGTCGAGTAAACTGGCCTTTTATAGGCATGTTTCCTGATTTTTGGTCCCCATGCGATCGCATGGATTTTCAGTACTTTTTCCATGCGATCGCATGGCGTTTTGTTTGCTAGTTCGTCGACATAATATATTACTGTAGCAAATAGTGTTTTTGGTCCCCATGCGATCGCATGGGTTTTCAGTGCTTTTGCCATGCGATCGTATGGCTAGGCTGAACAGCTCATTTCTGCTTATTTTCTAGTTCGTCGACATCAAATAGTGTTTACTGTAACAAATAGTGTTTACTGTAGCAAATAGTGTTCGCCGAAGAATCAAATCTTTTAGATTTCGAAGATTTTCTTCAAATCCCTTGAATTCCGAAATTCAACCAAGACAACGTCAAAAGTTAAGAAGCATCCTATTTTCTAAATTCAACCATGACTACGTCAAAGTAAAAACGAATATCTATTATCTTATATCAATCTTTTTTGATAGCTTCACTTGTACGCTTCGAGTAATCGAATCGTTTTATCCAAATTATTCAATGGTGATAAAACTCTATTTATCAACTAATGTTCGTCAAGGAAACATTTTTATTGTTAGCCATGACCACCTCACTCAAATTTCGGGACGAAATTTCTTTAACGGGTAGGTACTGTGACGACCCGGGAATTTCCGACCAAATTTAAACTTAATCTTTATATAATCTCGTCATGATAAGCAAAGTCTATAATGTTGAGTCTCAAAAATCTTTGAACTATGTTTAATATATTCATTTGACCTTCGACTGCTCTCGACGATTCACGAACAATTAATTGTAAATAGATATGTGTGTATATATATAAATAATTATAATAATAGGAATTAATAAAATTTATCAATTGAATTAAGAATTATTATTATGGTTATTATTAATATATACATCATATAATTAATAATATTGTTATTATTTTCATTATTATTCTAGTTAGCAACTCTATAATACAATTTAATAAGGTTATCATTAATAACATTAATTTCATTTTTAAAATTTCTTATTAATATTATCATAATTTTGATAAAGTTAATATTAATATTATTATCAATTCCATTATTATTATTACTTGTATCTTTATAATAATATCAATATTATTATTAATATATATTTATTATTAAATATTAATAATATTACTGTAAATGTCAATAAAGTGTATTAATTTGTTAGGAGTCTTTGTCTAAAAATTTCTTTCAAATCTCTTCTCCTGATTTAGTGTCATCCATTTGCAGTATAAACCAAAATTTGTTAAGAATCAGATCACATTCGTACGATCCTGTTTTGTAATCGAATTCAATCACACGCATAATCCCAAATTCTGTTAACTACCCATTTCACTTTTTTATTTTTTTATATTATTTTCTGTTCTTGACAGCAAGACCTGTCGACCAAATTGCCATAAATCAATTCATCTCAGTTGATAATTGATACCACATTACTTCACAATATCATTTACAAATCAAAAAAGTCGTTAACCACTCCACCACCCCATCGTTCATCCAACAACAACAAACCTTACATCCCTAACCGCCACCTACAACCATGAACAACAATGGTCACCTCCACCACCACCTTCTCTGCTAGGGTTGTTTCTCTTTCAAGTACCACCATAACCATCAAAGAACACCAATTATCATCACGTTTCTGTAAGTACTCGAACACCTGTTGACTACTCGATTATGTTTACAACTAATAGTCACCCATGACCACCCACAAATACCATTACCATCAAACCCGTCATGAAATTTCAACTACTACTAACCTTGTTGGTGTATTCCTGTCGTGCAAAGGATAACTCACAACCGTCACCACCACTAGATCACCAACCATTAAAAATCATCACCACTTTTCTTCTTATCTAGTTTCCATCGACTTAAAAATCGAAACCTTCTCTTATATTTCTTGTTAGACACCTTCATTTTTTTTCCTCTTTTGTTCTCCGTTTAAAAACCTTAGCAAGCAACAACCTTCATCACCACCACTGTAATCATTGCGGATACTACTTGTTCTTCTTGTTTCTGGTTCATTCGCCACCCAATACCCACAAACGAACTAACCTCAATATTTTTAAGAGGTACGGATAGTAATATCCCAAAAGCCTTATGCATTAGAATTCTATTTATGCTTGATTGATCATTAATTTTTTTGATAGCGCGGTTTATTCTTTTCTTCCTTGGTGGCCGATGCTTTTGATAAGAAAAGGGGGACATAACCCACTTGAATTACTATAAAGTGATAAAGAAAAGCATGTGATTGTGGGTCAAGAATTTGGATTATATATTATGAGTAGGACGTTCACACTTGAGGAAAATTAATATAGTCAAGTGGGTTAGGAACATGTGGGACTAGATTTAGATGGCACATAAAAAGCATGAGCAACTAACTCCATTTACAATTGATTTTTTTTTATATATCATTCTGCTCGAAAATGGGTAAGATCATGAACCCCACCAGCCTTTTGATTATTCTATTCGCATAATGCATTTCGTTTACAAATCTCTGCTCGATATCCTACAACTGATAATGAATTGGACTCCTTCTACTATGTTGGGCCGAGTATTAGTTTAGACTGCTGGGCCAAGTCTTATTTTAGAATGATTGGGCCGCAAGATACAAACATCTGAGTTGGGCCGTGGTACATAATTGGGTTGTATTGATGGGCTGAGAAAGTACATGGTAGCATGTTGCTACTCATTTTAATTTACTGAATAGATCATGGATGATGAAGTATTAGGGAGAAAATGATAATGGTGAACGGTAATAACAATATAGATGATGATGATGTTATGACAATATTATGATTACATTATAATGATCATGATGGAAAACGATAATGGTAGTGAAAGTAGAAGATGAAAACAGAAAAAGATGAGTTAAATAAAATTAATATGACAACCTAAGTAGAAAAGAAGTAATGAAGGAATGGTTAAAGCCATTATCGGGTTAGCGGGACGTCGCGGGTTCAAACCCGGACTTCGGCATTTTTTTAGGTCATCATCTTTGAGCTAGATATTTAATTTATTTACTTATTATTATTATTATTATTATTGCTACTACTTTTATATTAACAATATTATTATAACAAATAAATATTTTTTTTATAAGCATATATATATTACAACTACCATAATATTACATATAATTATATATATTTAGATTATTTATATAAATATTTACATATAACAAATTATTGATTTTAAATATAATATTAAACTATATAAATATTAACTATTTTAAATATATACAAATTAAATATATATAAGATATATAATTTAAGATATAATATATGAATTTATTTGATTACAATTATATGTGTTAATATATATAAATGATATAGGTTCGTGAATCCGAGGCCAACCCTATAGTTGTTAAATGTCGTCATATGTATTTTTACTACAAAATACAGTATGGTGAGTTCATTTGATTCCCTTTTACTCTTTACATTTTTGGGACTGAGAATACATGCGCTACTTTTACAACTGCTTTATTAAATGCTTTTGAAATACATTTTGAACTGCGAATAGATGAAATGCTTTTATAAATGTTTGACGAGATAGACATAAGCAAAACATTCCTCGAATGAGTTATGTGGATGTGATAATTGCCACCATTGAATTATGTGGACGTGATAATTGCCACAATTGATATGAATATTTTTTCCTTGATTATTATTGCTTGGTAACCTAAGAATTAGGGAATATCACTAATTTTGAGAATTAGTGCATGCCTAATTGACGCGAATCCTAAAGGTAGCTACCGGGTTTAACACCCCCACCCAGAATGTTCACTGGAAGAGCTAGTGGGCGTGGTGTTTAGTACTTCGAAGTTTATATGATTATTATACAGACGAGATGTTCTGTTTTGGGGATATTTTTATGCGCATTATATGTTAAGGTCGGTTACCAAGCCAAGCTATGAAAGAAATGAAAAGTGAATGTTATGTATCGAGAGAATGATTTTATACACAGGTTTTGTGTATGTTATTTTTGTGCACGGAATATGTGTACAGTTACTATGATTTATGAAAAATGGATTTCGTACACGAGAAATGTGTACTGTATTTAAAAGATATCGCATGTACATTACAGGTGGGTATAGGATTCGGGCTCATTTGTACCATGCAAGATTTAAATCTTGTGGTCTATCAAAATGACGAATTTTATTGTTTTATGATAAACCTATGAACTCACCAACCTTTTGGTTGACACTTGAAAGCATGTTTATTCTCAGGTATGAAAGAAATCTTCCGCTGTACATTTGCTCATATTAGAGATATTACTTGGAGTCATTCATGACATATTTCAAAAGACGTTGTGTGACGATCGCTCCAAATACATATGGACGAACACGTCATTCATCGATTTCATTGCGAGGTATTTGACCTCTATATGATACGTTTTGTATACATTGCATTCTTTTGAAAAGGCACACCATAAATGAATATTTAAATCAAAGGTTTTCGACATCTGATGATTTCTACATATAGACAATCACCGTAATATAATAATTTACAATAATACTTCCATTGACAATGCAGTCAAAATAAGATACATGGTGATGATTTGGTGAATGCAACGTTTCCTTGAAAAATATGCCATGTGTGACTCCATGCACATAGCTTGTCTAACATATAAGCAAACAGCGGAAGACTTCTAGGGAACCTGAGAATAAACATGCTAACAAGTGTCAACACAAAGGTTGGTGAGTTCATAGTTTTAATGTTGCGCATAATCTGTATATAAAGGTGGATCACAAGATTTCAGTGTTTCATCCGAAACGTTTATCAAAATATTCTACAAAATTGAGCACCCTGATAACTAAACTTAACGTATATATAATTTGTACCCTTTGTATAATCATCTTAATAATACACGCAAACCAACGTGTACGCTTATCAAATAGCATACGTTCGTTAAAAGGCTAGCGCTCTAGCTCGGACGGGGATATCAAGCCCTATGGATCCATATACTACTACTCGCGCCCACCAGTTCTTATAACTGGTAGTTAACAGTTACCAAAGCTAAGGGATTTTCGGTTCAAACTCAGTGTAGAATTTAGTATGTACTTGTATCCATTGCGTTTTAAATAAAGTGCATGTATTCTCAGCCCAAAAATATATATTGCAAAAGCAATTAAAAAGGGATCAATGAAACTCACCTTAGCAGCATATAAAGTTGTTCAACGTAATGTGATCGAAACTCAGAGTATCAAATAACCGTAGATCTCAACGTATCAATATTGTGATTCAATATTGCAGAAAAGTACGTAGACGTAACGAAGATAATAAATACTAGATTTGATTCATAAATATACCCCCGAACATTACCCATAACCTCCTTGGCAATAACCCATAATTTTGTTAGCTCTATCCCGCTCAAAACCCATTTTGAAAGTGACACGCTCAAGACCTCGTCGTAGTATTTTATGTATAATAATACTACTAATAATAATAAGATTAATAATAATAATAATAATAATAATAATAATAATAATAATAATAATAATAATAATAATAATAATAATAATAATAATAATAATAATAATAATAATAATAATAATAATAATAATAATAATATAAATTATAATAATAATACGGAGTAAAAAAAAGAGATAGATTGAGGATATAAATTGGCCAAATGATCGAGCTTTATAATGTCTCCTGGAAATCCCTGCCATGCGATCGCATGGCATATGTGAGGGGAACCCATGCGATCGCATGACCCCTGGTGACAGCTCAAAGTTGCTTGTTTTCTTGCTTGTCGACATAATATTATAATATATATAATATATTTAATTTAAATAATTAATTATATATTATATTAAATTCACGTGCATAGTTGACTTGTAATTTTTGTTTCGATAAATCGTACATCATTACGCGACTTATGTCCCGGTTTCGGTTTTTCGAACGCATTTTCGTACGCTTAGAAAACTAGCATTTTACGTTTTGTAACACGTACACTTGTCAAAATATAGACTTAGATTATCCCTAAATTATACCTCTCAAAATATAACTTATACATTTGAGTGTTTTGGTCATTTACTTCTATAACTCACTATTTGTTGAAATACATTTTAAAATACTGTTTTACTGTAGCAATTCACTGTAGCAAAGTCAATTTCACTGTAGCAAATAGTGATTTTTGAAAACACTGTAGCATTTTGAGTACTGTAGCAATTTGAAAATACTGTAGCAAGTTAGTGTTTTACTTGTTCATCTTAAACGCTTTAGTTAACTTATCTAAATATCAATCGAATCAATAAACGAATGTTACTATCGTTTACTAAATAACTTGAAATTATATATATGTATATATCTTTTTAATATACATAAATCAGTTTTTAAATACACATTGAAAGTTATTTATAAATAAATTTTAATAATAAATATTTCAACTTATCATATATATTCAAATAGATATTTAAACCAATAAGTTTAATGTACGGTATCAAACAATTAATACATTGTTACCTTTTCAAGTTATAGTATATATGTATCTATTTACATATAATTGTTAGCGAATCGTCGAAAACAACCGAAGGGTATTTAAATATATAAAAGTAGTTCAAAAATTTTGAGATTCAGTTTTACAGACTTTGCTTTTCGTGTCGGAAATGTTAATCATACAAAGATTAAGTTTAAATTTGGTCAGAAATTTCCGGGTCATCACACGTTGCATTTGAGTCGTCAAGTTCATCATGATTATTATTAAGTCAATTATAGTTGGAGGTATTATGAAATAGTATGCTTGTCGTCAACTTTCGATGTAAAGAAAGTTTGTCTTTTAAAAACGAATGCAATGTTTGTAAAATGTAACATATAGAGGTCAATTACCTCGCGATGAAATCAACTATTGTGAATCATTTATATTGTATATGAACGGGGCAGCTCACATATACCTACATATCATTGTCACCATCACCACATATTCACCATTACATCCTAAATGTTCTTAAAATGTTATATGCTGTGTGCTATCATGAAAAAAAAGGAGGAAGTGAAAGAGACGAATTTGAAAATGATATATGCCAAAAATTGTGAAACGATTGCTCTAAAAAGCATGGACCACTGAGGCATAGAAAAAAAAATGAATGATAAAAAGAGAGTAGAAGAAGAGTATGCCAAAAATTGTGAAACGAGTGCCTTATAAAGCATGGACCACTGAGGCATAAAATTCGTTCTCGATGAAATGTCAAGTCAAGAATGCAAAACTCCTTATAACCTTACAAAGTACCTACACCTTTCATGTGATGCCTCGTATAAATGGGCAATGTAACCAAAATCCACTTTACCGAGCTTGTGGTATGGGGTATTTCCAATTAGACTTAGGGGGTTCATTGGTGTCGGGACTTAGAAGCTATACACTTAGTACTAGTGTAGACAAGGGCATGAGTTTGGCTAGTTGAAAAGTTAAGAAGGATAAGAACACAAACATATATATGATTCTAGTTTTAGTGGACATTCCGATTTAAATTAATTTATCTTGGTGCGAATGAGGGTCACCTTAAAATTTCTAAACCTTATAAAGTTTGATTGGTTCGACATTCGTAACCGCTTTACACCTAAGTCATGACTAACCCTTATACAATCACTCCGGATGTAATTAAACCCGTTTTGTGTTTCTTTTGACATGTTACTTAGATGCATTTGTATTGTTGATTAAAAGAGTAAGTGTGGATCATAAAAGTTGTGAAGCATAGTTATTTAACCTAGTCTAAGTATTGATCCATTTGATCATTCGGGGAAATGCTTGAGGTTTATGATGATATGATTAGCGGAGGAATTGTTGAGCTAAGGAAATATTCTGTGAAAAGAAGTTCATGATTGAATGTGTTAGAGGATAAAAGTTGCTTGAGGTTTTGAGTGATTGACCCATATCGTCCTTACATCTTGATTAATAGTTAATTTTGTTTGCGAAAAATTATTTGAGTTAATACCACCTAGGTGTTGTGGTCTTGTAGTTAAAAACAGATTTGCTTGAGGACAAGCAAAAGCCAAGTGTGGAGGGTTTGATCGTTCCTTATTTATCACGATTATTTATGTTTAAATACGCAAAATTAACTATGTGTGAGTGAAAAAGGAGATATTTTGATGTGGTTTTATGTTTTACAGGTAAGAAAGATATTGGCGCGAAATGTGGTACAAAACAGTGGTTTAAAGTGGATTATGGACAAGATTTAAGAGCTTAAAGAGTGATCAGGAAATTTGTATTAGCGTAAAATACGCCATTTTTGGCGTAAAATACGCCACAGCTCAGGTCAATCCAGAATAAAAGTCCATCTTTGGCATAAAAATACGCCCAGAAAAATAACATTGGCGTAAAATATGCCAGATGTGGCGTAAAATACGCCAGGCCAAAATTCCTGGTGCCGGGAAATTCGAAAATTAGCTTTGTGGCCAAGTTTTCTAACCCCTATTTAAAGGGAGCTCTAGGGTTACGAGACCAACACTTTTTCCATCAGTTTTGGCAGCAGAAAACATTCCCAAACACCTTAAAACACCATCCAATCATCATTATTCAAGGATTCAAGTCAAGATCAATGTGTGGTTCATCATGCAATCATCAAGAAACTCATTGATTATCATCACCAACATGCTTGGCTAGTTTTCTAAACTTTATCCTTTCCATGAACAATTGAATCATGTATAATTTCATTCAAGATTATGTGATTCGTGATGTTTAATACTGTTGGATTATGATGTTATGAATCAAGTTGATTTTTGATTAATGAAAGTTCTATGTTTGTTATTGCAAGTTAAATTATTGTGATTTAACAACGTGTTCTTGATCCAACTTAGTGTTAATTAGATTAGGGATAAAGACACTTTGTCTAGATTGCATAGTTTAAACCCAAGATAATAGAATTATTGAACTCAAGAAGTCTTGTCTATGAGATTTGATCAACAATTGATAAACATAATGCTTGTTTGAATGAATACATGTCAAATTGGGATTGTGAAAGGATAAAGGCTTTACTCTCATTGTTTACATTTCAATCTTTTCAACTGCACGCTAGTTTAAGTTTAAGTTTTAAGTAGTGATTAATCTAAGTAGTCTTTAGTTAAACCAACAACTCAATCTGGAAATTGCTTGCTTGTTAACCACAACTTCCCGTAGAACGAACCCTGCTTACCCTAGCTAAGTTAGAGTAATTAGGCTATTTTTGGTTGACCCTTCGACATCAATCAATCTACTTGATGTTTAATAGCTTATATAATTTGTCAGTCTATTTGCATGTTGATCCACATCATAAGGTTGATATGTATCATGTAATTGAATTGAATGCTAAGAATTGAGATATTAGTCATGCACATCACATGTCAAGTATATGCTTTAAGTCCTGCTTATTAAATGATATGCAACACTTGTCTTAACTTGCTTAGGGATAATAATTGGTCTATGATTGTTATCTTGATTTGTGTTAATATAAGTTATGAAACTTGCCTAATATGATTCTCATATGAGTTATTCGTTCATGTAGCTGCTTATATTTATAATTGTTTAATTTAAATCTTTACTTTCTTGCTTTATTTTGTTATTTTGTTTATCTTAAATCATCTTTTTCCTAAGAGATAAGAATATATCCAATAAAAGACATAAAAATATATCCTTAGAGCATAGGGAGTCGTTCGGTGTTAAATCTCAGTGTTAAATTTAACACTGGATTTAACACTGAGGCCAAAACAGGGGAAATGGTTCAGTGTTAAATCTCAGTGTTAAATTTATTATTTAATTCATTTTAATACTTTTATTTATTATTATTTAATTCATTTTTAATACTTTTATTTATTATTATTTAATTATTTTAATATCTATTTATTATTTATTTTTATTTATATAATTTAAATAATAAAAATATATAATTTTTTAACCATTTTGCCCATAAAATTGATCCATGTATTTTTTAGTTGTATGGTCCAATGTCTTTTAGCCCACTATAAATTAAAGTTAAAATTCTAAACAAATAAAATAAAACCTAAATTTACAGCATCCTTTATTTTGTTCCTTCTCTTTCTACCTCATCTTCCCCCTTCATCTTAAAATCTACAGCAGCAACAATGGTGATAGGCTGAAAAAAACGAAAAAAAGGAAACGAAAACAAAGAAAATAAAAAAAAAATCAAACGAGCACCACCGTTGCCCAGCTAACGCTGGCCAACGTTAAAGGCATTTAACGCCGGTTTAACGCCGGCGGGGAGTGGGTGGCACCACCGTCCCCACCGTTAAAATTGGTTAACGACGAAAAAAGTTGTCGACTCCTGGTGCTCTTAATTCTTTAATAAGAGTTAAGCTATAAACAACTTATAACGCATCTACGCTCTCTTGGGACGATAACCTAAAATACTACTTCTGATCGGGTTTTGTTGCTCGTTAGAGTGTTAAAAGTGTAATAATAAAGGTTATATAAATTTAAAAGTTTGAAAGGCAAATTAAGCACTGCACACTTTTGCATATCAGTGTCTAGTCAACTCTTATGGACGTGCACTCCACATTCTTCATACCCATTATTAAGTATCAGTAGATAACTTTCACTTTCAAGTAAATCGCAATTAACTAAAATAATTTAACTGTTAAATAACACAACAAAATCATAAACATGATATTGAGACCTTGTAACATCTTAAAAGTTAAATGCATATCTTTAGAAACTTAGTGTACCATAAGCAACTACAGACTCCAATTTTAAATATCTCAAACCGCTAACAAGTTAATCACATCCATCACAATCAAAAAGTTAAAACAATCTAGATTATCAGTTATTGCCCAATTATCTAATTCATAATAATAGATTAGTTAAAACGATACTGATATAGCCGCTCATCTATGGACTTCCCACACATGGTAAATTCAGATCAGGAATTAGAAACTTATCCTCCTTCATTTGATTAATCTTCTCTGGTTGAGGCTGATCAACTTCGATAGTCACCTTGGCTACGATTTCCTCTGTATCACCACCACCATAAGAGACTTCTTGAGATTCACCACTTGAAAACTTTATTTTATGAGTTTCTCCTGATCTCATCGTCTCCTCATTCTTCATTTGTGAATCTATCTGAAGATAGAAAAGAATAGTATATATAATAAAATCTTGAACATGGTAAATAAATCATTAGTTGTCTCAGCTGCAAACTAATTAGAATTAAAACATTGTACGAGTAGTTTTTTTATTTATTTTTATCGCCATGTTTGGCGAAGAACGTACACATATGAGATTCTAAGATCAGAGATGACCCTGTATTTGTAGACTTCGCGCTCACTAGTTTATCATGTAAGTTGTCGCGTGCAGATTATGCTCTAGATTAAATTACATGCATGGAAAGTATAATCTTATTAGATGATAATTTGGGGTTGTCCTAGGTCTCATTATGGGCTTAGGTATATTAGGGTTAAATTTAGGTTATATGGTTCACTGTAATATCCATAAATAGTGGATCGATATACAATAATCGTTACCGAGTTTAATTGTTTAACAAATCTGTTGCTCTAGATTATGGAATAAAACTTAAATATAGGCAATGAAAGTATACTTAATTAACTCGATAGCTATCGCTAGGCGGCAATGGTGGAATTAGAATTTTTTTTCACTGGGGGCAATTTTTTATTTAATAGTGTACCAAATCTTTTTAAGCAAAATATGGAGATTTTTGGACAAAATATAAGGTTTTTGGGGCAAAATAAAGAGGTTTTTGGGCAAAATATAGAGGCGTTAGGAGCAAAATATAAAGACTTTTTGGCAAGGAAAAATATTTACTGGGGGCAAAATGAAAAAATCCAAAATTTTTGCATTAAAAATTACAAATTCATTAGGGGCGGGTGCCCCCGCCTGCCCCTTAGTAGTTACGCCCTGCTAGGCAAAACCTAAGTAATAAACCTAGTGGGAAGTATATACATTGCAGTGCTAAAACGCATGGCAGATTATCAGCTATACAGCTTCTAACAATTACTTTAACAATAACTCCAATAAACGTTGTATTGATTAATTAAAATGGTGGCATAATTTACTGAGTAGTAATTAATATCCAGAAGAAAAAACACGATACTTATGTAAGTGATCTTATTGCACATAGACATCGACATCAAAGACAAGTAGTAATAAGGAAAAAGGGGATGAGAGTACGCAGTTTTACCATCTCCGAATTGAGAGACTCATTTTGCACCAAGTGGTCTTCAATGGTGGTTTCTGCCATGTTCTGTACATCCGGTACTTCAATCTCCTTGGCTGCGCTGAACTCTGCTCGCTCTGTTTCACCCTGTAAGTATGGTTTGAAATAGAAGTAGATAAGAACAATATAAGCATGTCTCCATGGATAGATTCTGAATTTTTAAAGGATTCCTACTTCAAGAAGTTAAACCGCTCAACAAATTAAATATCTTAGAAAGGATCATGTATTTAGATTCAGAATCTTAAACCTTGCAACAAATTAAGTATCGATCGGAACTAATTTTGGAATACATTCAGTACATAATTATCTTCTGATAAAGACAGTATCCTGAGATCTTGAATATGATGGGTATATTATTTAGATGGTGGTATAAATTACTAATTAGTACAGTAATTAATTAATATCCAGAAGAAAAACCACATCACATACATATATGCCTGCATGCACATATACACTAAAGAGTAGTGTATTAAAAGATAACTGAAATTAGAGTATGTGGTTACCTTTTCCAAGTTGAGTGATTCATTTTGCACCATGTTCTCTTCAGTAGTGACCACGGATGTGCACCCTTCTGCTCGCTGTACATCAGTCTATATATCAAAATATTTAGTTATATATTTCTACATAAAATTAAATTGATAGTTGTATGTATGTTCTATAGAAGAACATACATACATACATACATAAGTGATTGAATACACATATACACTGATGGCTAGTAGTAGCATTAATGGCAAAAGGGAATGAGTGTACGCGATTATACCATCTTCGAGTTGAGATTCTCATTTTGCAGGTTGTGATCATCTTTAATATCTTCAATGTTGGTCATGGTGACTTCACAACTTGATAACTTCATTTTATGAGTTTCTCCACAAGTCACCTTCTCCTCATTCTCCATGTGTGAATCCATCTGGGAAAAAAAAAAAAAAAAAAAAAAACAGTATATATAAGCAAATCTCGAGCATGAAAAATTAATCATTAATTATCCATCTCAGTTGCTAACGTAACTAATTAATATTAAAGACAAGTACTCGTAGTGGCGGATCTAGGAATGGTAGTCACTCATGTCACTGGTTAAGAACACAAATTTTTTTTTTAGTAAATGGCTTATTTCAATAGTGTCACTAAAAAAATTACAGTATCCACTGGTGGCACTAGTTAAAAACTCAAAAAAAATTCTGCTACATTGCATATTTCACTAGTGTCCGTGCTACCAGTCAACATAAGGTAAGTCCGCCCCTTAGTACTCGTACTAAAGACAAGTAGTAAAGAGGAAAAATGGGATGAGAGTACACAGTTTTACCATCTCCGAGTTGAGAGACTCATTTTGCACCAAGTTCTCTACAATGGTGGCTATGGTGGTGTCTGCCATGTTCTGTACATTTGGTACTTCAATCTCCTTGGCTGCGCTGAACTCTGCTCGCTCTGTTTCACCCTGTAAGTACGGTTTGAAATAAAGTAGAGAAGAACAAATAAGTTGAGTCTTCAAGGAAAGTAGAAACTAGTATATATGTAATATGTTATATCTAGCAGAAGTCATTATATGACAAGATCTAACATTGCAATTAAAACATCTATATCAAGATCCAGTTAAAGTTTTGCCTAATGCCACCTAGTCCATGAAAATTAAATTAGTTAAAAATAAGTATCCTAACAAATAAGGATGCAAGCAATTAAAGATTCAGAATCTTATACCGTGCAACAAATTATGTATCAACCGGAGCTTATTTTGGGACGCATTCAGTACGTTATCTTTAGATACAGTATCCTGAGATCTTTGTATATGAAAGTTATAGAACATATGAGCATAACACGCATAATCTATACATATGGATTATGGACTCTTATTTATATTTTAATTGGTTGCATAATTAAAAGTACCAATTAATATTTCATATTCAGACACAATTATATATGTGCACATATACACTAATTAAAGAGCAGTATGTTGTTTTACCTTTTCCAAGTTGAGAGACTCATTTTGCACCATGTGCTCTTCAGTAGTGGCCATGGATGTGCACCCTTCTTCTAGCTGTACTTCAGTCTACATCGAAATATTTAGTTTTTTATTCGTATATATAAAATAAAGTCAACACTTTTATGTATGTTCTATAGAAAAACATACATAAGTGATTAAATGCACATATACGCTAATGGCTAGCAGCAGCATTTATAACAAAAGGAAATGAGTGTACTCGATTTACCATATCCGAGTTGAGAGGCTTATTTTGCAGGATGTGATCTTCAATATTAGTCATGGTGGTTTCTAACACTGCGTGCTCATCGGCAGCTTCATGTGCACGACCTGGTACCTGAATTTCTCTTGATGCATTGAACTCTGCTCGCTCTATTTCACTCAGTGAGCATGATTTGAACCTCTTTCGCGCAATTTCAGCCTGTGACTCTTGCTTCTAAAGTAGAAATTAGCAATATAAGTCTTCATGCAAAGAGTTATACCGTATACATTATTATTATTATTATTATTATTATTATTATTATTATTATTATTATTATTATTATTATTATTATTATTATTATTATTATTATTATTATTATTATTATTATTATTATTATTATTATGTTATATATACAAGTAAATCAACACTTGGTGAATTTGTGATCCGCACTGTTGGTTGGACATATTGTTTTAGGTCTGCAGTTTTTTGCCGTATGTTTGTTTTGTTTGGATTCCTTGAGTATCGGCTATACCTTTTGATATTCAGATCTGTTGAATGTTATCGTTTTTTTTTAAAATTTATTTTTATTTATTTTTTTTTTTTACAGAAATAAAGAAGAAAACACCTGGTGATTTCTATTGAAAGAAGTTATAACCAAGAACACCACTTCCCTCATATATACTAAAGCTTAGTATGCGCTTGGGCGCGCGAACACACGCACATACACACATATATATAGGTGCATTGCCCACATTTATTGTAGTTATACATTAATTATTAACAAGGTCGTTATTAAAAGATGAAAATATAACACAATCTTGTACATGAGGGAGATGATGATCTATGGCATAAAAGTACTAACATCCAACCCAAAAAATCTTAAAAAAATCTCTCTCTATATATAAATATATGTGACACAGATATATTCTCTAAACAAGAAAATCGTGCGCGAAAAGAAGAGCTAGAGGGCGAATGGTTTTACCTTTTTCAGCTTATACGATCTTTGTTGCGACACAAGCTCTTTAATAGTGATTGACATATAATCGACTTCTTGATTAACCTGTTTCTTCAGAGCATGCTTCTTTCTCGGTGCACTACCCTGTGGTTGTTGTTTTTAAAGGAAGAGTTGGTTATAATTTAAACCTCTTTTATTAGATATAAATATATATTGATGTAATTTTACGCGATCTTGAGGACGTATAGCCTTCATTGCAAATGGCAATCGATAACTTAAATGTATCTCACTTTAGGTACTCAAAATTTCCTTGTGTTTTTTGTTTCTCTTTCAAAAACAATTTATTTAATTGGTTGTTAGTTGTTACTCTTTGTGATTATCATGTAGACGCACAATTAGAGAGCAAATTAACGTTATATTAATAGTAGATCACCTTAGCCTTTCTATATTTACTGCTAGATGGTGTCTTTTGACTTGATTTTGAAGACCATAATGCCTGCATTTGCAAATATATCAAATAAAAAGTAAGTTTACAAATCAATTACTCCTATTAGTTGGATAATAAACTTTAGAATATAATGCTGCAACTGGTGATCTATTTATATGGGAAAGTCCAGATTATAATTTGATCCAATTTAATTAAATATTAGATTATAGTACTCCATATATACTACAAAACACACACACACACACTATTCACAGTTAATGTACACGTTCATATTCATACAAGTATTTATTACTATTATACTTTTTACTCCGTCTGTTATTGTTGACACGTGCCTTTGATTTTTATATGTGAAATTTGATAATTTTATTGGTATTACCTAATATATTATTTTATGAAAAATGAAAAAAAAAAAAAAAAAATATTCAAGAAAAAACAATATAGTGTTTACAAAGATAAACAAAATACATATTTTGTGTCGATGATAAATGTGATTTCTTACACTTACTTCGAAAATTGATTCATGCTAAATGAATTATTTTGAATTCTATGAAGATTTCTTCCAGGAGCATAATTTAAATGCGCATGAACTCTTAGATTGTATTAGATACTTTGCATTTTTTTTTTTTAGTTTTCTAGTAATTGTAAATTTTTTATTTCATGGACTAATTGGCTTATAATGCCATTGTAATTGCTTTCTTTTACTTCTAGCTCCTTGCTAGGAGCCTAATAAAACTTGCCGTTAAAAAAAAATGAACATATATTTATAAATATATTTTTATAGATTATGTACGAATATAGTATAGTAGTTGACCCTCCTTTAACTAAAATTTTTAAAAAATTGTTTAAAAAGTTCAAATACTTATATTACTCGCACAAAAAGATGTGAAAAAGTATTTTTTTTATTTATTTGTGTTCAAATCAAACTTTATTATAGAATGAAACTTGACCTTTGTGGCGTTCAAATTAAACAAATAATTTGTAGGAATATTATATACGAAACTGAAACGAGTAATTAAAACTCTAACAAATTACTCAAACAAAATAATCAGATTATAAACATGTATAATACATAACCAAAATAAGAACGGAAAAAGATAGAACGATCTAACCGATTTGACGATCTAACCGAATTGAAGGGTTGAATCGGGCTTGTGTTTGACACAATTCCCTTAAACAGATTCGACGTCTGTTCCCAGGGTACACCGGTCCGAAGCAGCGTACTGCCGGACTTGAACACTTGCCTGAAAGGTAACCGGAATGGGGAGACCTTGTTGCGGCTGAGAGGGAAAACTAATTGTGTTTGTGCTCTCTAGTTTTTGGTATCTATTTCTACAAGCCTAAGACCTTTATTTATAGTGAAGACTATAGCCTTAGGTTTGCTCCCACAACCGATGTGGGACAAAAACACTCAACTTATTCTTCAAGTTAATTTTGCACAAAACTAGCAAATTTGAGACTCGATATCTCATTCACCTTTAATCCGTTTTGGACACACTTTAGGTCGTTGTAAAGCCCCCGTCAAGGACTACAAAACCCACCAAATGATTATTAATATATATAAATCTATCATATATTAATTGGTGTCCAAAGTTGGTGAAAACACACTTGCTTTTAACTAATTTTCCAACAATCCCCCACATGAATGGAGATCGATCTCAGAAACAACAATATTCCGATTAAGTTTCAGCGGTTGAATCTTGCATACAATAAGTAGGTGTTACCCTTTGAACTTTCGCTTGTGAAAACGCACTTAGTCTACTGGCTCTGAGTAGACGGCGATGTCTTTGAACTCGTCTGCCGTTTGTGTAGGCGACAATACGCTTCACACAAGACTCTCCCTGACAACTTCAAGTCCTCATAGTTATGTTCGTTATGGTCATGAACATTAGCCTGGTTCTGCGAGAGCTTATCAAGTATTGTGCCCTAACAATACCCTTCGAAGCGACCCCACTTCTCTCTCACATAGGTGATTCACCACCGAATGTCTACTGATTAAACACGCATGCTTATTTCAGTTGAATCATTAAAAGCCATGGGCTTATCCTCTTACATGTCACTTCTAGGAATGGACTAGGAAGTCTACTCATAATTAGTAAACTCCCTTTAAAAGGTGTAGGGGTTGTTAGTTTAGTAATTAACTCCCCCACAGTGACCGTCGCCAGTTCATACAAGTAGGTTGTCCTATTGAACTCAGATCTTGGGATCTCCAGTCAACTGAGTTAGGTTTTCCTTCATATAAACTTAGCCTTTCATGGGCTTCAGTCCCATTCCCACGCACGACTCATACACTAACTCTCTGCTTAAGCCTTTTTTCAGCGGATCCGCAACATTATCCTTTGACTTCACATAGTCAATAGTGATAATTTTTGTAGAGATTAGTTGTCGTACTTTATTATGTCTACGTCTCATATGTTTATTCTTACCACATTGTAATATGAGCTCTACTAATTCACCGATTGACTATTACAATGTATACATATGGCCGACACCGGCTTAGGCCATCTTGGTATATCCTCAATAAATTGACGTAGCCATTCTGCCTCTTCACCAGCTTTATCTAAAGCGATGAATTCTGATTCCATCGTGGATCTAGCAATAATCGTTTGTTTAGACGATTTCCACGATATCGTAACACTTCCAAGTGTGAATACATACTCACTTGTTGCTCTGGAATCATTTGTATCAGATATCCAGTTCGCATCAAAGTGACCGTTGATCACTGCAGGATATCTGTTATAATGCTACCAGTAATCCCGAGTACCGAAGTAACATAATCATACAACTCTAATTAGATGTACTTAGATTATTCGTGTATCTATTTAGCTTGCTTACAGCATATGCTAAGTCGGATCGAGTACAACTCATTAGATACATTAGAACGCATTATCATGTATCATGTTTTTGATATCAAAATGCAAGACACCCCCACATTTACAAGCTATGCTGTTGTGTTCATTTTACACAACCAACTAGGGTTACTGCTTATCCTTTCAAAGCTTCCCCCACATGTCTTGCAACTTGATATAAGTTATAATCATAATCATATATATCTAATATGATTCTATCAATGAAGCGTTCAAATGCCCACACATAAGATTTACATCTTTTGTGATCCATATTTTAACACATTTGAGCAATTCTTAGTCATATTCTAGGTTTGACCTAGAGACGTCGAATTTAGAAAACTTAACAAAGTTCTCGCACTCAAATTATATTTCCACATCTGAATTCTGATTTGGCAATTCAAATCTCAAGATAATAATATAATAAAGATTAACATCTTTATATAATAAGTATCTCCAATATCATAATTCACATAACATGCGAATAATTCACATCATCAGAGATGTTCACAATATACCAAATCCCTCTATTACTGAATGAAAGCGATTTTGTCTTTAAATATATTCAACACAATGAAATATTAGTTGTTAATTGATCACTGCAGATGATCATTATTAACAACCCAAGTCTAGTACTCCATAGACTTTATGTCCAAAGCATTAGAATAAAAGACGCATCATTCATATTCTTCATAGATTTTCTCACAAGAAATGTCATATCATATCTCTTGTATCATGAGAAAATTGACGGCATATACTTAAACACACCGCCTTAAATATACCATTTAAGAGGGTTTAAGATATCATGTATATCTTTTCATACATTCAGTATTAGTTCCTCTATAAGCATACAATGTGTATGCCATTTATCAAGGAAGATCCTTTAATTCTCTATAAATAGAATTTTCCATAGAATTCCCTCGTGTCCATAAATAATCATTTTATTATCACAAAATAAATATTTGATGGCATCTCTTCAATGAGATCCTTCCGAGGAAGTTCTTAAAATCTACTAGTGCCTCTTGAACTAGCTCATTAGGTGTCTTATCTTGAACACCTTCATTGTCTATCGTAGACGAATTTTCACTTTCATTTTAAATGTATGGAAATACAATTTCAAAGAATGAAAGGTTTCTTTATTCCATTTTCAGGCCCTTGTCTATATCCGGAATATTGGATTCATACACAAAAGGAAGCGATAAGCACTACTGTGTTCAACATATCTAATAAATATGCAATCAACAGTCTTGACTCCAATCTTTTGTGCCTTAGGTAATTGAAAAACTACCTTTACTAGGTACCCCCACATTTTTAGGTATTCATAGAATGATTTATTTTCCACCATAACTCGTATGGGTTTCATTCCGATTCCTCTGGGTATCTTATTTATAAGATAATTTGTCAATAGAATGACATCCTCCCACATTTACTGGCTTACACCAGATGTTACCAACATGGCATTCACCATATCTTTCAAGGTTCTATTCTTTCGTTCAATAGTCTCATTCGAGTGGGGTGAGTAAGATGCAGTGAATTCATTTCTAATGCCATTTTGTGAACAAAATTTAGCAAAATGTGCGATATATTCACCACCTCTATCACTACGAACAACCTTGATTTTTCGTTCAAGTTGATTCTCAACTTCGTTTTATAAGCAATAACTTCTCAATTGCTTCATCTTTACTTTAAAACAAGTAAACATAACAATACTTCGTGTTATCATCGATACACGTAATGAAGTACCATTCCTCGTTGGAATGGATTTCAAATCACACACATTATGTGGACCGTATCAAGGGTTTCGGTTATTCGTTCAACCGTAAGTGATCTCGTTAATTTGGCTTCAACACAAGTTTCACATTTATAGGGTATAACCCTTTTAAACGTACACTCACTCTCTGTCAACATGACCTTTTGAACGTACATTCCATTTTTTTTCCTTTTCAAAACGCCAAACTTGTTCATCTGAACACCAAATTTCTTACGAATCTCAGGAACATACAACACATTATTCAATGTAGTTCCTATCCAAAGTTCAATTTCCAGGATCATCACTCTGAAATATAAACTAAAATAAACTGTTTTAGCAAAACAGAAAATTTCAGTCTGCAAATACCACGTGAACTAATTTAGATTTTCAGCCCAATAAAATTTCATTTTACCGTGAACAAACTGAGTTAACCAAGCTTGTTTCAACTCAACTAGGTTAAACCAATCAGGTTTCAACCAAATAGGTAAACCGAGCAGGTTCAACTTAAACAAGTAAACCAAATACGTTTAAACCTAACCGGGTAAATCAAATAAGTTTCGACCCAAACAAGTAAACCAAACAGGTTTAAACTCAAACGGGTAACCAAACAGGCATCACCTTAAAACCGTTTCAACTCAAACGGATAAACCGAACAGGTTTCAACCCTACTGTTAAACCAAACAGGTTTAACCACAAACATGTAAACCAAACATGTTAAAACCAAAATGTTTATACTAAACGATTAACTAAACCGTTTCAACAAAACCGGTTAAACCAAACATCATGTTTAAGCCAAACTGTTAAACAAACATGTTTAAATCCGGTTTAATAACAGTGTAAAACTGTTCCAATTATGTCCTGAACATAACCAGTTTCGAATGCAGTCTGGAAACACTCTGAAAAACAGTCCGAAAACAGTTCGGAAAAGTGTTCAAAGCCATGTTCGAAAACAATCCAGAAACAGTCCAAAGACTATTCGCATACACGTTATAAAACGATCGACTTGCGCACAAGTAATCTGAATGATTCCAAACCTGAACCGCGCTCTCAATTTGAGCATCATGTTCCCTTTCTGCAACTTGGGAAGCAGTTCAGTTAAGAACCTCGCAAGGTTCAGTCGAGAACCTCGCAAGGTTCAGTCGAGAACCTCGCAAGGTTCAGCTTGGTCAGATAAAAGAGCATCTTTTACTGCCGATGTTTAAAGTTCAGTAAACTTTTCAGGTTTCTCAACATGAGAAATACCCGCATTTTTAGGCTATATATAAACAAACATTTATATATCAGAACTAAAAACAGTCAACAAAACATATATGTCAGTTACGGAATAATAATCTATTCGCTAACTGTGAAGGCCTATATATATTTCCAATTTACTCATGCAAAAAGATATCCGTAAATATATAATATTGACTTCACATTATATGTAATCACTTGCATTCATATCGCTACAAAGTAGGGATTCTATCTAGATTAGCACATTTGTTTTATTATATAAAATAAAACACAATTAAATGTGCAAAATCATCATGGCAATTTGAAAGATACAACCCCGAACAAAGTGGTTTATAAACATACACAATCAAATTATATATATCATATAATCATATATTTTCGATAAACATGCTCCTACACAATTCATTTTACCATATGATTCATAAACGGAGAATATGATATCAGACTTAGAATTTAGTTTATATGTATACAGCAAGGAGGTTTCAATAAACATAGATACAAAATTATTGATTATATCACAGCGGGCAACAAAAATATGCAAATAACCGATCTAAGAAGCAACATCTACAAAGTAGATTATCAATTTAATAGTACTCGAATGTTTGCGCAACAAATATATCGCAAATACAACACATTCCTTATATGATTATTAACTATCTTTTATTTTTGGACGCGATAATCGTCTTTGAGATTTGAAAATCCCATTTTAAAATAGAAAAATCAAACAAGAGAAATACCACCTCGAGTTATACCTGATTTTTAATCGTATTACCTCACAAATGGTCTGTGCGTTGACGATGAGAACAACAGAGTAACAGAAAAACGAATCGGGTCATGATCACCGTTAGATTCGTGTTGATTCAGGTTCCAATCCAGAATTCCACCGGAACCGATCTCGTTCCGATTTTAAACAATTAAAAGAAAGTAATCGTTAATGACAATACCTGCATAACCGAATCTTAACCGACGATCTCTAATCTCCCCGTGTGAATCCCTGTCTTTTATCTTTTATATAACTAAAACAGAGTTGTAAATGTCCATCTTTAAAGATACATAACTGCTATAATACTGGTTTTAACCAAGATACTATTTCAAGATCCAATCAATATGTATGTATACTATTAAAATAATAGTTTATAAAACTGGTTCTAATTTTCCTTATGAAGACAGCACAATGGCAGATTAGATATGACCATTTAATTCATACAAAGTAGAATATAAAATCCAGTCTCTTATATTAAGGTTAAACCAGTTTCATCAAAAGCGCATAGCTTACAACCGAGTCATATAAGCAGACCAATTATCAATAATTATCAGTTTATGTACATAACATAAATTAAATTTCAGGCAGGAGTTAAAACCCATGGAAATTTGATTCTACCATTTTCATGGCGTCTAATTATTTTTATTTTATTATTTTTATTTCTTTTTAAACTTTTTCCTACTTAAAGGCCGGAGGTCCTCTCAGAAGCAATCTCTTTATCCGTCGAATAGAGAGAGGGATGACTTTCTCTACTTTTGAGAGTGTTTCACTCTGGGTGAAGAAATGACTTGTCTTTATTCTCGAATAGGGGAAAGATTGTCTACATCTCACCTCCCCATACACCACTTATATGGTATTGGGCTTTGTTGTTGTTGTTGTACATAACATAATTGGAGTATATATAAACATATATAATCGCAAAGCATAATAAAGCACATGTGGAGTCTATATAGACAATAAAGAACATGTAAAAGATGTTATAGGCTGTAGACTAAAATCAAAGCAGATCAAATAATCGAGTTTTGACAACTTTTAACCATATGTGTATAATAGCTTATTACCATATCAGACTAATCAGAAGATATATATTTGAACAGGATAACATACACGTACAACAAACATGGTGATTACAAGCATAAAATATAATATCATCATATCTCAGTTTCGTAAAAAATAATCAATTTCGTGAACACGAATCTGTTTAAGTTTGTAGGAATATTATATACGAAACTGAAACGAGTAATTAAAACCCTAACAAATTACTCAAACAAAATAATCAGATTATAAACATGTATAATACATAACCAAAATAAGAACGGAAAAAGATAGAACGATCTAACCGATTTGACGATCTAACCGAATTGAAGGGTTGAACCGGGCTTGTGTTTGACACAATTCCCTTAAACAGATTCGACGTCTGTTCCCAGGGTACACCGGTCCGAAGCAGCGTACTTGGCGGACTTGAACACTTGCCTGAAAGGTAACCGGAACGGGGAGACCTTGTTGCGGCTGAGAGGGAAAACTAATTGTGTTTGTGCTCTCTAGTTTTTGGTGTCTATTTCTACAAGCCTAAGACCTTTATTTATAGTGAAGACTATAGCCTTAGGTTTGCTCCCACAACCGATGTGGGACAAAAACACTTAACTTATTCTTCAAGTTAATTTTGCACAAAACTAGCAAATTTGAGACTTGTTAAAATACAATGCAAATTTAGAATAATATGGAATTAGTATATGTATATGGGTAAAATATCTAGATATTAATATGTATATGAAAAATATCTAGATATTAAAATGTAAAGAAAAATCTAGATATTTATGTGTGTAAGAAATATCTAGATATTTATATGTATAAAAATATCTAGATATTTATATATATCTATGAAAATATCTAGTTTCTAGAAACTTCCATGGAGTAGTATAAATAAAGATGAGGATTTCATTTGTAGAGTGTGAAGTAAGTTGTGTGAAGTTGTGAGAGTGAAGTAAGAAGTGAAGTGTGAAGTAGAGAAATAAGTTGTAAGAGTGAAGTAGAGTAGAAGATAGTTGTGAGGAAGTAAGAAGAGTGTGAGTTAGAGAAGAGAAAGCTTGTAAGTAATATTGTAATTGTATTCTAATATAAGTGTTCTTTGTTAAGTTTCCCGGTTAAGCCTTAGTTTGTGTTTAAGTTCTTAGTGCACTTGTGTTGTTCTTATTATATGGTCGGCTCTGCCGCCTAAGTGATATATGGTCGGTTATACCGCCTGAATGATATATGGTCGACACTGTCGCCTCACTATTATTGTGCACTAAGGATTCATAAAATTAAAGGCTAACCAACGTCAAAGTGTTGGTGTAGTGAGTGAGTATAACCTAGGTCCTCTATAGTGGGTGTGTTGGACTCGTCGAAGCTTCCAACAAGTGGTATCAGAGCGGGTCGTTCGGGACCATTGCTAGTGGAGGTACTCATCGGTAAACGTTGGACGTTTACATCATCTTGTTAACACCGAGGCCCTAAGGGAGATTCTGTCAGAGCACAGTTAGGAACTGTGAAAGCTCATTGGTCTGGAACCAAGCTTATTGGACGTTGGACGTCATGATGGCAGATCTTGCAAGTACGAGCAGTGAAATCAAGAGTCTCAATAACCACAACTATGGTTATTGGCGGACCTGTATAGAATCCTACCTACAAGGACAAGATTTGTGGGAAATAGTTGCTGGCAGTGACACAACGCCTCCACCTAAAGAAAATGCCGAAGCCTTGAGAAAATGGAACATCAAGGCCGGGAAGGCTTTATTTATATTGAAGACTACAATCGAGGAGGATCTATTGGAGTACATCCGTGACGAGAAAACACCAAAGGCCGCTTGGGAAACTTTTGAAAAATTATTTTCAAAGAAGAACGAAGCACGCCTCCAGCTCTTGGAAAATGAGCTCGCGGGTATCTCACAAGGAAGTCTGTCTATTTCTTAGTATTTCACCAAAGTGAAATCTATTTGCCGTGAGATATCTCAGCTTGCTCCTGAAGAGAAAGTGAGTGATGCAAGGATGAAGAGAATTATCATCCATGGCTTAAGGTCCGAGTATAATGGATTTATAGCCGCTGTGAGAGGATGGCCTACTCAACCATCATTAATAGAGCTGGAGAATTTATTGGCTAATCAAGAGGCATTAGCCAAGCAGATGAATGAAGTAACCATAAAAGACGAAGAAGATGCACTCTTCACCAATAAGAAGAAAGCAACATCTCGAAGACAAGAGGCGATGAAAGAAAGTAAGACATATGGGTGGAAGGGTCACCCAAAATCAAAAGGCAACGCTTCAGGGGGTGCTCAACAAGGAAGAAGAGATCATCGCCAACAATACGGGGAAAATGATAAGAGAAAGAATGGTGAATGCTTCGATTGTGGCAAGAAGGGTCATTTTGCTCGAGATTGTAGATTCCCCAAAAGGCGAACTTTCGAAGGAAATGTGGCAGCCACAAGAGATGAGAAGAAAGAGGTCACATTCGAAGCAACCATTAATGAGGAAACATGGGATGCAGAAGCTGGACTCTCCGTTGAAGCTGACATAGATGATCAAGCTCTTGCAGCAACTTTAAAGTAAAAAATAAACTACAAAGATGATTGGATCATCGATTCTGGCTGCTCAAATCATATGACCAATGATCGGACGAAGCTGCAAGAAATGGAGGATTACAAAGGAAAGAGAGTCGTGTTGACAGCCGACAATTCAAGGTTGTCTATTTCTCACATTGGAAAGACAATAATTCCAAGTGAAGGTGACTCTCATAAGCTCCAACTCGAGAAGGTGTATCTTGTCCCTGGCCTAAAGAAGAATTTACTGTCAGTACCACAATTGACAGCAAAAGGGAATTATGTGCTCTTTGGACCAGAAGATGTGTCCGTATTCAAGAGAGTGAAGGTGGTTGGCAATCCAATTATGCAAGGAAGAAGAATAGAGTCGGTCTATGTACTATCTGCTGAAACAGCATATGTGGATAAGACTCGGAAGAATGAGACGGCTGATCTTTGGCATGAACGTCTTGGGCATGTGGGCTACAACAAGTTAAAGGAGATGATGGTGAAACACATAGTAAATGGGCTTCCTCAAATTGATATCTGAACAGATACAATATGTGCTGGATGTCAATTTGGCAAAGCTCACCAATTGCCATTCAAGGAGTCAGCGCATCAGTCCAAGACACCACTAGAGCTCATACACTCAGATGTCTTCGGCCCAGTGAAACAAACATCACTTGGAGGTATGAAGTATATGGTGACATTCATTGATGACTTCTCAAGGTATGTATGGGTTTACTTCATGAAGGAAAAGTCGGAGACTTTTCAGAAGTTTAAAGAGTTCAAGAAGAAATAGAAAGTGAGCTCAATAATAAGATTAGGTGCTTACGCACAGATAATGGAGGAGAATATTTATCAACCGAGTTCAATATCTATCTTGAGAAGCACAAGATCAGAAGGCAATTGAATTGCCCCAATACTCCACAACAGAATGGAGTGGCAGAACGCAAGAATCGTCACCTTGCTGAAACTTGTCGAAGTATGCTTCATGGTAAGAATGTACCAGGAAGATTTTGGGCCGGATGTATGAGGACGGCATCATACGTGATTAATAGGCTTCCACAAACCAAGTTGGGGTATATTTCACCATATGAAAGATTATGGAAGATCAAGCCAACCGTCAACCATCTCAAGGTTTTTGGATGTGTATGTTACGTCTTCGTACCAGATCATCTACGAAGCAAATTTGATAAGAAGGCAATTCGGTGCATTTTTGTCGGTTATGATGAATCAAGAAAAGGATGGAGATGTTGTGATCCAAATACTGGAAAGTTTCATACTTCAAGAAATGTGGTATTTGATGAAGCTTCTTCATGGTGGTCACCTCAAAAGATAGAGCTTCCAGAATCTCATGGATTAGAAGAAGTTCCAAAAGAGAAAGAAGAACATAAAGAGCACATATCGGATCCAATTAAAGAAGGAGATGGGTCGTACTCTAAGGAAACGAGTCCATGGAAAACTGGAGTACATCAATCTACATCCGAAGAGGTTCGTCCAAGCCAAATGGATGCCGAGGAGCATGTGCAAGAATTACGGAGATCAACAAGGCCGAGGTAACCTAATCCGAGGTATGCCAATGCTGCTCATGTGGATGAATCAATACCTATTGAGCCTTCCACTTATGAAGAAGCAGCACAAAGTCAAGAATGGCAGAAAGCGATGGAAGAAGAAATTAATGCACTAAAAGAAAACCAGACATGGAGTTTAGTTCCAAAGCCAAAAGATGTAAAACCAATATCTTGTAAATGGGTTTACAAGGTGAAGACTCGATCAGATGGCTCCATTGAAAGGTATAAAGCTCGACTTGTTGCTAGAGGTTTTTTTCAACAATATGGGCTGGATTATGAAGAAACGTTTAGTCCAGTGGCGAAGATCACAACAATTCGAGCTCTACTAGCTTTAGCCGCTAGCAAATCTTGGAAGTTGTGGCAGATGGATGTCAAGAACGCTTTCTTACATGGAGAACTTGATAAAGAAATTTATATAGAGCAACCAAGAGGCTTTGAGAACAAGTCCCATCCTGACCATGTCTGCAAATTAAAGAAAGCACTATACGGCTTGAAGCAGGCTCCAAGAGCTTGGTACGGGAAGATTGGCGAGTTCTTAGTACAAAGTGGTTTCACAGTTGCTCCTTCAGATTCTAGTTTATTTGTGAAACAAGATCAAGGAAAACTAGCCATAGTGCTAGTATATGTGGATGACTTAATCATCACGGGAGATCACTATGAGGAGATCCAAAGAACAAGAGAGAATCTGTCTATCAGATTTCATATGAAGGAGCTTGGAGAACTCAAACATTTTCTTGGACTCGAAATAGAGCAGAAAAGAGAAGGATTATTTCTGGGATAACAGAAATATGCGCGAGATCTTTTACAAAAGTACGGAATGCTTAATTGCAAACCTATCTCAACTCCGATGGATCCGAATACACAACTACGAGCAGATGAAGGAAAAAGTCTTCAAGATGTTACCATGTATCGAAAGATGGTCGGAAGTCTTATTTATCTCACAATAAGCCGGCCAGATATATCTTATGCAGTTGGAGTGGTTAGTCGATACATGAGCAATCCGAAGAAGCCTCACCTTGATGTTGTACGATGCATCTTAAGGTATGTTAAAGGCACTATTAACTTTGGTATTTTATACAAGAAAACAAAAGAATGTCACGTGACTGGATATTGTGACGCCGATTACGCTGGAGACTATGATACACGACGGTCAACAACTGGATACATGTTTAGTCTTGGATCGGGAGTAATATCATGGTGCAGCAAGAGACAACCAACAGTATCCTTGTCAAGCACTGAAGCAGAATATCGATCGGCAGCATCAGCAACACAAGAAATTATGTGGTTGAAGCAACTAATGAAAGATCTTCATCAATCAACAGATTATCAAGTAAAGCTTTTCTGCGATAACCTATCAGCTATTCGTCTAGCAGAAAATCCAGTCTTTCATGCGAGAACAAAACATATAGAAGTGCACTATCACTATGTTCGCGAGAAGGTCCTTGAAGGAGAGATCAAGATGATGCCAACAAAGACAGATGAACAGGTTGCAGATATATTCACCAAGAGCCTAAGTAAACCGAAGTTTACAAAATTCAGAGAAGCACTTGGAATGGTCTGCAAGACATCGTTGGAAGAAAATTTGCATTGAGGGGGAGTGTTAAAATACAATGCAAATTTAGAATAATATGGAATTAGTATATGTATATGGGTAAAATATCTAGATATTAATATGTATATGAAAAATATCTAGATATTAAAATGTAAAGAAAAATCTAGATATTTATGTGTGTAAGAAATATCTAGATATTTATATGTATAAAAATATCTAGATATTTATATATATCCATGAAAATATCTAGTTTCTAGAAACTTCCATGGAGTAGTATAAATAAGGATGAGGATTTCATTTGTAGAGTGTGAAGTAAGTTGTGTGAAGTTGTGAGAGTGAAGTAAGAAGTGAAGTGTGAAGTAGAGAAATAAGTTGTAAGAGTGAAGTAGAGAAGAAGAGAGTTGTGAGGAAGTAAGAAGAGTGTGAGTTAGAGAAGAGAAAGCTTGTAAGTAATATTGTAATTGTATTCTAATATAAGTGTTCTTTGTTAAGTTTCCCGGTTAAGCCTTAGTTTGTGTTTAAGTTCTTAGTGCACTTGTGTTGTTCTTATTATATGGTCGGCTCTGCCGCCTAAGTGATATATGGTCGGTTATACCGCCTGAATGATATATGGTCGACACTGTCGCCTCACTATTATTGTGTACTAAGGATTCATAAAATTAAAGGCTAACCAACGTCAAAGTGTTGGTGTAGTGAGTGAGTATAACCTAGGTCCTCTATAGTGGGTGTGTTGGGCTCGTCGAAGCTTCCAACAAGACTCGATATCTCATTCACCTTTAATCCATTTTGGACACACTTTAGGTCGTTGTAAAGCCCCCGTCAAGGACTACAAAACCCACCAAATGATTATTAATATATATAAGTCTATCATATATTAATTGGTGTCCAAAGTTGGTAAAAACACACTTGCTTTTAACTAATTTTCCAACATAATTTTCATTTGCGTTTACTTTTTGTCCGTAAGACCAAAATGATCGAGTTTAATTCGACCTACTAAACTTCAAAATAGAATAAATCCGGTTCTTGGTTTTTATGTACTCTGTAATAAACAAAACAAGACCAAATGACATAAATACCCTTGGAACATTTAGCATAAGAAAGGTGGCGTAGGGTAGAAAACAGAAAAACAAAATCATGGAAGCTGATTTTTTTCCGACATATACAGACCTTTGCTTTAGATGATTTCAATCGATTTCGAATTCGAATACTTCGTCGTATCTGATTATCAACGTTATTTCTTCTTCCAACGTATTGATGATTAGCATAGCCATAGCCAGTACGACGTCGTTTGCTGCCCCAGTCATGTTTAAGAGGCGATAGCCGATTCTGCTGCCTCATAGCCAATGTTTCATGTGGCGGAGGTGGTTGTGATGATCGGCGGCGATCGGGTAAATGTGTCAACACTTGGTTGACCGTTGGATTATTTTTTGTAGTGTTGTTCACACGTGATTTTCTGTTCTTCATTATTGCTGAATTAATTTGAATTGAAGTGAAGGTTGTTGTAATCAAGTTTGAGAACTGGGAAAAATGCGTGAGGGATTGATACATATACAAAGATGACATAAAATGAAATATAATTTATTGTATATCATATAATATTATATTATATTATATTATATATTATATTATATTATATAATAATAAAATAATAGTATAATATTATGGTGTTAATGTGAGGACCCCAAAAAAAGTGAAGTTTACAACTGATAAACTATATACTTGAAGGTTTTGTTTTTATATATGTTAACAACATACATAAGTTAGCGTTTGTGGTCCTATGTCGCCTACATGGTGTGACAAACGCCCCACAAACACTTAGAATGGAGTGTTTGTGGGCGGTTGTCTTTGGACGTTTTTCGGCAAAACACGTTGAGGAGAATGGGTGTGACAATAATGTGGCAGTCCATGATTGGTTCTATATATTTTAGCTCTCCAACTTTAATTTAATTACACCTTAAATACCAATCAAATTTTACCACATCACCCACAAACGCTCTTACAAATGCTCCACCATTACAACACCCTCGTTCCACTGTCATGGCCATGTCAGCGATATCTACTCCACCTCACAATCACCATTATCCGTGATCTAATTTAAATATGTTAATGTTATGTTATATACTCCCATCGAAATGAGGGGTAGAGTTATCTTGATTTTAACAAATTATAAAATCATCTCTCTTACTGTGTTAAAATAAGTGTATTGTTTCATTTTCAAATAAATTTTATTTCAAAATTTAATTTAATTTTAATATTTTAACTTTAATTTTTTAATATATAATACTTGGTGAAAGTTATGTTAATAAAACATAAAACACAATTAATCAAGTCATAAATATTTTTACATATATTATATAAACAAAAAAATAATAATATCTTCATGTTAAAATATAAAGATTTTTATAAATAAAATTTTTATTTTGAGACGGGGAGAGAGAATAATTCGTCGTATGTGTGTCTTAAAGTAACTGTCTTTGATATTATAATAAAAATTGATTAGGTTGGGTTCATATACGGTGTTTTAACGCGAGAGATTCGAAGGAATTCATTATAAATAAATTAAATATAAATATAATAAAATGAATCCTCTATTATTTATTGAAAATAATCTGGAAGTGATTCCAATATACACTGCTACATTATTTTTTATAAATCATATTACCTTTAGTGAAAACTAGTTTACGATAAAAAAAAAATATAACTTATTACTAGTGAATAGACCTGTGGAATCACAGGTTTGTTTAAATGAAACAGTTTAATGATATGTTGTAGGTATTAAGCGAATGTAAATGGTAAGTCATTTAGTTTAATGACCTGTGTAATCACGGATTTCAACAAATAAATTTGTCGTTGTTTTTACAAACATATTGAGACATGTATTTTCGCACACATATATAACGTAATCAATGCCGTAAAAAAATTCATATTTAAATATTAATAATTATAATTTATAATTATGATAATAAAAATAAATAATAATAATAAAGTTTGCTTATAAATTGAATATTTTTATTTTTAATAATAATTAATAATTATTAGTAATAAAAATTCCTCTTAAAATCTTTTTAAAAATTAAAATACAATTATTATATAAAGATTGTACAATATGTTTCAAAATTTTACATGTGTTCATTGTGTGTTTTGTAGAAGATTGTACAATTTATTTTAAAGTTTGTAAATATGGTCACATGAGTGTTTTATCATAAAGTTATATATAAATATATAATGCTATAAATATTGTACATATGATCATGAAGGTGTTTTATCATAAGGTTATACATAATGCTTCATATAATATATAATTAACATGTTAATATTTTCTTTTAAAAAATTAATTATATTATGACATCATCATGATTGGCTCACAATTTTTTATTTTTATTTTTTTTAGGCTTGAATAATTCTTAATTATGACATTATCATTATAAAGATTTAATAGATATATATAGATTATTATTATCATTATTATTATCGCCTACATAAAAGACAGTATAAGTAAGTATATTCAAACTCAATCACTATATATATGATTATTTAAAACTGCAATTACTATTAATTTGGATGATGATTCATATTTATATCCGTTTTTTCAACCAGTGATTTATGTTAGCGTTGATTTGGTAATGTAAAGAAAATTTAATATCATATATTGTTATTATTATTATTATTATTATTATTAATTTTTTTAATCTTTGTATTTTTGCTCGTATATATTATTATTTTACACAATTATAGTTATAAATTATTCATGTTAGTTATATCCTGTCGCGTATTGAAAATTACTAATTATTAAAAAAAAAGTTGTATAATGGTTCAAAATTTATTATGATGACGTTTGGAACAAAAAAGAAGAAAGAAATGTCACATTTTTATGCTAAAATACATTCATATCTTCACTGCTCACTGTATATGCCAGTTGAGATGGGCCCGAAGAAAACCCTATAAAACCAGAAGAGACAGGTGGGAAATTCTTGCAGCTATGAAGACCTCCGTCGTTGGGCCTATATTAGATGTAGGCCCAATTTCTCTCTTTATTTTCTCTACCGATTAATCCTGTTGACCAACGCCATTTGCCCATTGACCACCAGTTCACCCCACCGTTAATTCCTAGTGTTATGAGCCCTTACACGGAAGTTGTAAATTTATGATTTCATAAATGTAAATATTAGGCATTAAGCCCGTACGTTAAATGGCTATTAATGAGCAGAAAAAATTCAACTATAAAATATTTAATTAGTAAGAATTAGAAATTGACTATTTTGATTACAAATTCACAAACAAAGTAACAAATTGTGTGACAACCCAGAAATTTTCGACCAAATTTAAACTTTATCTTTATATTATTCCGACACGATAAGCAAAGTTTGTTAAGTTGAATCTCAAGGATTTTAAACTATGTTCATACATTCATTTAACCTCGACCAAATTTCGACGATTCACGAACCATTATATAAATGGATATGATTATACATATACATATACATATATATACATATATATATATATATACATATATATATATATATGTATATATATATGTATGTATATATATATATATATATATATATATATATATATATATATATATATATATATATATGTATATGTATATGTATATGTATATATATATATATATATATATATATATGTATATATATATTATAACTTAAAACGTTAACAAAGTATTAAATGTATAATACTTTACATGAACGTAATTGTTTCAATAAGTTTATCAATGGAATTAGAAGATAATATCAATTGATTGAATTGTCAGATACAGTGTGATATGATTACAGATCTCTGTAGTAAGGTCCACTATGATTTAAGAAATCTGTCATTTTAACGGTATTCGGAATAATTGGTAAAGTGATTTACAAGTGAGAACAAGGTATCAATTAACGAGTGTTAGATAAAAGTTAGTGGAGATTCCTATTTGATCTCCAATACTTACTTTACAATATTTTCCTCGTGTCTTTTGATAAGTTAATTATTTAGCTTTCATTATGATTGAGCATATAGAATAAATAACTAGGATAAGGTTCGTCGATTAGATAAATCCATTTGACATTTTACATTAAGACGATTTCATACGTTTATATTAACCATTGGACTTTATCTTATGCTTCACCAGCAAACGATAATTTAAAAACTTGGAAATCTATTATGAATTATATTCGATCTTACTTTTCTAAAATATTTTATGATATAACGATCTTCATTATTTTAACCTGTTAAGAAAATGATTCTTACATATATATTAGTTTTGGAAAACAAAAGTTATCATATTTATTTAATTTTATACTAAAACGTTTTCAACTTAGAAAGAACTTTATTATCAAAACGTTTTATAAGATACTTTGTTAAATGAATTTTGAAGAACTTAATTAAAGTTTTATGCTATAAATTACATATATATATATATATATATATATATATATATATATATATATATATATATATATATATATATATATATATATATATATATATATATATATATATATATATATATATATAGTGTTTCAAAAACGTAAACGTGATATGATATAATATTTTCTATTATTTAAACGATTATAAATGAATTTTGAAATATAAATACTTTTGAAAAACTAAAATATTATATTATTAACTAAATATTTTAATCCTATATTATATGTACAAACTTATGTCTTTAAACGAAAACTATATTTTACAATGCGATTAAATATAATATTAATTTAGTCAGAAATCGTTTTGCTTTAAAAATAATTTAGTATTAATATATAACGAATCGCTGATTTATAGAAGCAAATGACCAAAGCGCTTGAACGTTCAAGTTACATTTCAAGTGATATAGTTATTGATAATCTAAGTCTATATTTTGACAAGTGTACGAGTCACGAAACGTAAAGTACAGGTTTTCTAAGCGTACGTAACGATGTTCGATAAACCGGAACCGGGACATTAGTCGAAAGTCAACGTACGAGTTGTCGAAACAAAAATTAGAAGTCCACTTTGCACATGAATATAATATTATATATATATATATATATATATATATATATATATATATAATTATTTTGATTAAATATATAAATATATATTTATAATTATTAAAAACTGTCGGTGGCGTAAAACAAAAATCATGTGAGCTGTAAATTGGATCCATGCGATCGCATGGACTTTAGGCACAGAAACCATGCGATCGCATGGTGTTCTGGTCCAGCAAATGTGTTTAAATACTCGCGTTATCTGACAAATTGAACACACCCTCAAACCTCTCGATCTCTCTCTATATTACTCCATATATAATTATTTATTATTAGTATTATTTGTGACAACCCGAAAATTTTCGACCAAATTTAAACTTTATCTTTAAATGATTTAATGTTTCCAACACGATAAGCAAAGTCTGTAATGTTGAAATCTCAAAAACTTTGAACTGTGTTCATGTATTCATTTACCCTTCGGCTGTTTTCGACGATTCACGAACGTTTATGTGTAAATAGATATGTATAAATATATACATATGTGTGATTATTAAATCGAGATATATTAATAAAACATTTAACGGTTTGGTTGATATGAAAATAAGTTATGAAATTATTATATGACTTGAGAACGTTAACAAAGTATTTGATGAATAATACTTTACATAAACGTATTAGTTTCAATAAATGTTTATCGATGGAAATTAAAAGATAATATCAAATTATTGAATTATTAGATACATTACGATGTGATTACGAGTCTCTGTTGAAGGTCCACTCTGACTTAGGAAACCTTTCTTTTTAACGGTATTTGGAATATTGATAAAGTAAATTACATGTAAGAACAAAAGTGTCAATTAACGAGAACTAGACAAAGGTTAGTGGAGATTCCTGTTTGATTTCAAATTCATGCTTTACAATATTTTCTCGTGATTTTGTCAAGATAACTATTTTAATTTTCATTTTATTTAATGTGAAGGTAAGAATGTAGAATGTAGATAAGTTAAATGTCGGATAGTGGCAAGTTAAGTAATCAACGTTTTATATTAAGATGATTTTATACGTTTAAATAACCTTTGGACTTTATCCCACGTTTCATCAACAAATGGTAATTTAAAAACTTGAAACTTATTAAGAGTACATATAATTTTATTTTTCTAGAACGTTGTATGATATAACGAATTCCATAAGTTTAACCTTTTAAAACGATTCTTATAGATATTTAGTTTCGAAAAACAAAAATTATATTATGTGTTCAAGTTTATATTTTAAATGATGATATATACATATATTTTACAAAATATAATATTAACCTAAATTTAAAACGTTTTGAATTAAGTGTACTTTGATAAATAACGAGACTTTGATTTAAAGAAGCAAATGACCAAAACACTCAAATGAATAAGTTATACTTCGAGTAAAATAGTTTATCAATAATTTAAGTCTAAATATTGACAAAGGTACGTGTCGCAAAACGTTAAGTACCAGTTTTTTAAGCGTATGAAAATGCGTTCGAAAAACCGGAAACGGGACATAAGTCGAGCTTCAATGAACAATTCATCGGAACAAAAATTACAAGTTAACCATGCACGCGAATATAATATAATATTTAAATAATTATATAAATTAAATATATTATATTAAATATTATATAAACAACCACAGCCTACGTTTTTTTTTAATTCATATAAGATGTAAAAGTTGAAGCCCAAAATCACGGAGGCATGAGGTCCAGGAATGGGTCTATCAAACCCAACGTGATCTAGTTTCATTTCATTTATCAAATTCTCTATCCCTCTAATCTTATACTCCGTAAATATTTATTTAATTTATTTATTTTTATTATTATTATTAAAGATTATTATCTTATGGTATTATTATTAGTGGTATTATTATTATTAAGCATATATATAAAATACTACGACGAAGTTATGGGCGAGTTATTTCAAACGGGTTTTGCAAGCGGGAGAGAGAGCTAAGGAAATTATGGGTTATAGCTATGGAGGTTATGGGTATGATTCAGGGGTATGCTCGTGAGGTCAACCTAGTGTTTATCATCTCCATTGCGTCTATGTAATTTTCTGCAATATTGAATCACAATATTGATACGTGAGCATTTATACCTTATTTTTTATATATTAATAGTGTATCCCTGACTAGTGCTCGAGTATATAGGATTATGCATGCTTAAATAATTAATATTGTCGTTAAATAGTTTACGATAGATCATGAATTAGATACATATGCTACTGAGATAAGGTATATGATATGCATGTCGTTGGAAAGCTGGCGAAAAATTAAGAACTTTTCATTTAGAACTCGTGTGATTTCGATGAACGGATTAAAAGATACGACCAACTAAATTTTAGTATTGTTATTAAAATGATTATTATTATTACTGTCGTCGTTATTATCGTCGTTATTATTATTATCTAATAATAATTATTATTATCATTATCGTTATTAATATAAGTATTATCATTAAAAATTATTATTATTATTAATCCTATCATTATTATCACTAAGGTTAGTATTATTATTATTATTATTATCATTATTATTATTATTACTACCATTATAGTAATTATTAGTATTATCATTAGTATTATTATAATTAGTATCATTATCATAAAAACTAATATTAGTATCATCTAATTATTATGATTAATATTATTACCATTATTATGAATGCGATATAAAAAAGAACTAAAAGCTATTAAACAAATTGATTAGGAAATAATGAGTATAAGTATCACGATGAAATTAAAATATTGTAAGGTATTGATTTAAGAGAAAAATATCGTTTTCATTATTTTTATTGTTATTATTGTTATTAAAAGTATCATTAATATTAAAACTATCATTTTTATTAAAATTATCATTTTAATAGAAATATCATTGTTATTATAAAATATCATTATTATCATTTTAGTATTATTATTAAAAATTATCATTTTAATTAGAATTATTATTTTATATAAAATATTATTATTACAAGTTAATGATTAAAAAGTATCATTATTATTAAAATTATCATTATTAGAATTATCATTTTATTATAATTAATATCATTATTAGTAAATATAAACATTGTTATTATTATTAGTAGAATCATAATAATTATTATTACTACAAAATAATACCACTTTTACTTATTATGATTATTATCAATATTATTTTATCAAATGAATATGTGATACAAAGATAATTTACCTTATGAAATATAATTACGTTAATAATACATACCACTTTATTTTTATGATATTAAGTGAACTTTATAAATTTTATTACTTAAGATATATAAAAGTATATTTTTATTATATATAAATTTTAATATAAATTCCTATTTATTAATAAACGATTTATAGTATTTTACTCTAATAAAATCTGTTAAATATATTTAAAACAACTATATTTAAATTATATAATAATCATGTATAGATTTTGGAAGTCATTTTGAGTCAAGTTGATTTTTGTTGACTTTGCATATCAGTCTCGAGCATTAGGATGGTGATACACTACGACTTAACCTAAATTGTTAGACAGATATTGACCAACATATAAATATATATAATTAATATAGGTTCGTGAATCCGAGGCCAACCTTGCACTTGTTCAATGACGTCATATGTATTTTTACTACGAAATACAGTATAGTGAGTTTCATTATTCCCTTTTTAAATGTTTTTACAATATATATTTTTGAGACTGAGAATACATGCGCTACTTTTATAAATGTTTGACGAAATAGACACAAGTAATTGAAACTACATTCTATGGTTGAATTATCTTATTGAATATCACCCCTTTTGCTTGGTAACCAAAGAATTAGTGAATGCCACTAATTGACGCGAATCCTGAAGATAGATCTATGGGCCTAACAAACCCCATCCAGGTTATGGATGCTTTAGTACTTCGATTTTTATATACAGATGAGTGTACCTGTATATTTGGGGATATTCTATATGCATTTGTTAATGTCAGTTACCAGGTGTTCACCATATGAATGAATTTTTATACAGATGAGTGTTCCTGTATTATAATTTTTGTAGATGAGTGTTCCTGCAGTTAACTATGAAAATTAAATCTTGTGGTCTATTAAAATTATGGAAATGATTGATTATGATAAACTAATGAACTCACCAACTTTTTGGTTGACACTTGAAAGCATGTTTATTCTCAGGTATGAAAGAAATCTTCCGCTGTGCATTAACTCATTTTAAAGATATTATTTGGAGTCATTCATGGCATATTTCAAAGAACGTTGCATTCAAGTCGTTGAGTTCAATAAGAATTATTATTAAGTAAATGACAGACTAGGTCATTTAATGTTTGGATATTATGAAATGGTATGCATGCCTGTCAAATTTCGATGTAATGAAAGTTTGTCTTTTAAAAACAAATGCAATGTTTGTAAAATGTATCATATAGAGGTCAAATACCTCGCGATGTAATCATATGTGATTGTATTCGTCCTTATGGATTAGGACGGGTCGCTTCATTATTATTAAGATTAATATTATTATTATTAATCGTATTATTAGAAGTATTAGTATTATTATAATTAGTATTATACATAAAATACTACGACGAGGTTCTGCTCGTATGTTTTCAAAATGGGTTTCCGAGAGGGATAGAGCTAAGAAAATTACGGGTTATAGCTATGGAGGTTATAGGTAATATTCGGGGGTATACACGTGAGGTCAATCTAATGTTTATCATCTCCGTTGCTTCTACATACTTTCCTGCAATATTGAATCTCAATATTGATACGTGATCATTCATATCTTATCTTTTATATATTAATAGTGTATCCCTGACTAGTGCTCGAGTATATATGATTATGCATGCTTGTATGTTTTATTTCGCTGTTAAATAGTGTATGATGAATCACAAATTTAATACATATAATACTGATGTAAGGTATGTGATATGCATGTCTTTTTAAAGCTGTCGAAAAATTATTAACTTTTCATTTAGAAGTCGTGTGCTTTCAATGAACGGATTTAAAGATATGGTCAACTGAATTATCGTTAACTCTAATATTATTATTATTATTATGATCGTCGTTATCGTTATCGTTATCGTTATCATCGTTATTATCGTCATTATTATTATTATCTAATAATTAATATTATTATTATTATTATCATTATCGTTATTAATATAAGTATTATCATTAAAAATTGTTATTTTTATTATTATTACTATCGTTATTATCATTAAGGTAATTATTAATATTATCAATATTATTATTATTATTATTATTATTACTAAAATAATTAATATTTTTATCAAAACTATTATTTTATTATTTTTATCGTAATTATTATTATTAAAAGTATCATTTTTATTAAAACTATCATTTTTATTATAATTATCATTTTAATAGAAATATCATTGTTATTATAAAATATCATTAATATTATCATTTTAGTATTATTATTAAAAATTATTATATTGAATAAAATTATTATTTTTATAAAATATTATTATTATTACAGTTAATAATAAAAAGTATCGTTATTATTAAAATTATCATGATTAGAATAATCATTTTATTATAATTAATATCATCATTAGTAAATATAAATATTGTTATTATTATTATTAGTAGAATAATAATTATTATTATTATTATTACAAAATAATTGATATGGCCGAAACGGACGGTTTTTATTTGCGCGGTGTCGTTAGGCCGCGGCTCGCCAGGATTAGCCACTCGTGGGAGAGGGTACTGTTTTAAATTTATATTTAGCGGGGCCTAAATCTTACTACTCCTTATAAGTAAGGGAAGTATGACCTAGAGTCGTATTTTTGAGATATCAGTAACATCGAACCTATATTGTAACCTAAGATAGTTAGGGAGTAGTGAATATTTATTTTGGGATTTTCTAATTTATAAGACAGATAAAGTAAATGCGATAAAATCTGTAATTCAGATAAGGTTAAAGTAAGTGCATCCTATGACTTCATCAGTTATTCTGCCGAGATTATGGAATGCTGGCTCATGAATAGGCAGAGGCCTTGTATTCATTACACTGGTCCTAAACGCCCCTGTCATAAGACATGTCACTGGGTACTGCGTTAGGCTTGAAGATTCTGAATAGACAGCAACGTCCTTTACCCCCGACGCCTTTTGCAGTCTGACTACAGGCATACACGTTCAGACGGCTCATCCAATTGAGCGACTCGGTTGGGTGACGTATTAACATTCCAAAATGGTCTAAAATTTCTTAAGCATAATAGAATACATGGTGTACCATATCCGAGAGACGTGATGTGCCTCAATGCTTTCGTTAATGATTGGTAAAAGATAGTTAGGCCCTTAAAAAGAGTTCAACCATAAAGAACACCATGGCCAAGTAAAGTCTGACTTCTATGAACACGTTCGGTTATCCTAACGGTCCAATCCTTTATGTGTCTAAACAAACAGTTCCTTAATTAACTAAGAATCCCTCAAGCGGGGTGCAATGCTTGAGACCGCGTTATGGTGCAGTGTACTGGTCAACACTAACCATGTTCCATGGCCTTACTTAGCAGAGGTACATCTTACAACAACCGCCGTGCTTCAGCGTGCACGTACGAAGTTTATATGCTTGGTGACTACACCAGCATGGTCTGGGACCGACAATGTACTAAGGGTCTAGTCAGATGTTTTACTATGAAAGAGTCCTCAGTCGGAATCCAAAGCTCGATAGACTTACTACAACCGGTGTGCCTCGGTCGATCTTACGTTGTATCCGATAGACTTCTCTTACCAAGGGGTGACACAGATAGTGTACTCTGAATCAGGGTTCACGACTTCCCAATAACAGAGCCTATAACTACATTCTATTAGTTGGAAAAGCGATTGAGTTTAAAGCATAATCGGAAAGCATTTCGACAACATACACAGACCATAATATTATTTCGGCATTATAACTGCTTACATCATAGCATACACTAAAGATAACTACTCGCTAATCATGGCAATAATATCATAAAACATTATATAAGATAAAGAATAGAAGAACCAGTAGATTAAACGAGTTCTGAATACAAAAGTGACAACTTCAAGACTCCAGACCGCTCCTAATACAATCTTCAGCGTTCGCCTCCGGGTACTTAATTTCCCGCTCGGAGGTGAGAAGGCCTTGAAAGTATGACTAATATTGTACAAGAGAGAGAAAGAAGTGAATTGAAGTGTGTGTTGGAATGAATAACAAAGACCCTTTAAATAGACTTGGAATTTGCCATCATACGCCTGGCAGGGCATATGGCAGGGCGTATGGCAGCCCGTTTTTGGTAGGCCGTTTGCAAGGCAGGCGGTATGGTGGCTCGTGTGGTGGCACGTATATGGCACGCCGTTTCCATACCGGTAGGCCGTATGGCAGGCCGTATGGCTTGCTGGTCAGCCTGGATTCCCTGGATCGTAACTTGACTTCTTGTCTTTCACCGTTTTCGCTCTAGAATCTTCGTTTTAGCTCCGATTATCTTGATTCTTTTTGCACCACCTTTGTAATTACTTGTTCTTCAATTCTAACCGACGAAGTGGGTATTTTGCCGACAAAGTTCGAATCTTTCTTGTTTTTGGGCTTTAATACCGGGGTGAAAACGTGACTTTTTAGCCGATATCAAATATCCCACACTTAGACTTTGCTTTTCCTCAAGCAAACTCTCATTTTAAAGAATCTTTTCGGCGTTTCTTTTCTAATAGCCTAAGCGGTTTACTTTTATTATAAGAGCAAAAAGATAAGGTGAGTCATCTATGTTAGGATTGAAATTATCTCTGCAAGCATGCGAGGAGGTTACATGACATAGGCTAGCTTTCACGGGTCACTCAAATCACTCAAGTGTTTAAGGTTCCCTATAGATCTAAGAAATGAATACACTCATAGCCAGTCATGCTGCACCCAATGTCATAGGCTTGATAAAGACTCAAATCCTTGCTGCTAACACGAGAACGGTAGTAATCTCAGCTTTATGGGTTATTTGTCAATGATGGAGAGGGAATTTTGGAGTGGTAGTGAAGTTATTTTTGAAGGGTGAGATAAAAGGGTAATATAGTCTTTATACAGACTTTAATTCGGATAGATAGGAGTGCTGAAATATTTTGAGAAGCACTTTTGAACTTTTCTTCATTTGATAATCATTTTCGGTCGAGTTCTCTTCGGCATTTCTCTTATTTAGTTCTGCTCCTTTTTCATTTTTTTTTTTTGGAGACTTCATCTCGAGAAACTTTTTGCTGGTAAACTTTTTCAAGACCTTTGCCATGATACTTGAGAGGTTTATAACATTGGGTTTTTGGAAGGAATCTCATTTTCTGGGTTTTCTGAGAAATAGTAAAGGTGATATGGATGTGGTGGTGGAGTAGATGTAGTGGAGGTGTGGAAGGCTTATATTTGACAAATGGGTAGCTATTTTGATTACAACCGAACCACGCTTTGCTGCTTGGAGATGTAGATCTAAAGCAAGTTCTGATTCTGAGCACAGACATCGGCACTCTCAACGAAAAATAGTGAAGCATTAAAGATGAATGCTGGTCTTATTTGGGGTGCCTCACCATAATCAATTTAGGTCGATAATGCCTTAGTCATGCAATGATCTATTAGAGATTTCAACTTAACAAGATTTCCACCTTTCTTAAGCCTTATTTTATTGACAAATGTTTTAGTTTTTCAAAAATACTTTTTCGAAAAGGGTTTCTTTTGCAAAAATTTTGAAATTTAGCTTAAGGACTTGGAATCTTCGTAATGTTTCTCATGATACAGCATAAAAAGATACCAACATCCCACACTTAGACGAACATTGTCCTCAATGTTCCTAGTGTATCTCACACTTAGGAGTTTTAGTTGAAGATTTGGGAGTGTTTGTCTAGTGTTTTAATTGGGTGTTATCCCACACTTAGTGATAAGCTAGGATGCGGTATAGTTTGAATCTTGAGCTAGTAGCGAAAAGAAAGAAATACTCCTAGCAGATACGGCTGGCTTCCTTGCTTCTTTATCGGCTCATTTGTCATCCTTTATTCTTTTACTCTACTTATTGCACGGGTTGCCTCCCGAGAAGTGCTTTTGTTTAAGGTCGTTGGCTCGACCGTAGTGATTCTTCAAAAAGCAAACATTCCTCGTTGATGGTTGTGATCTTGGTCTTCTTGAGGGAATGTGAGTCTTGGTGGATAAGTCCTGAGAAAGTGTCGAACCAATAGTGGTAACAAGTCCGGTACTTCTCTTGAAGATCTTCTGAACGATAAGTAGTGCGCAGTTTCGGCTCTTGATAAGTCTTGAAGTCCAATGAGAATATGATCCACAGCTCTGCTGGTTGACCCAAAAATGTCAATCATGGTCGCAGTGCTGGTGTTTATGATTTCTCTGATGGGATGCTCAATTCGGAAGTCTTCAAACAATGTAAGAAACTGTATCTTTAGAATTTCGAAGTCTTCAGAATGGTGATCTCCACAGTAAGAGTCTGTAGCTTTGCACAGATTAGTTAAGAGACGAAGCTGGAAAGAAGTGAACAGCAATCCTGATCCGAGTATTAATTTCACCGTCTTTAAGTATATCTCCCGACATCCAGCTTTAAATATGAAACTATGATCTGTGGATTCGTGGAAGATACGTGATAGCTGCTTCGTAACATAGGTGGCAATGTTGACTCGATCTGGCTCAAGATGAGGGAACGAATTGTTCCGTCTTGCTTCCTCCATAACAGCGTCTTGTAACTCTTTGATAATTAGATCAGCGTGGTGATCAATTGTTACGTAAATCACTAGTCTGTATGGTGTGCTTTCAAAGTTATCTCTATCCAGAATAGCGAAAAGACTGTGAATATCCTCGATCATTTGCAAATCAGAGTGATAAGTCAGGCGGCCGGTGGAAAGATCCATATGCTTCCGGATGAGAGTCAGTAGTGCTCGTTCGTTTCGTGAGAACGGAAGTGCAGATCCGGTTAAGGCATTATAAACCTTAGAGTAAATGATCTTTTGATCTCGATAGAATCTTGTCTCGAGAATAGTGCGAACCACTGAATTATGCTCTCGTTGCCTTTCTTCGTGATAGATATGATCGTGAAAAGAATTAATAAAGTCTTGAATGCATTCTTCTAGGATTTCAACATCATTGTCTTTTCTTCGGAGATAGAGGTGGTGCTCTTCTCTGATAGCCATGATTCGTTCTGTTAAGCGTAGCGAAAAATCAATGGTTGACTTTTGGATGGCTTCGAGAATGTCTTCAAATTCATCGGTATCATTAATGAAGGTAATCATGTCTGCATGTGTGGATATAACCGGAATTTGATCTGAAGAAGAGTTCGGCTCCCCTTGAACTACTTCAGTTGGAGAGTGTGAGTTAGTCAGAATGTTTTCGTGATGCTCTTCCTCATCATCATCGGTATCCGGTTCCTCTGAGGATGCGTCTGATGAACGGGTTTCTTCAGTATTCTGATTCTCCACTTTGATACTTACAGGATCAATTTCTATATCCTTAACCTCAGCCTCGTCATTCTTCTTTTTGAAGCGAATGATTAAACTGTGATCTGCCGTTTCAAGCCTCATTATTTCTTCATGACGCTCAGTGCTTGGAACGGGTGTTGTCGCAGTTTCTTTTACGTCTTCCATTTCCTCTTGCTCTTCAGATTCCTCCTTTTCCTCTATTTCTTCGCTGGAATCCTCTTCTTCCATTTCTGGGTCGTCTATAGACTGTGATTTGACACCCATCTCGATATCGTCGGCTGGTGGTAATGACTCATCATTGGAAGTGATCCGTCTGGTGGAAATAGCAAACATCTCTGCCTGTCCAGAAAGATCGGTTGGTCGGTCAATTTTGAAGGTAACGCTCTCCACATGTGATTGTAAGATCATGGTTCGATTGTACACATCAATGACAGTCCTAGCCGTATTCATGAAAGGTCTTCCTAACACTATTGGGGTGTGTAGGTCTTCCTTAATATCCATTACTACGAAATCCGTAGGATACAAGAATTTTTCGACTTTCACCAAGACGTTCTCAACTATGCCCTTAGGATATCGAATTGTATGATCGAAAAGTTGGATTGTCATTTTGGTTGGTGACAAGTCTCCTAACTCTAATCTCTTGTAGAGAGAGTAGGGGATTAGGTTGATACTTACTCCTAAATCTGCTAGCGCATGAATGGTTCCAGATTGGTAGATTGAACACGGGAAAACGAATCAGCCCGTATCTCCTAGCTTAGGTGGTAGAGAGTTTCTGAGTAATGCAGAGCATTCTTCACTCAGTGGAATTTTGTTAGAGTCTGGTATCCTCTCCTTTGTAGATAGAAGCCTTCAGATGTATCTCTTCTGGTTGGGAACTTTGGACATAGTGTCCAAGAATCTTCCATCTAGTTTGAAGGAATCAAGCTTGGATGGTTCTTCTAGTAGCCTTCCAGGATAAGGTACGCGAACTGGAGTTTCAGGGGTCAGCTTCTGAGTATATGTTGATTTGTTCTTGAGCCTAGTTGACCTTCTCCGTGGTTCTTCCTCTGGGATTATGGAATCCATTTGCTTTGCTTCTTCTATGTGGGGATTCTGGATAGTATTACTTGGCAATCTTCCCAGCGGTCGGGTTTCAAGGCGTTGTGATAACTGTCCGAGCTGCGTTTCCAGACTTTTGAGCAGAGCCAATTGATTTGTCATTAGTATCTCCGTCTGATCTTGTCTGGTTGCAGTTCTCTGATTTAACTGTTGTTGTCCTTGGATGAACTGAGTTAACTGATCATCAGCTTCGAGAGTAGGGTTAGCTGCTTTTGTAATCTGGGTGGTAGGGGAATTCTCCTCAACTGGGGGACCAGTGAGTGGAAGTGGTTGATCGTAGGTTAATTGAGATTATTGGGCTGGATAAGGTGGATAGAAATAGCGGAAAGGTTGATTGCTTCGCTGAAATTGATTAACCCTTGGTGGTTGATTGAATCCGAGAATTGGTGGACGAGCTGGGTATTGAACGTAACAGACTGAACCGTCAGGGTTTTCGTACTCAACTTAATAGTCTTCAGTGGGTTGCGGGTTGGTACAATTAACACAAGCCTGAGCTTGGTTAACCTGCTGTGGTTGCGTCTTCAATTCTCCAAGTTGCTTGGCAAGAGATTCCATCTTGTCTGTGAGGGATTTGATGGCCTCCGTTTGATTGTTAAGTGCAGAGAGTGGGGCAGATGATGAAGTTGTTTCACCACTGTTCCAGTCATGATGATGCATCGTCATGTTCTCGAGCAATTCCCATGCTTCATATGCGGTTTGGTTCATCAGATTCCCTTGAGCTGCTGCATCGATCGTCGTCCTATGATTTACCGTAAGACCATTGTAGAAGGTACAGATTTGGGCTGACGTTCTAACTGGTGATTAGGGCATTTCTTCAGCAGGGTTTTGAAATGCTCCCATGCAGTGTAAAGAGATTCATCATAACTTTGTTTGAAGTTAATGATGCCATTCTTCAGTTTGGTTTGTTTAGAAGGAGGGAAATATTTGGTTAGGAATTTAGTCGCCATCTCCGTCCATGACGTGATGGAATCTTTTTCCAGTCCTTCAAACCAAGTTTGAGCATGATGAGTGAGAGAATAGGGGAACAAGTATAGCCGGACTATATCTTGTCCTATCCCTGGCTGTTTGTAGGAGTTCGAAAGAGATATGAATTTATCAAGGTGAGAATTAGGATCGTCATTCGGTAATCCATGAAACTGACAGCTATTCTGAATGAGCTGGATGATGTGATGTTTTAACTCGAACGAGTGTCCTTGAATCTCTGGAAATCTGATTGGTCCTCCTCGACCTTCAATCGAGGGTTTCGTGTTTTCTGCTAAAGTAACGCGTAACGCCATTTGGTTTCTGATTCGTGCTTGCTTGCGTGCTTTAGAGATTATTGCGTCTGGATCAGGTACGAATAACAATGTCCCTGGTCTAGATCGGGTTTGGGTCATACACTAGGTATGCCTTTTTGTTTTTAATTTTCACAAATAAGCTAAATTATAATAAGCTAAACTAAACTAATCTAATTCTAAGGTAATCTAATTTAATCTAAGGCAATCTAAGGTAATCTAAGGTGGTCTAATCTAAGGTAAACTAGAGTAATCTAAAGTAATCTAATCTAATTAACTAACTATCCTATGGTGGAATATGTTTTTGGTTCTGGCTACTGATTCCCTGGTATTTCAGTAACAAAGTTCCGTACAAACTATTCAACAAACCAAGTGGCCAGGCCGACTACGGAGAGGCAGGATCCTTTTGGTCCCAATATAATTGGCGACTGTTCGGAAAATCCAATAACCAAGTCCGTGTATAATTGTCTTTCTTAGACACCACTAAATGCTTGCGAATAAGTTTGATTGAAAACAGTATTGCCTGATACCAGTTCCCCGGCAGCGGCGCCAAAAACTAGTTATTCTCTCTTGATATGGCCGAAACGGACGGTTTTTATTTGCGTGGTGTCGTTAGGCCGTGGCTCGCCAGGATCAGCCACTCGTGGGAGAGGGTACTGTTTTAAATTTATATTTAGCGGGGCCTAAATCTTACTACTCCTTATAAGTAAAGGAAGTATGACCTAGAGTCGTATTTTTGAGATATCAGTAACATCGAACCTATATTGTAACCTAAGATAGTTAGGGAGTAGTGAATATTTATTTTGGGATTTTCTAATTTATAAGACATATAAAGTAAATGCGATAAAATCTATAATTCAGATAAGGTTAAAGTAAGTGCATACTATGACTTCATTAGTTATTCTGTCGAGATTATGGAATGCTGGCTCATGAATAGGAAGAGGCCTTGTATTCATTACACTGGTCCTAAACGCCCCTGTCATAAGACATGTCACTGGGTACTACGTTAGGCTTGAAGATTCTGAATAGACAGCAACGTCCCTTACCCCCGACGCCCGTGCAGTCTGACTACAGGCATACACGTTCAGACGGCTCATCCAATTGAGCGACTCGGTTGGGTGACGTATTAACATTCGAAAATGGTCTAAACTTTCTTAAGATAGTTAGGCCCTTAAAAAGAGTTCAACCATAAAGAACACCATGGCCAAGTCAAGTCTAACTTCCATGAACACGTTCGGTTATCCTAACGGTCCAATCCTTTATGTGTCTAAACAAACAGTTCCTTAATTAACTAAGAATCCCTCAAGCGGGGTGCAATACTTGAGACCGTGTTATGGTGCAGTGTACTGGTCAACACTAACCGTGTTCCATGGCCTTACTTAGCATAGGTACAGCTTACAACAACCGCTGTGCTTCAGCGTGCACGTACGAAGTTTATATGCTTGGTGACTACACCAGCATGGTCTGGGACCCACAATGAAAGGACCCGTTCATATACATTATAAACGATTCACAATAGTTGATTACATCACGAGGTATTTGACCTCTATATGATACATTTTACAAACATTGCATTCGTTTTTAAAAGACAAACTTTCTTTACATCAAAAATTGACAGGCATGCATACCATTTCATAATATCCACTATCCAACTATAAATTGACTTAATAATAATCTTTGATGAACTCAAAGACTCGAATGCAACGTTCTTCGAAATATGTCATGAAAGACTCCAAGTAATATTTTTAAAATGAGCAAATGCACAGCGGAAGATTTCTTTAATACCTGAGAATAAACATGCTTTAAAGTGTCAACCAAAAGGTTGGTGAGTTCATTAGTTTATCATAATCATTCATTTCTATCATTTTAACAGACCACAAGAATTTCATTTCCATTTCTCATAAATATACGTCTCATGCATAGAGACAAAAATCATTCATATGGTGAACACCTGGTAACCGACATTAACAAGATGCATATAAGAATATCCCCTATCATTCCGGGAAATCCTTCGGTCATGATAAAAACGAATTCGAAGTACTAAAGCATCCGGTACTTTGGATGGGGTTCGTTAGGCCCAATAAATCTATCTTTAGGATTCGCGTCAATTAGTAGATCGGTTTACTAATTCTTAGGTTACCAAGCAAAAGGGGCATATTCGGCTTCGATCATTCACCCATATAATGTAGTTTCAATTACTTGTGTCTATTTCGTAAAACATTTATAAAAATTGCCCATGTATTCTCAGCCCAAAAATATAAAGGGTAAAAAGGCAAATGAAACTCACCATACTGTATTTCGTAGTAAAAATACATATAACATCATTGAACAAGTGCAAGGTTGGCCTCAGATTCACGAACCTATATTAATTATATATTTATATGTTGGTCAATATTTGTCTAACAATTAAGGTCAAGTCATAGTGTACCACATTCCTAATGCTCGAGACTAATATGCAAAAGTCAACAAAAGTCAATTTGACTCAAAATGATTTCCAAAATCTATACATGATTAATATATAGTTTAAATATCGTCATTTTATATTTTTAAATATCTTTAAAAGATTTATTAGAGTAAATAATATAATTCATTTATTAATAAATAAAACTTTAAAAAATATACTTTTATATATCTTAAGTAATAAAATTTATAAAGTTCATTTAATATCATAAAGATAATATGATAGGTATTATTAAAGAAATTTTATTACACGTAGTAAAAATATGTTTGTATCTCATATGTATTTGATAAAATAATATCTATAATAATAGTAAGTAAAAGTTGCATTATTTTGTAATAATAATTATTATTATTCTATTAATTAAAATATCAATATTCATAATTACTAAAATAAAATGATAATTCTAATTATGATAACATAAATATTTATGATACTTTTTAATATTATCTTTTAAAATAATAATTCTATTTAAAATGATAATAATAATGATATTTTATAGTAACAATGACATTTCTATTAAAATGGTAATTTTTGTTAAAATGATAGTTTTAATATAACGATACTTTTAATAATAATAGTAATGATAAAAAAATAATAAGAACGATAATTTTATCTAAATCATTATCTTACAATATTTAATTTTCATCATAATACTCATACTCATTATTTCTTAATTGATTCGTTTAATAGCTTTTAATCGTCTTTTATATCGTTTTCATGTTAATGATAATAATAGTAATCATAATAATTAAGTGTTACTAATATAAGTTTTAATCATAATAATACTAATGATAATAAATATTATGAATATATTAATGATAATACTAATTATAACTTTAACGATAATAATGATAGTAATAATAATAAAAATAACAATTTTTAATGATAATACTTTTTATAGATAATGATAATAATAATAATAATAATAATAATAATAATAATAATAATAATAATAATAATAATAATAATAATAATAATAATAATAATAATAATAATAATAATAATAATAATAATAATAATAATAATAATAATTGAATAAAAATTAGGACGACGATAGTAACGACGATAATAATAATCATTTTTAATAATAATACAAAAATTCAATTGATTATAACTTTTAATCCGTTCATCGAAACCATTCGATATCTAAATGAAAAGTTCTTAATTTTTCGCTAGCTTTCCAATGACATGCATATCTTATACCTTATCTCAACCGCATACGTAACTAATTCAGGATTCAACATATCATATCTAATGGCAATATCAAAAGTACAAGCATGCATAATTCTATATTCTAGAGCACTAGTCCGGGATACACTATTAATATATAAAAATTAAATTATGAGTACTCACGTATCTCAATATTGAGATTCAATATTGCAGGAAAAGTACATAGACGCAACGGAGATGATAAACACTAGTTTGACTTACGAGCAATACTCCCGAACCATACCCATAACCTCCATAGCTATAACCCATAATTTCCTTAGCTCTATCCCGCTCGAAAAACAATTTCGAAATCACTCGGACAGTACTCCGTCGTAATATTTTATGTATACTAATAATATCTTGAAATAATACAGAGTAAATATATATATGTAAATCGATTGAGAGAGTTTAGAGAAAATATTTTCAAGTTTCTATGAAATAATGAAACCTATTGAATTCTATTTATAATAGATTTTTGAATTATTAAAGTGAATTATTAAAGTATGAATTATTAAAGTGAATTATTAAAGTATGAATTATTAAAGTGAATTATTAAAGTATGAATTATTAAAGTGAATTATTAAATTATGAATTATTAAAGTGAATTATTAAAGTATGAATTATTAAAGTGAATTATTAAAGTTAAAGTAAAGTAAAAATAAAGTAAAGGTAAAGTTTAAGTATAGTAAAAGTATAAAACTATGTACGTATAATATGCGTATAAATATATATAATATTAATTTAAATCATTATATATATTTAATAAAATAAAATATAAATATCGATATCTTTATCATACTGGTTAAGTAATGAGTTGTCAAAAGTAGTTCTAGATATTTATAAAAGTTATATACGTTTTAATAATAAAGTTCTTTTTAAACTGAAAACGTTTTTGTACGTTTGAAACTAAATCAAATAAATATGATAATTTTGTTTTCCAAAACTAAATATATTTAAGAATTATTTTGTTTAAAGGTTAAAATAATGAAAATCGTTATATCATAAAATGTTTTAGAAAAGTAGAATCATATATATTTATAATAGGTTTCAAGTCTTTAAATTACAGTCTGTTGGTGAAGCATGAGATAAAGTCCAAAGGTTAAATAAACGTATGAAATCATCTTAATGAAAAATGTCGAGTTACTTAACTTTTCGATATCTATTTACTAAGTTATCTATATTCCCAAAATTCACTTTCACCCTAAATAATATGAAAGTTAACTAGTTAACACCTATATAGGAAATTGAACAGTAAACTCCACTAACCCTTGTCTAGTTCTCGTTAATTGACACATTTGTTTTTACTAATAAATCACTTTACCAATTATTCCGAATACCGTTAAAAAGAAATGTTTTCCAAATCAAAGTGGACCTCCTTACAGAGACTCGTAATCGTAATTCAATGTATCTAATAATTCAATCATTTGATATCATCTTTTAATTTCATTGATAACTATTAGAATATATTTTGAAACAAATACGTTTATATAAAGTATTATACGTCTAATACTTTGTTAATGTTTTCAAGTTATAATATATACACATACACATATATAATCATGTTCGTTCATATAATGGTTCGTGAATCATAGAAACTTGGTCGAGGTTTAAATGAATGTATAAACACAGTTTAAAAATCTTTGAGATTCAACTTACAACTTTTCTTATCGTGTCGGGAATATAAAAAGATTAAAGTTTAAATTTGGTCGGAAATTTCCGGGTTGTCACAGTACCTACCCGTTAAAGAAATTTTGTCCCAAAATTTGAGTGGAAAGGTCGTGAATGATAATAAGTATGTTTTCATGATGCATACGGGCTGAAAATTAGAGTTTTATCATCAGCGAATAATTTGAATAAATAGTCCATTTATATGAAGAGTACGAATGAAGCTAACATAGAAGAGTGTGTGATGACCCGGAAATTTCTGACCAAATTTAAACTTAATCTTTAACATTTCCGACACGATAAGCAAAGTCTGTGAAATTGAATCCCAAAATCTTGAACTATTCAATTACCCATCGACTATTCTCAACGATTCGAGAACAATTATATGTAAATAGATACATATATATATACTATAACTTGAAAACGTAACAAAGTGTTGAGTATATGATACTGTATATTAACCTTATTGGTTTGATTATCTGATTGATATTTAGATAAGTTAACTAAAACGTTTAAGATGAACCAGTAAAACACTAATTTGCTACAGTATTTTCGAATTGCTACAATACCCGAAAAGCTACAGTATTTTCGAAAATCACTATTTGCTACAGTAAAAAAACTTTGCTACAGCAAAACACTATTTTAAAATGTATTTTAACAAATAGCGAGACGATGATTTATAGAAGTAAATGACCAAAACACTCAAATGTATAAATTATATTTCGAGTGATATAATTTAGGGATAATTTAAGGCTATATTTTGACTAAGGTACGTTTCCCAAAATGTAATGTACAAGTTTTCTCAGCGTACGAAGGGACATTCGAAAAACCGGAATCGAGACATAAGTCGCGTGATGACGTACAACTTATCGGAAGAAAAATTACAAATTAACTATGCACGGAAATAAAATAAAATATATAATTAATTAATTTAAATTATATATTATATATATATATTATACAAATATGTCGATGAGCTAGTTGCCAAAATTTTGTGAGCTGTAAAAGTGGGCCATGCGATCGCATGGCCATTGGCCTTCAGAACCATGCGATTGCATGGGGTCTGGGGACAGGCCACGACTATAAAAGCTCAATCATTTCTGCCTCTGAATTCATTTTATTATTACTCTGTAAGTATTTATATTATTTATATTATTATTATTATTATTATTATTATTATTATTATTATTATTATTATTATTATTATTATTATTATTATTATTATTATTATTATTATTATTATTATTATTATTATTATTATTATTATTATTATTATTATTATTATTATTATTATTATTAAGATTGATATTATTATTAATCTTATCATTATTATTAGTAATATTAGTAATATTATTACATAAAATATTACGACGAGGTTATGGGCGTGTCACTTTCAAAACGGGTTTTCGAGCGGGATAGAGATAAGAAAACTATGGGTTATAGCTATGGAGGTTATGGGTAATGTTCAAGGGTATTGTTTCTCAAGTCAAACCTAGTGTTTATCATCTTCGTTGCGTCTACGTACTTTTCTGAAATATTGAATCACAATATTGATACGTAAGCATTTATATTTTATCTTTTATAAATTAATAGTGTATCCATGTCTAGTGCTCGAGTATATATGTTTATGCATGCTTGTATACTAAATTTCATCATTAAATAGTTTATAATGAATCACTAATTAAATACATATACTACTGGTAAAAGGTATATGATATACATGTTTTTGGAAAGCTGGCGAAAAATCAATAACTTTTCATTTAGATATCGAATAGTTTCGATGAACGGATTAAAAGATATGATCAACTGAATTATGATTGACGTTAATTGAAATTGCTTTTGAATCTATAATTAAGATTTAAATAACTTGTTTACGAGATTGATAAATTGGATTTTTGAATATTACCAACCGAGTAAATGACTCCTTATATAAGGTATGTCTCGTTTTGTTGAACTATTGTCAAAATTTACTTTTTGAAACGACTTTGGATAACTTTTGTATGCCGATATCGAGCATTAGGATTGTGATACACTATGACCAGACCTAGCTTGATAGACATTTATTGACCAACATATGTTCTCTAGGTTGAGATCTACGGTTATTTGGTAATCCGAGTTTCAGTCATATTTTGGTGAACGACTTTATATGCTGCTGAAGTGAGTTTCATTGCTCCCTTTTTAATTGCTTTTGCAATATATTTTTTGGGCTGAGAATACATGCAATTTATTTTAAACGCAATGGATACAAGTACATACTAAATTCTACACTGAGTTTGAACCGAAAATTCCTTAGCTTTGGTAACTAGTAACTACCAGTACATAGGATATGGACTGGTGGGCGCGAATAACAGTATATGGATCCATAGGGCTTGACATCCCCGTCCGAGCTAGAGCGCTAGCCTTTTAACGGACGTGTATTATTTGAGTTTAGGACACGATGGTTTGCGTGTATTAAAACGAATGGGGTATTTATCATTATAACGTTAAAGCTTAGTTACCAGGGTGCTCTGTTATGTAGAATCTATTGATAAACGTTTCTGGATGAAACAACTGAAATCTTGTGATCCACTTTTATATACAGATTATGCGAAACACTAAAACTATGAACTCACCAACCTTTGTGTTGACACTTGTTAGCATGTTTATTCTCAGGTTTCCTAGAAGTCTTCCGCTGTTTGCTTATATGTTAGACAAGCTATGTGCATGGAGTCGTACATGGCATATTTTTCAAGGAAACGTTGCATTCACCAAATCATCACCATGTATCTTATTTTGACTGCATTGTCAACGGAAGTACTATTGTAAACTATTATTTACGGTGATTGTCTATATGTAGAAATCATCAGATATCGAAAACCTTTGATTTAAATATTCATTTATGGTGTGCCTTTTCAAAAGAATGCAATGTTTACAAAACGTATCATATAGAGATCAAATACCTCGCAATGAAATCAATGAATGACGTATTGTCCATATGGATTTGGAGCGATCGTCACAGTTGGTATAATATAATGACGTATTGTCCATGAGTTAGTATAATATAATGACATTCGATCAACGTGATTATATTACAGTACGTCATGCTGAGTTTCTAATGGAACGTGATAAAGGTTCACAGATCACACCCTTATCATGAACCATGTTACATAACTCTTTCATTCTATATAATTTCTAAATATATCAAGAAAATATATTTCTTGATGATTCGGTCTTTTTTGGATATTCTGGTAATTTGACAAATCAAGATCGTGCCATTACAATTCCCTTCTTAGAACAATAACTATGTTCATTTCAAAATTCATACCTACGAATTCTGGACCATTATTCGCTTGAATTGAAGGCTGGAAGAGAGAACGAAAGCATGAAGCTTCGAAATATAACGGAGAATATAAAGCCCGATAAAAACACATAAATTACAAACCATGAATATCAATAAGTATTGCAACGTAAAGACACGGGAGAACTAAAAACACTATAAAGCCAAGAGTATAGTAAAAGTGAATAGATTCCTCCGGCGGCAGATGAAAAAGAAGAATGATAGATATGAAAGTTAGGAGTATATCAAGAATCAGAACTGGATGAAGCATTTTCATAATCTATTAAGAAGTATTAAATAAGGAAGAAGATTATAGGAGTGGTGAAAATAAATAAAACAGAAGAGGTTAATTTATAGCAAAATATCAGACATAGCAATCGAGGCAGATTACGCATTTAATCAAAGAAAATCCTAATTTCCGTAAATTTTGAAAAATCAAATCTTACTTAGATAATGAAGATTTTCTATTCCTTAAATTCCGGAAATCAATCGTTACTACGTCAAGAGTTAAAAACGAATCTCTATTCTCCATTTCACTCTATTACAATAACTTCCATCATACGCTTCGAGTAATTGGATTGTTTGATCCATATTATTCAAAGGTGATAAAAATTCTATTTATCAACTCATATTCGTCATGAAAACATTTTTATTATTAGCCATGACGACCTCACTCAAATTTTGGGACGAAATTTCTTTAACGGGGAGGTACTGCGATGACCCGGAAATTTCTGACCAAATTTAAACTTAATCTTTAACATTTCCGACACGATAAGCAAAGTCTGTGAAATTGAATCCCAAAATCTTGAACTATTCAATTACCCATCGACTATTCTCAACGATTCGAGAACAATTATATGTAAATAGATACATATATATATACTATAACTTGAAAACGTAACAAAGTGTTGAGTATATGATACTGTGTATTAACCTTATTGGTTTGATTATCTGATTGATATTTTGAAAAGTTAACTAAAATGTTTAAGATGAACCAGTAAAACACTAATTTGCTACAGTATTTTCGAATTGCTACAGTACCCGAAAAGCTACAGCGTTTTCAAAAATCACTATTTGCTACAGTAAAAAAAACTTTGCTACAATAACTTTGCTACAGTAAAACACTATTTTAAAATGTATTTTAACAAATAGCGAGACGATGATTTATAGAAGTAAATGACCAAAACACTCAAATGTATAAGTTATATTTCGAGTGATATAATTTAGGGATAATTTAAGGCTATATTTTGACTAAGGTACGTGTCCCAAAATGTAATGTACAAGTTTCTCAGTGTACGAAGGGACATTCGAAAAACCGGAACCGAGACATAAGTCGCGTGATGACGTACAACTTATCGGAAGAAAAATTACAAATTAACTATGCACGGGAATAAAATATAAAATATAATTAATTAATTTAAATTATATATTATATATATATATTATACAAATATGTCGACGAGCTAGTTGCCAAAATTTTGTGAGCTGTAAAAGTGGGCCATACGATCGCATGGCCATTGGCCTTCAGAACCATGCGATCGCATGGGGTCTGGGGACAGGCCACAACTATAAAAGCTCGATCATTTCTGCCTCTGAGTTCATTTTATTATTACTCTGTAAGTATTTATATTATTTATATTATTATTATTATTATTATTATTATTATTATTATTATTATTATTATTATTAAGATTAATATTATTATTAATCTTATCATTAATATTAGTAATATTATTACATAAAATATTACGACGAGGTTATGGGCGTGTCACTTTCAAAACGGGTTTTCGAGCGGGATAGAGATAAGAAAACTATGGGTTATAGCTATGGAAGTTATGGGTAATGTTCAAGGGTATTGTTTCTCAAGTCAAACCTAGTGTTTATCATCTTCGTTGCGTCTACGTACTTTTCTGAAATATTGAATCACAATATTGATACGTAAGCATTTATATTTTATCTTTTATAAATTAATAGTGTATCCATGTCTAGTGCTCGAGTATATATGTTTATGCATGCTTGTATACTAAATTTCGTCGTTAAATAGTTTATAATGAATCACTAATTAAATACATATACTACTGCTAAAAGGTATATGATATACATGTTTTTGGAAAGCTGGCGAAAAATCAATAACTTTTCATTTAGATATCGAATAGTTTCGATGAACGGATTAAAAGATATGATCAACTGAATTATGATTGACGTTAATTGAAATTGCTTTTGAATCTATAATTACGATTTAAACAACTTGTTTACGAGATTGATAAATTGGATTTTTGAATATTACCAACCGAGTAAATGACTCCTTATATAAGGTATGTCTCGTTTTGTTGAACTATTGTCAAAATTGACTTTTTGAAACGACTTTGGATAACTTTTGTATGTCGATCTCGAGCATTTGGATTGTGATACACTATGACCAGACCTAGCTTGATAGACATTTATTGACCAACATATGTTCTCTAGGTTGAGATCTACGGTTATTTGGTAATCCGAGTTTCAGTCACATTTTGGTGAATGACTTTATATGCTGCTGAGGTGAGTTTCATTGCTCCCTTTTTAATTTTTTATTTTGCAATATATTTTTGGGCTGAGAATACATGCAATTTATTTTAAACGCAATGGATACAAGTACATACTAAATTCTACATTGAGTTTGAACTGAAAATCCCTTAGCTTTGGTAACTAGTAACTACCAGTACATAGGATATGGACTGGTGGGCGCGAATAACAGTATATGGATCCATAGGGCTTGACATCCCCGTCCGAGCTAGAGCGCTAGCCTTTTAACGGACGTGTGTTATTTGAGTTTAGGACACGATGGTTTGCGTGTATTAAAACGAATGGGGTATTTATCATTATAACATTAAAGTTTAGTTACCAGGGTGCTCTGTTATGTAGAATCTATTGATAAACGTTTCTGGATGAAACAACTGAAATCTTGTGATCCACTTTTATATACAGATTATGCGAAACACTAAAACTATGAACTCACCAACCTTTGTGTTGACACTTGTTAGCATGATTATTCTCAGGTTTACTAGAAGTCTTCCGCTGTTTGCTTATATGTTTGACAAGCTATGTGCAAGGAGTCGTACATGGCTTATTTTTCAAGGAAACGTTGCATTCACCAAATCATCACCATGTATCTTATTTTGACTGCATTGTCAACGGAAGTACTATTGTAAACTATTATTTACGGTGATTGTCTATATGTAGAAATCATCAGATGTCGAAAACATTTGATTTAAATATTCATTTATGGTGTGCCTTTTCAAAAGAATGCAATGTTTACAAAACGTATCATATAGAGGTCAAATACCTCGCAATGAAATTAATGAATGACGTATTGTCCATATGGATTTGGAGCGATCGTCACAGAGTGAAATGAGTAAGTGTAGATTCATCTTATCATTTGACGTAGATATGATTGATTTCCAGATTTCAAGGGATTTGAAGAAAATCTTCGTAATAAGATTTGATTCTCCGGTAACCAAGGGAATTAGGATCCCTTTAAATGCGATCGTCCATTTTAATTTTTCTATCGGAGATTTTCTTATAAATTCACCTTATTCGTTCCCTTACAACTCACACCTTCTGTTGATGCATTTTATGCAAGTCCCTAGACATCTACCCACATCCATTGCAGGTACAACACTTTACAGGCCACCATGATCGCTCGTTATTATCCTATCCGTGTTTGTATGTGGTTGCAGGAACTGCAGGAATGAGATTTGGATGTTTGACTATGTTAGACTTAGTCAGACGTACGAGTGAAGCCTCATTCGTACGGCTGACAGACAATGTACTAAGGGTATAGTCAGATGTTTCACTATGAAAGAGTCTTCAGTCGGAATCCAAAGCTCGATAGACTTACTACAACCGGTGTGCCTCGGTCGACCTTACGTTGTATCCGATAGACTTCTCTTACCAAGGGGTGACACAGATAGTGTACTCTGAATCGGGGTTCGCGACTTCCCAATAACAGAGCCTATAACTACGTTCTATTAGTTGGAAAAGCGATTGAGTTTAAAGCATAATCGGAAAGCATTTCGACAACATACACAGACCATAATATTATTTCGGCATTATAACTGCTTACATCATAGCATACTGATAATGCTAAAAATGAACATATATTTCATAGCATTATCCCTCAAGAAAGCCAAACTTTTAGTTGCAATTGTTATATTTACAAGTGATATTCGTTTAAATAATAAAAGGTGAAGACAAAAGACAGATTCGACGAATTGAAGATGCAAACGACCAAAAAGCTCAAAAGTACAAAGTACACTCAAAGTGGTTCAAATTATTGGTGAGAAACGTCTCAAAATTACAAGAGTACAAGCCACAAAACGCAAAATACAAGATATTAAATTGTACAAAAGGACGTTCGAAAATCCGGAACCGGGACGAGAGTCAACTCTCAACGCTCGACGCAACGAACTAAAAATTACAAGTCAACTATGCACATGAATATAATATAATATATAATTAATTATTAAAATTATATATATATTATATTATTATATAAAACCGTCGGCAAGCTAGGAGCCAAGAGTACATGAGCTGGAAAAAGAGGCCATGCGATCGCATGGCCTGGAGGCCTAAATCCCATGCGATCGCATGGTGAACAGTATCTGGTGACATCCTATAAATTTCGCGTGTTTTGGCCAGTTTAATCACATCTTTTTCTCTTCTCATCTCTCAAACGTATATATATATATATATATATATATATATATATATATATATATATATATATATATATTATAATTTTAATTTTAATTTTAATTTTAATAATAAGGGTATGTTAGCTAATGTTGTAAGGGTGTAAGTCGAAATTCTGTCCGTGTAACGCTACGCTATTATTAATCATTGTAAGTTATGTTCAACCTTTTTAAATTAATGTCTCGTAGCTAAGCTATTATTATGCTTATTTAAGCCGAAGTAATCGTGATGTTGGGCTAAAATATTAAAGATTGGGTAATTGGGCTTTGTACCATAATTGGGGTTTGGACAAAAGAACGACACTTGTGGAAATTAGACTATGGGCTATTAATGGGCTTTATATTTGTTTAATTAAATGATAGTTTGTTAATTTAATATAAAGATTTACAATTGGACGTACCTATAAATAACTATATACACTCTATCGGACACGATGGGCGGGATATTTATAAGTACTAATAATCGTTCATTTAACCGGACACGGGAATGGATTAATAGTCAATGGACTTATTAAAACAGGGGTGAATTATATACAAGGACACTTGGTGTAATTATAGTTTAAATCTCCAATTAGTTAGAATATTTGACTTCGGATATAAGGATAATTTGACGAGGACACTCACACTTTATATTTATGACTGATGGACTGTTATGGACAAAAACCAGACGGACATATTGAATAATCCAGGACAAAGGACAATTAACCCATGTAATAAACTAAAATCAACACGTCAAACATCATGATTACGGAAGTTTAAATAAGCATAATTCCTTTATTTCATATTTAATTGCACTTTTAATTATCGCACTTTTATTTACTGTCATTTTATTTAAATGCACTTTTAATTATCGTACTTTTTAATTATCGCAATTTTATTTATCGTCATTTTATTTATCGCAATTTCATTATCGTTTTTTACTTTACGCTTAAAATTAAGTTATATTTATTTTTAATATTTTACATTAGGTTTTAACTGCGACTTAAGTTTTAAAATCGACAAACCGGTCATTAAACGGTAAAAAACCCCCCTTTTATAATATATATATATATATATATATATATATATATATATATATATATATATATATATATATATATATATATATATATATATATATATATATATATATATATATATATATATATATATATATATATATATATATATATATATATTCACAAATATAGTTGTTAAAAATATAGCGTTAAAATTGGCAAGTTCCCTGTGGACGAACCAGACTTACTAAAAACTACACTACTGTACGATTAGGTACACTGTCTATAAGTGTTGTAGCAAGGTTTAGGTATATCCACTCTATAAATAAATAAATAACTTGTGTAAAATTGTATCGTATTTAATAGTATTTCCTAGTAAAATATAAACTATTTTGTATACACCTCGCATAACATCAAGTATTTTTGGCGCCGCTGCAGGGGAAATAACATAAAACGCCGAAAGCGCAACGCTATTTAAAAAAAAACATTTTTATTAAGTAGTTATCTATTTTTTTTAAAGTATAAAAAAAAGAAAAATATATCTATATTTTGAAGTTTAGTTAAATTAAAAAGTTTATATTTTTTTTATTGTGAAAAGTTATAAAAAATTAATATGTATTTTTTTATATAAGTTTTATTATAAATTATATTTCATATATATTAAAAACAGAAAAAAAAAAACTAAATAAGTACTCGGGTTGGTCACTGTAGAAGCCCAACAACTTTGGCCTGGAAACCCAAGCCATGCGACCGCATAAAATTTCTACATACAATCCATGCGATCGCATGGATTGATTTGACAGCCCCTATTCCTCAGTCTGCAAGTTAGGGTTACGATTTTTAATTATTATTAATATTAATTAATTATAATTAGGGTTATTTATTTAATTAATTAGTTTAGTTTTTAGTTTTAATTTGTATTTTTAGTTTTAATTAGTTTTAATAAATTATAAAATTAATACTTTTATAAAATAAATAATATAAAAAAATATTTTTATAAAAATTGTACTTTTTACAACTTTAAGTTTATTTTTATATTTCGTATCTTTTTAATCGTTAAAGCATATTTTTGTTATTTTTCGCTAGTAATTAGTTTTAAGTCATAGTTTTTGCCATAGTTATTTTTATTTCTAGATTTTTAGGCTTTGCCGTAAAATTCCTTAAGTGCTTTTTCTTTAGACTAAGATTTAGGTGCTTTAGAATTTTGTGACGCTGTTTATAAATTTTAGTTCCTTTTTAAGTTTCGACGCGCTACGTTCTTTTTATTATTTTTCGACCATTTATTTTTCGACGTTTTTCCGACGCGCTATTTTTCTTTCTTATTTTTCGCCGCTCTAGTTTTTAGGACATAGAATTTTCTATTTCTTCTCTAAAATTTCTTTAAAAATCAAAACGAAAAATTATTTTAATCGGTTAAATTGATAGACATCCAAAATTTTCTGCTTCGTAGTAATAGTTGGATTTGTTAGTGGCTGAGTTGTGAGCTTCCGATTTAAAGGGTTCTGGCTCCCTGCAACATCTTTTGGCTATTCGAAACGTGGGCAAAAGCAGAAAAGTCTATTAATTTGATAACTTATATAATTTTTATCTTTTATAACTAATAGGATATTCAGTGAATGCACCGAGCAAAACGTTCACCACCTTTTATACGTTCACCACCTGTAACTCGATCAAGACATCTAGCAAATATTGTCGCCGTTGATTTTTCTTTAGAATCGTCATCCAGTCGACCAAGTACTCCAATTCAAATTTCAGATAATCCATTTTTTGAACCCGACCTCACAATTGAGAATCCGGAGGATATTCAGGGACAATTCAGAGATCCTGAACCACTAATCTTTCCTCCGGAACCACCAATCATTCAAACAGAGATTGTCGAGGAACAAACCATTAAATCAGAATCCTCTAGTGATTCAGATTCAACAAATTCAATCATGAAAAATATGGAACCTCTAAGTATGGAAGACCGAATGAGAGCTAAACGCACTGGCCAAGGTGACACAATTACTCAACCAGACATTAATGCGCCAGATTAGGAAATCAAAGGACAAATCCTACACATGGTAACAAATCAATGCCAATTTAGTGGTGCGCCGAAGGAAGATCCAAATGAACATCTTCGAACCTTTAATAGGATCTGTACTTTATTTAAAATCCGAGAAGTGGAGGATGAACAGATATATCTCATGTTATTTCCCTGGACTTTAAAGGGAGAAGCCAAAGATTGGTTAGAATCGTTACTTGAAGGGGCGATTGATACATGGGACGTTTTAGTTGAAAATTTTCTTAAACAATTCTTTCCGGCATCTAAAGCCGTAAGACTTCAAGGAGAAATTGTTACGTTCACACAGAAGCCAAATGAAACTTTATATGAGGCGTGGACAAGATTTGGAAAGTTATTGAGAGGATGTCCGCAACATGGTTTAGACACTTATCAAATAGTACAAATATTCTACCAAGGATGTGACATCACTACACGAAAAGACATCGATATAGCAGCAGGTGGTTCCATTATGAAGAAAACCGCAACTGACGCTTACAAAATTATTGATAACACTGCTTCCCACTCACATGAGTGGCATCAAGAAAAAGATATCGTTAGATCATCTAAAGTAGCTAGAGCCGATTCTAGCCATGACTTTGATTTCATTTCCGCAAAGATAGATGCTGTCGAGAGACGAATGGAAAAGATGACTAAAGATATCCACTCAATACGAATTAGTTGTGAGCAGTGTGGAGGACCACATTTGACAAAAGATTGTCTCAGTATTGAACAAACAATGGAACAAAGAGAGAATGTTTCATACATGAACCAAAGGCCTGGAAATAATTATCAAAATAATTATCAACCGCGAAGACCAATCTACAATCAAAACCAAAATTATAATCGAAATGTTCCATACAACAACCAACAAGGTCCTAGCAATCAACAAGTATCCAATAATACTTACAATCAGCAAAGACCTATTTTTCAAAACAAACCACCACAAACTGATGATAAAAAGTCAAATTTAGAAGATATGATGTCAAAGCTAGTTGAATCTCAAACGCAATTTTTCACATCTCAGAAACAAACCAATGAACAAAATGCCCAAGCATTTAGAAATCAACAAGCTTCTATTCAAAATTTGGAACAAGAAGTAAGTAACCTAGCAAGGTTGATAGGTGAAAGAAAACCGGGAAGTCTACCTAGTGATACAAATGCTAACCCCCGGAATGAAACAGCTAAAGCCATTACCACAAGAAGTGGTATTACACTTAAACCACCTGAAATACCTATAATTTTTGATGACTCTATTCTTACTCCACAAGAACCACAACTTGAGTAAGATAAGGAAAAAGAACCGGTAGTTGAAAAGGTTAATGAAGATAACACAGTTAAGGCTAAGCCTTATGTTAAACTGATGTTATGCGAGGTGTATATAAAATAGCTTATATTTTACAAGGAAAATACTATTAAATACGATACAATTTTACACAAGTTATTTATTTATTTATAGAGTGGATATACCTAAACCTTGCTACAACACTTATAGGCAGTGTACCTAATCGTACAGTAGTGTAGTTTTTAGTAAGTCCGGTTCGTTCCACATGGATCTTAGCCAAGCTTAACGCTATATTTTCAAAACTATATATGTATATATATATATATATATATATATATATATATATATATATATATATATATATATATATATATATATATATATATATAAGTAGTATTATTATTATAAAAGGGGATTTTTACCGTTTAATGACCGGTTTGTCGATTTTAATACTTTAGTCGTAGTTAAAACCTAATGTAAAATATTAAAAATAAATACAACTTAATTTAAAGCGTAAAGTAAATAACGATAATGGAATTGCGATTAATAAAATGACAATAAATAAAGTGCGATAATTAGAAAGTACGATAATTAAAAGTGCAATTAAATACAATGACAGTAAATAAAAGTGCGATAATTAAAAGTGCAATTAAATATGAAATATATAAATTATGCTTATTTAAACTTCCGTAATCATGATGTTTGACGTGTTGATTTTAGTTTATTCCCATGGGTTAATTGTCCTTTGTCCTGGATTATTCGATATGTCCATACGGATTTATCCATAATAGTCCATCAGTCATAATCATAAAGTGCGGAAGTCTTCGTCAAATTATTCTTATTCCCGAAATCAAATATTTCAACTAATTGGGGATTCGAACTGTAATAAGGTTTTATTACTTTGTTTAATGAATAACCAGGTTATCGACTTCGTGCAAACCAAACTTTGTTAACAATTACACCAATTACCCTTGAATGTAATCCACCCCTGTTTTAACTAGTCCATTAACTATTAATCCAGTCCCGTGTCCAGTAAAATGAACAATTGTTGGTATTTATAGATATCCCGCCCACCGTACCCAGTCATGCGTATGTGGTTATATATAAATATGTCAAATTATAACCTTTATATTAAATTAACGAGGTATCGTTAAGTTAATATAAAACCCATTAATAGCCCATAGTCTAATTTCCACAAGTGTCGTTCTTTTATCCAAACCCCAATTATGGTACAAAGCCCAATTACCCAATTTTAATATTTAGCCCAACATCACGATTACTTCGGCATTAAATAAGCATAATAATAACTTAGCTACGAGACATTAATTTAAAAAGGTTGAACATAACTTACAATGATTAAAAATAGCGTAGCGTTACACGGACAGAATTTTGACTTACACGCTTACAATATTCGCTAACATACCCTTATTATTATTAAAATTAAAATTAAAATTAGAATTATATATATATATATATATATATATATATATATATATATATATATATATATATATATATATATATATATATATATATATATATATATATATATATATATATATATATATATATATATATATGTATACGTGAGAGAGATAGAGAAAAAGATATATATAAATTCATCCGAAAACCCTGAAATTTATAGATGTGGCCAGGTACCTACTGCCATGCGATCGCATGGATTTAACACTGCTTGGCCATGCGATAGCATGGCCTACTTTTCCAGCTCACATTTCTTTGTTTGTTTATTTGCCGACGGTTTAATAAATAAATATAATATATAAATAATTTTAAGAATTATTTAAATATTATATTATATTTATGTGCATAGTTGACTTGTAATTTTTAGTCCGTTGCGTCGAGCGTTGAGAGTTGACTCTGGTCCCGGTTCCGAATTTTCGAACGTCCTTTCGTACAATTTAATATCTTGTATTTTGCGTTTTGTGTCTTGTACTCTTGTAATTTCGAGACGTTTCTCACCAATAATTTGAACCACTTTGATTGTACTTTGTACTTTTTAGCTTTTTGGTCGTTTGCGTCTTCAATTCATCGAATCTGTCTTTTGTCTTCACCTTTTATTATTTAAACGAATATCACTTGTAAATAGAACAATTACAACTAAAAGCTTGTCTTTCTTGAGGGATAATGCTATGAAATATATGTTCGTTTTTAGCATTATAAAATATTCCCACACTTGAGCGTTGCTTGTCCTCAAGCAATATAGTCTTGAAATAAAAATACTAGAATCACTTCTTTATTCTTCACACTTTGTACATCAGTGATTTCTATACGGCGGTATAAACAATGATAGTAACGTTGTGATTTACAGTCCCACATGACTATGAAAAATTAGATCCTTTAGGAAATTGGATCTTTATGAAAACATTTGATCTTTTTGAAAATTCAATCTAGCTTTTACCCTAGATAAGTTTTTCGGAATAACCCTTCACCGGTGTTTGCAAAATGTTTTTGTGGGTTTAGTGGGTTTCAGATTTGAAAATTTTAGCTCAAAACTTGCGGTTTTGTGTCACCCACTTGCTAACCTTGTATTGGGAAAGCAACACGTCCAGTATACTTGCTCTGTATATTACCTTTCGGTAAACTACCGTCCGGTTATAAAGGAAAGCGTTGAACAAGCAACTGTTAAGGCAATGTCCCCTGACATGCTTTTAATTATGGTCTATAATGTGTCGGATGTAATTACTATCCTTGTAGGAGCAATAGTAAAGCTCACCCTATAATTTTTCGGTCTGGCACAAGGTCCTGTCTTTGACCATGCTATGCAACCACCGTTCTTACGGTTGACACCCGATTTGGTTCAGGTGACCTAATGAATTCCAGGTAAATTTCTAGGATTTTACGTTCAATGGTAATGAACGCATTAAAAATGGGTTTTCAGAAAATAAATCGGTTTGTAATTTTGATCAAAATATTTTCTTGTTCAAGCTCGAGTTTAGATATCATTGAATTCCATGAGTTTGAATTCTCAATCTTTAAAAGTCAATCTCAAGGATTGAGTAATATCAGCCTTAAAAGCTGATTTTTGATCTTTTAAGGAGATTATCCTTTCTGGGGGTCTGATTCATTAGTCTTATCAAGCTAATTTGCACGGCGCCCTCCCGATTTTACGAGACAGATCCTCTCATGATTAGGATAAGTCTGAGGTCCGTGGATTTTCAGCTGATTTTTGAGAAAACTTTTCAAGGTTTTTCGTAGACTCTACAACTGGTCTGGACGACAACTTCATGACCTAAATCAAGAAGCGCATTTCTTTTTCAAAAGACTTTACTTCCTTTTAACTTGGCTTTTATTTTCCTTTCTTTGCCATTTTATTGTCCTCTATTCCATTTTAAATGAATTCTAACATTTTGGGTTGTTTCTCAATTTATGTCCTTTCCGAGGTAACAATAATTTCGGTATTTAACAACTAGTTTTATCGTTCATAAATATGTATAAACATGATTTTGAGTTCATTTAATTGAAAATTTTAAAAAATTTTACTAGAATTGGGTAGTCAGTATATAAGACTAGGGCTGTTCTTTATTATCAGAGAGTACTAGATTCTAATACAACTACTGTGTTACTAGTATTTTTAATGGTAACCAAGTGTATAAGTTAAAATTTTAAAAATCCAAAAGAATTTAACCCCTTCCCACACTTAAGATCTTGCAATGCCCTCATTTGCAAGAAATTAGTAACAATTTAAATTATTGAGGGCGATTAGTGTAGAAAAATGATTAAATTTTATCAAAGTTTCCAAACATATTGGCGTTTGTTTGTTGAATGATAAATGGTGCACATCATTTGTTCATTCCGTCTTGTTGTTACATCACATTTGTTTTTCATTTTATCGTCAAAATTAGTAGCTTTTGCTGAACTTAATGTCAGACTTTGAAAATGCGATGTTTTACCCTGTTGTATACAATTGATAATATACATACAAATATAAACATGCATGGTAATTTAAAATGAGACTTAAAATCCCACTTTCAAATCAAATATGAAATATTAGTACAACAAATAAAAATATTAAACACTACAATAAAAGTATCAAAATATAATGTGTTTAAACATAAATAAATAGAAATAATAAAAAGATAAAAGTCATAGAAATCACCAACAGGAACTATATCAATCTGGATAGGGGTTCCAGTTCATGTTGTCGTCCGGGTTCCATGGTTGGTGATAGGTGTACTGGTAGGCCTGGTTAGGGTCATAGAGAGTATATGGTGGTCTCATCTCGGGCTGGTGTGGAGGATAGTAAGCAGGTCAGGTCGGTACGTAGTGATCCTGAGGTGACAGCCGGCTCATGATCTGACGCTGATGATAGTCCCATATATCATGCTATCGTTGCCTGGAATGCTCGTACTCATTCCGGGCTTGCCACTGCTCCATCTGACCAAATCTATCCTCGTTTGTCATTTCCACCTCATCTACACGCTGGTAGACGTCAGTCATAGCCTCCCTAATGACATCCCTAATGTCATCCGCTTCCTCCATTTCCTCATCTGAACCTCTCTCTACCTGAGGATGACTACCAACATATGGTATTGCCTGATTGCGTCTACTTTTCAATACCTTAGCACCCTGATAGACCCTCAATCCTAAAGGCTCAACCTGTTCCCTACATACCATAAGTGGACCACCTTGATCCCTATCTACACCCAAATACTCTCCAATGAGAGTAACAAAAATACCTCCTCCTATTATTCCCCCTTCCTGTATTCCTTCCACCATTTTAGACAAATAAAAACCAACACAGTAAGGGATATTAACAAAGCCTCTTAGGTCTCGAATACACTTTAGGTAAAATAAATCATGTAAGGTCATTTTATCCTTATTGTGACCTCTCTGTGTAATCGAGTTAGCCAAAAATCTATGAATTATACAAAGCTCGGCTTTGTTAATATGTAAGTAGGAGTATTTTCCTCCCAGCGTAAAAATATTATAATCTGACATACGCCTCCAGACGGCGTTCGCGTCAAAATTCCTATCTACCCTTTCACCACGATAAATCAAATTCATACAATCGGGTAGTAGTAATTCACCAGGAGTATATATCTGCAAAGCCTTGGCCATGTCCAGCATGGACATCCTGTACATCCTACGGCCAAGTATAAATCTAAGAAAACTTCTATCATCTAATCCATCTACATCTGCATTTAACGCTATAGTACTCATAAGCTCAATACACCATTCCTTATATACAGGTCTACGAATGGTGAATAAATGTTCCCAATCGAAAAAGAAGAACTGCCATACATTTGGATCAGATGCTCCCTAACTGAGTTAACTAGTTGGACCCTTTCTAAAGGCTCCCAATCGATTACCCTCAGCACTTCTACATTTTTCGGTATCAGTTTGAATTTGTTACTTTGATATGTCGGGTTGATGTTATGCGAGGTGTATATAAAATAGTGATTAATTTTAGCAGAAAACACTATTAAATACGATACAATTTTACACAAGATATTTATTTATTTATAGAATGGATATACTTAAACCTTGCTACAACACTTATAGGCAGTGTACCTAATCGTACAGTAGTGTAGTTTTTAGTAAGTCCGGTTCGTTCCACAGGGAAATCTTTAAACAAAGCTCAACGCTATATTAGTTTACTTTTATAAAAATACAAACATATATATAAGTAATATTATTATTATAAAGGGGGGTTTTTACCGTTTAATGACCGGTTTGTCGATTTTAAAACTTTAGTCGCAGTTAAAACCTAATGTAAAATATTAAATAAATAAAAGACTTAATTTAAAGCGTAAAGTAAATAACGATAATGAAATTGCGAATAATAAAAGTGCGATAAAATAAAATTGTGATAATTAAAAAGTACGATAATTAAAAGTGTGATTAAATAACAATAAATAAAAGTGCGATAATTAGAAGTGCAATTAAATATAAAATAAAGGAAATTAAATATGAAATAAAAGAATTATGCTTATTTAAACTTCCGTAATCATGATGTTTGACGTGTTGATTTTAGTTTTATGCCCATGGGTTAATTGTCCTTTGTCCTGGATTATTTAATATGTCCGTCTGGTTTTTGTCCATAACAGTCCATCAGTCATAAATATAAAGTGCGAGTGTCCTCGTCAAATTATTATTATACCCGAAGTTAAATATTCCAACTAATTGGGGATTCGAATTGTAACAAGGTTTTAATACTTTGTTTAATGAATACACCAGGTTATCGACTGCGTGTAAACCAAGGTTTTACTACTTTGTTAACAATTACACCAATTACCCTTGAATGTAATTGTAACAAGGTTTTAAAACGTTCACCACCTTTTATACGGTCACCACCTGTATACGTTCACCACCTGTAACTCGATCAAGACATCTAGCAAATATTGTCGCCGTTGATTTTTCTTTAGAATCGTCATCCAGTCGACCAAGTACTCCAATTCAAATTTCAGATAATCCATTTTTTGAACCCGACCTCACAATTGAGAATCCGGAGGATATTCAGGGACAATTCAGAGATCCTGAACCACTAATCTTTCCTCCGGAACCACCAATCATTCAAACAGAGATTGTCGAGGAACAAACCATTAAATCAGAATCCTCTAGTGATTCAGATTCAACAAATTCAATCATGAAAAATATGGAACCTCTAAGTATGGAAGACCGAATGAGAGCTAAACGCACTGGCCAAGGTGACACAATTACTCAACCAGACATTAATGCGCCAGATTAGGAAATCAAAGGACAAATCCTACACATGGTAACAAATCAATGCCAATTTAGTGGTGCGCCGAAGGAAGATCCAAATGAACATCTTCGAACCTTTAATAGGATCTGTACTTTATTTAAAATCCGAGAAGTGGAGGATGAACAGATATATCTCATGTTATTTCCCTGGACTTTAAAGGGAGAAGCCAAAGATTGGTTAGAATCGTTACTTGAAGGGGCGATTGATACATGGGACGTTTTAGTTGAAAATTTTCTTAAACAATTCTTTCCGGCATCTAAAGCCGTAAGACTTCAAGGAGAAATTGTTACGTTCACACAGAAGCCAAATGAAACTTTATATGAGGCGTGGACAAGATTTGGAAAGTTATTGAGAGGATGTCCGCAACATGGTTTAGACACTTATCAAATAGTACAAATATTCTACCAAGGATGTGACATCACTACACGAAAAGACATCGATATAGCAGCTGGTGGTTCCATTATGAAGAAAACCGCAACTGACGCTTACAAAATTATTGATAACTGATAAGGCTAAAAAGGAACATATATTTTATAGCATTATTCCCCAAGAAAGACAAGATTTTAGTTGGTATTGTTCGATTTACAAGCAATATTCGTTTAAATATTAAAAAGTGAAGACAAAAGGCAGATTCGACAAATTAAAGACGGAAAGGTCCAAAAAGCTAAAAAGTACAAGATTCAATCAAAAAGGTTCAAATTATTGATGAGGAACGTCTCAAAATGACAAGAGTACAAGTTACAAGACGCAAAGTACGCGATTTAAAATAATACGCGAGGACGTTCGAAAATCCGGAACCGGGACCTGAGCCTAGAAGAAACGCCCGACGCAACGGACCAAAAATATCTACTCAACTATGCATATAAATATAATATAATATATAAATAATTATTAAAATTATTTATATATTTATATTATTTATTTATTATGTCGGCAAGCAATCAGACAAAAGATCATGAGCTGGAATCTCTTGCCATGCGACTCGCATGGCTGGAAGGGGAAACTCATGCGATTCGCATGATCCCCTTTTCCAGGCCACATTCTATTTAAAGCGACTTCTGGCATCCGTTTTCTTTACACCATAATATCTATCTCCCTCTATCTCAAACATATAAATAAATATTTATAATTTTAATTTTAATTAATAATAATAATAAGGTTATGTTAAGGATTGTTTTAAGGGTGTAAGTCGAAATTCTGTCCGTGTAACGCTACGCTATTTTTAATCATTGTAAGTTATGTTCAACCTTTTTATATTAATGTCTCGTAGCTAAGTTATTATTATGCTTATTTAAAACGAAGTAATCATGATGTTGGGCTAATTACTAAAATTGGGTAATTGGGCTTTGTACCATAATTGGGGTTTGGATAAAAGAACGACACTTGTGGAAATTAGACTATGGGCTATTAATGGGCTTTATATTTGTTTAACTAAATGAAAGTTTGTTAATGTTAATATAAAGATTTACAATTGGGCGTCCCTATAAATTACCATATACACTCAATCGGACACGATGGGCGGGGTATTTATATGTACGAATAATCGTTCATTTAACCTGACACGGGAATGGATTAATAGCCACTAGAATAATTAAAACAGGGGTGAAATTACATTCAAGGGTAATTGGTGTAATTGTTAACAAAGTAGTAAAACCTTGGTTTACACGCAGTCGATAACCTGGTGTATTCATTAAACAAAGTATTAAAACCTTGTTACAATTCGAATCCCCAATTAGTTGGAATATTTAACTTCGGGTATAATAATAATTTGACAAGGACACTTGCAATTTATATTTATGACTGATGGACTGTTATGGACAAAAACCAGACGGACATATTAAATAATCCAGGACAAAGGACAATTAACCCATGGGCATAAAACTAAAATCAACACGTCAAACATCATGATTACGGAAGTTTAAATAAGCATAATTCTTTTATTTCATATTTAATTTCCTTTATTTTATATTTAATTGCACTTCTAATTATCGCACTTTTATTTATTCGCACTTTTAATTATCGTACTTTTTAATTATCGCAAGTTTATTTTATCGCACTTTTATTATTCGCAATTTCATTATCGTTATTTACTTTACGCTTTAATTTAAGTCTTGTATTTATTTTATATTTTACATTAGGTTTTAACTGCGACTAAAGTTTTAAAATCGACAAACCGGTCATTAAACGGTAAAAACCCCCCTTTATAATAATAATATTACTTATATATATGTTTGTATTTTTATAAAAGTAAACTAATATAGCGTTGAGCTTTGTTTAAAGATTTCCCTGTGGAACGAACCGGACTTACTAAAAACTACACTACTGTACGATTAGGTACACTGCCTATAAGTGTTGTAGCAAGGTTTAAGTATATCCATTCTATAAATAAATAAATATCTTGTGTAAAATTGTATCGTATTTAATAGTTTTTCCTAGTAAAATATAAACTATTTTATATACTACCCCGCTGCACATCAAGTATTTTTGGCGCCGCTGCCGGGGATGCTCGAAGCGAAACGTCAATATAAAAAAAATATTTTTAAGTTTTAATTAGTTTTTGTTATATATATA